>NC_058523.1:516893947-517202947 GCF_904849725.1 Hordeum vulgare subsp. vulgare
CATAATGGCAAAACAAGTAGGTTTTGCATTTTTTCTAGCCCGGTGCAACGCAGGGGCATTGTAACTCATCCCATAGAAATTAAAACTTTAAAAGAAACTCCTTCCGTCCAAAAATAGATGTCTTACATTTAACATTATAATTAACATTTATTAAAATTAATGCCGCATAATGGTAAAACAAGTAGGTTTTGCATTTTTTTCTAGCCTGGTGCAACGCACGGGCATTTATACTAGTTACAATAAAACGCATACTAGTCTTTTTCTTTCTCTGATTTTCGCACTCTTGGTTTACCATTGTTAGTTGAACGAAAACTGGGCAACCATGACCAGTAACTCGTACGGGAGCATACGGAATTGTGTCACGGGGCTGAGCTGAGGCGCACAAAAGCAATGGCGGGGTTTCCTCTTTTTGACCCAGAGTCGTTGGAGCTCTGCCTATGTAGTAAAAATTAAGGATTTACAAAGGTAGAGCTTCAGCCGCCGCTGTGGATCAAAAAAAAGACTAAGGATTTACTTAAAAAAAGCCGGGAAAGAAGAAAGGAACAATTCCCTTCAACAATGCTACAACTTTCAGTTCTAAGTTAAAAATGAGGATGAGGGCCATCCGTTGTACTTTCTGATAAAATGCGCATGAATTGTATGGAAATGCAATACAGGATGCCTATCTACGTAGTTCACGACTTGCATTGTTGTAGTTAATAAGATGCCATTTTCTTAATGTCCATCCTTTGGTTCACATTGTAGTTAATAAAATGTCATTTTTCTTTTACAAAAGTGCAAATCTTGAACTAAATAAATTTGCTCCAAGTATCCAACACATAAAAGTATGCGGTAATAAAATTATTTTCAAAAAATATAACTGATGGACAGTATGTATAGTTTGCTAATGTGGCACCGTTGCATGAATAAATTAATGCAAAAAGGTGTAGCTTATAATTGACACGCATAGGTGCCGATGTGGCATGGTTGCTTTCTTAAGAAAAATAAGAAATGCTTCTCGTGAGTGGTCTGACGTGCAAACAAATCATCAGACCAATCCTGTGACGGATTTCTCATTTCATTCTACGGTTGAGAGTTTCCATTCTAACCTCTTGTGCTTCACGTGCCCATATCTCCTAATCCCTCCATCCATTTAGGCCTTGTTCGATTGCGTGTGGATTCGAGATGATTGAAGGGGTTTGAGGAAGATTTAAACCCTTTGTAAGTCAAAATACGTCCCAATCCTTGTCAATCCCCTCTAATCCTCTCCCCATGAGGATTAACCGAACAAGCCCTTAGGGTCATTAAATCCTTCACAATTATTTGACGCGGCTTTGTCTTCCATGCTGGAGTACTACTGTGTGGCTAAGCTCCTGATTCACCACACGCCGGCCAGCTCTTCTATCCTTCGTCACATATCCACCTCAATTGATTGACGTTACTCCAACAACCCACATGATGCTCCTTCATCTCCATCGCCCCGGAGCGCCCGCTGCCTCGGTAGATGGTCGTGTTGCGGAGGCCCCGACCTGCATCCGATTGCAGGTGGCTTGGTCTTACGGCCTAGGTTCTAATTCCTCTTTTTTTATATAGTTTGTTTATCAAGAATAGGTTTGTTAATCATGAGTTTGCGGGGAGATCCATTTTGGCTCCCCGGTCCAAATGATCCTGCAATCTGTACCGTCCATGTGCATTGAGATGCACGCTTCGAATGTATTCTCACGCGTATTCAGCATGAGCATTTCCCGACCTGGCACACGTTCACGTGGAATAACATGAATGTGTCTCGTTGACGCCGTGTTGGTACAGACGGCCGATGGATGTCCATGTACCGATGGTACAGCCAGCTCATCGAGTGCACCATCTTCTCTACTTCCCACGCTCAGCGGCTCCCCTCCCGTTGCTTTGCAGACAGCAAGTTTGAAACTGTTTCCCCCAAAAAATACACGTTTGAAACTGTCTAACAGCAGAGACACAAATGCTAGCTCGTTGTTACCACACCCGCTTCAAATTTTGAAATTTAGAACTGATGAGGTGCAGTGCAATACAGGACAAGCGTTCAGTCACACACACATCCACCCAACTCAAGAGCTTTTACATATACAACACTCGAATATTATTCGCAAAGAAAAAACTAAAATAACAGTTGGACACAAGGGAGGGACGTTTTGGCTCTGAGGTGCAAATGCTCCTAGAATCCTTTACGTACACCTCACCATGGGTATGTGTGTTGCCAAATATTGACTGCCATATACGTCTGTGCAGAAAATGCAGTATACAGCAGTACAGCAGGATGTCCGTATGCAATAACAGACGATTGAGTGGATGGGCGCCGACCGACGTTAGACGTGGACTGTCAATGTGTTGTACCTGTAATACAGGGTGGCTTCACTCAAAAAAAAGGTAATACAAGGTGGCTGGTGAACGTTTGTACCGTCGTCTAGGACCTCGATCTGGTCCCATGTATGACAAGTATGCGACGATCGAAGTGAATCTGGGCTACCTATTAAACGTCTATAGCAACACCGGGAGGTAGAAGTTGAAACACTGTGTAGCTGGGGTTCGGAATGATTTATAGAAAAGAACAGACTAATTTAGTCGAAGGAGGATTCTGCGCCATGGCAATGGCTTTCATACCGAATGTTTAGCTTTGGGCTTGTGCTTCTGAAGCTCATAATTTTTGGTTTTCAGTTTCAGATTGCCAATCTTTCCTGGCGATGGATAGATTGCCGCTGGGTGAACTGCCTTGCGCACTGAAGCCGACGGCACCCATCGGTCGGTGCCTAAATTACGGGATTCAGATGACGTGGGGAACTCAAAACTTGTTGAGGGTGGTTCCATGAAGGACCGGCCCGAAGTGTGATGGTAGAGATCTTTGGCCACCCGGGTTAGCGCAAAAGCAAGGCACACAATGGATATGTTGTTATGGGAGGAGGTGTTGATGGAGGAGTAGACGAGAGGAATTGCCAATTTGCCATGGACGATTTTTACTTCGTGTGTTGCTACACCGTCCAGATCAGTTAAGATCCGTCTGGACCGCAAGTTGCATCATGGGCACACGGGCATTGAATGCGAACAGACGGTGGGCCATGGTACTATTTCAAAAGGAATTATCTCATGCGAATACATACTAAAATACAAGGCCGTGCGCACATCGCGTGTGACAGGAGCGATCCAGATTCCAGGAGTATCTAGACCTTAGAGCCAAAACGAATTTCCCTTGGGCGCATACGAAACACAGTAAAGAAGTTAAATAGAGCCATGATCTTATTTCTGTTCATTGTACAAGCGATTTTTTATTATGACTAGCCATGTATCTCGCCTAATTGTTATCGGATAAAATAGTATTATGGAAATTGTGCCCCCTGTCGCTCTGTACGGGAGACACGGGCCGCGACACTTGCCGCCGCCGACAAATACTTCCCAGCCATCCTCCCCCTCGCTGCGGCCGGGGTGCGCCATCAGTCAAAGGCCGTGTGGCAGCGGCGGCGGCAGGGCTTCGTCTTCTCCAGGGCGTGGGCGCACCCTTGTCTGGTTTGTGCGGGAGCCAGCGTGTGGTTCATCCCGCGAACGGCGCCGGCGATCGGGAGGTCCTCTCCTCCGGCAGGCGACGGATCTGGGGCCCTCGCGCCCAGATCTGATGCAGTGGTGGGTGCGCGCCAGTGAGGACCGCGGGGGAGCGAGGCGGGTGCATGGTGGAGGTAAGCGTTGCAGGGTGAGCACGATGAAGGTGCTCAAGTCAGATGTGGCACTGGGCATGTGCCTACCGGCGGCAAGGTACAACTTGGTCGCGCGGCTATGTCGAGTGGGACGATGAGGTCGTTGGTCTTCTCCGGTGGGGTGGCAGCAAGGGGTAGGGTGCAGAGGGGGCGGGTAACGTAGTTTTTGCTATGATGAGCGCGCCACTGCACAAGGGGCTGGAGCGCCATGGTTCTTGCGTCAAGTAGTGGCCCAGCTGGGCACGCTGCTTGGACCGGCGACTCTAGGCATCGACCGACGGGGTGGTGTACATCGAGATTTGACGTGGTGGCGGCTCTAGGCAGCGACCGATGGGGTGATTGGTGCATGGAGGTGCATCGAGGGAAGGTAGACTGACGGGTCGACTGTCAACCAAAGGACTGCGAGGGCTGGGTGAAAAGCTATTTATGGCCATGGCTGGAGCCTATGACGGCGGCGTCCGTGGATGTCGTAACCTTCTTGAAGGCGTAGACGGACGAAGTCGGTGTTGAAGATGCGTCGCTCCAGGCTTGCCAGGCCTGGGAACACAACTAGGACGATGGTGCGCGTCGGTGTTGACAGCACCGGGCATGCGTACACGGGGGCCTGCACGCAACTTGTACACCATGTCGAGGAGGCAAGTTGTGACAGCCCGAGATCGATGCTCTAGAAGATTCCCCTTTTATTCCGGTGTCGCCGGGTTAATTATTGTTTGTCGCACTCATCATCGCATCATGTGCATCATCTGCATTGCATCGGCACTCCGTTGTCGCCAGTTTTCAAAACATGCATCCGTTATTAGTTGTCGGTTCTCTCCGTGTTCGTCGTTGTCGTTTTGAGCCCGAAAACATACGCACGCGCCCGTGACATCGATAAAATATTGTTTCTAAAAGTGTCCGAAAAATATTCTCGGATTGGGTTGAAACTTGGCGTGCGGTCTTAATATAGTGTAGTTAGACCGGCTGCCAAATTTCGTTGCAATTGGAGTCCGTTTGATAGCCGAACGGTAGACCATAGCGGCACCGTCTTCGGTTTATCATCGGACGTTTTCGGTTTATAAAACTCTGTCACTGGCCACACAATTGTTCCCTTTCTTCCCCACCTAGCCCCTCTAACACAGCCACCTAACCCTAGGACGCAACAGGAGCCGTCCGATCGAGATCGGAGGGTCCAAACATGCCCCAAATAGCAAACCCTAGCTACCCCCGCTATAAAAGGAAGGCTAACCCTTCCTAATGACCAAACCCTAAGCCTTGCCTTGTTTTCCGTGCCCCCCAACAGCCAGCCGCCACTCCCACCTCCTCCTCTCTCCTCTCCACCGCTGCAACCCAGATCGAGGCCGCCCGGGCTGAAACGGGCCTCGGAGGGTGATACGTCTCAAATGTATCTATAATTTTTTATGGTTTCGTGTTGTTATCTTGTCATCTTTGGATGTTTTATGTACATTTTATACCTTTTTTGGGACTAACTTATTAATTCAGTGCCAAGTGCCATTTCCTATTTTTTCTGTGTTTTTGGCTCTTTTCAGATCTGATTTTGGAACGGAGTCCAAACGGAATAAAATCCCCGAAATAAATTTTTCCCGAACGGAAGAAGATCAGGGGGCTTGAGGGCCAAGGCAGGAGAGCTACAGGGGGCCCACAAGCCATGTAGCCGCCACCAGGGGGGCTAGCAGGCTTGTGGCCTCCCTGGCGCCCCCTTGACCTAGCTCCTTCACCTATATATTCCCTAAAATACAGAAAAAAATCAGGGAATCCACGAAAACACTTTTCCGCTGCCACAAGCTTCCGTTTCCGCGAGATCTCATCTGGAGACCCTTCCCGGTGCCCTGTCGGAGGGGACTTTGGAGTTGGAGGGCTTCTACATCAACATCATCGCCCCTCCAATGACTCGTGAGTAGTTCACTTCAGACCTACGGGTCCGTAGTTAGTAGCTAGATGGCTTCTTCTCTCTCTTGGATCTTCAATACAAAGTTCTCCTTGATCTTCATGGAGATCTATCCGATGTAATCCTCTTTGGCGGTGTGTTTGTCGAGATCCGATGAATTGTGGATTTGTGATCTTATTATCTATTATATATATTTGAGTCTTTGCTGATTTCTTATATGCATGATTTGATATCCTTGTAAGTCTCTCCGAGTCTTGAATTTTGTTTGGCCAACTAGATCTATGATTCTTGCAATGGGAGAAGTGCTTGGTTTTGAGTCCATACTGTGTGGTGACCTTTCCCAGTGACAGAAAGGGCAGCAAGGCACACATCGTGTAGTTTCCATCAAGGGTAACAAGATGGGCTTTGTCGTAGATATGAGATTGTCCATCTACATCATGTCATCTTGCTTAAGGCGTTACTCTGCTCTTTTGGACTTAATACACTAGATGCATGCTGGATAGCGGTCGACGTGTGGAGTAATAGTAGTAGATGCAAAAAGTATCGGTCTACTTCTTTTGGACGTGATGCCTATAGATATAATCAGTGCCATAGATGACGTCACGACTTTGCGCGGTTCTATCAATTGCTCGACAGTAATTTGTTCACCCACCGTCTACTTGCTTTCATGAGATAAGCCACTAGTAAACACTACGGCCCCGGGTCTATTCACACCTATTGTTTCCACTTTCGCTTTTACTTTGCTTTGTTACTTTGTTGCTTTCAGTTCTCACTTGGCAAACAATCTATAAGGGATTGACAACCCCTTCATAGAGTTGGGAGCAAGCTTTTTTGTGTTTGTGCAGGTACTTGTGATACTCCTTCACTGGATCGATACCTTGGTTCTCAAAACTAAGGGAAATACTTACCACCGCTGTGCTACATCACCCTTTCCGCTTCGAGGGAACACAACCGCAAGGCTCCAAGGCCACGGGGGAAATCCTTTGCATATTTGCCTAGGAAATCCCAAAAGGCGTAGCCGTAGCAGAAGGATTCCTGGTGCCGTTGCTGAGGAGAATCAAGACAAGAATAGTCTCCCGTCAGCACATGTTTCTGGCGCCATTGGAAGGCCTTTTGTTGCAGTAGCAGAAGAATTTCTGACGCCGTTGCCGGGGAAGGAAATATCTATCCAAGTAGGTCTCACAAATTCATCTCTTGCATTTAATTTTTTTTGCCATTTGCCCCTCGTTTTCCTCTCCCGCACTTCACATTTGCCGTTTTCATTTGCCTTTCTCCTTTGCCGTTTTCTTTTGCCTTTTGCCTTTTTGCCGTTTTCCTTCGCCATTTTTTTGCTTGCTTGTGAGCTCGTTTGTTTGTTGAAGTCATCATGGCTGAAAACACCAAACTTTGCGACTTCTCAAGTACCAATAATAATGATTTTATTAGTACTCTGATTGCTCCCGCCACTAGTGCGAAATCGTATGAAATCAACGCAGCTTTGCTGAATCTTGTTTTGAAAGAGCAATTCCCTGGCCTTCCTAGTGAAGATGTCGCATCCCATCTCAATACCTTCATTGAGCTTTGCGATATGCAAAAGAAAAGAGATGTGGATAATGACGTGATTAAGTTGAAGCTTTTTCCTTTCTCGTTGCGAGATCGCGCAAAAACTTGGTTTTCTTCTTTGCCTAAAAATAGTATCAATTCTTGGGATAAGTGCAAAGATGCTTACATATCCAAGTATTTTCCGCCGGCTAAGATCATCTCCTTACGTAACGATATCAGGAATTTCAAGCAACTTGATCATGAACACGTTACACAATCTTGGGAGAAGATGAAGCTTATGATTAGAAATTGTCCCGCTCATGGCTTGAGTTTGTGGATGATCATACAAATCTTTTATGCTGGTTTGAATTTTGCCTCTCGCAATATCTTGGACTCCGCCTCAGGTGGAATGTTCATGGAAATCACATTAGGAGACGCTACAAAACTCCTAGACAATATCATGACAAACTACTCTCAGTGGCACACTGAAAGTTCACCTGCTAGCAAAAAGGTACACGCTATAGAAGAAATTAACTCTCTTAGTGCTAAGATGGACGAGTTGATGAATTTGGTTGCTAGTAGAAATGCTCCTTTAGATCCTAATGACGTGCCACTATCTTCCTTGATTGAGAGTAGCAACGCTAGTTTGGACGTTAATTTTGTTGGTAGGAACAATTTTGGCAACAATAATGCTTTTAGAGGAAACTGTGTTCCTAGGCCTTTTCCTAGTAACTCCTCTAACAATTATGGCAATTCCTACAACAACACTTATGGAAATCACAACCAATTACCCTCTAATTTAGAGAGTAATATCAAAGAGTTCATCAACTCTCAAAAGATTTTCAATGCGTCCATAGAGGAAAAACTACTCAAAATAGACGATTTGGCTAAGAGCGTTGATAGGATGTCTTGTGATATTGATGCTTTGAAAGTTAGATGTGCTCCTCCCAAGATCAACTTGGATGAAACTTTGAAAGCTATGCGTGTCTCCATGAATGAGAGCAAAGAAAGAACCGCCCAAATTCACGCTAGGCATGAATGGTTTAAAAGGGTGCGTTCTAGTGATGCAAATCACGAAGATCTTAAAGTGCTTGGTGTGACTCCTCTTGAATCTTTGTTTTCGCGTGTCAAACCTATTGATGAAGGGGCTTGATATGAATCCACTTTGGTTTAAAAACGCCCCAATGATTCGGAGTCTACCCATCTTGATGATAAAGGTGTAGAGAGTGGAGTAGAAGAAATCAAAATTTTGGGTAGTAATGAAACTCCCACTTTGGATTTCAAGGAATTCAATTATGATAATTGCTCCTTGTTTGAATGCATTTCTTTGATGCAATCCATTTCAAACTCTCCACATGCTTATAGCCAAAGCAAAGCCTTTACCGCACATATCGTAGATGCTATGATGAAATCTCTTGAAGAGAAGCTCGAATTAGAAGTCTCTATACCTAGAAAACTTTATGATGAGTGGGAACCTCTTATCAAAATCAAGATCAAGAACTATGAGTGCAATGCTTTGGGTGATTTGGGTGCTAGTGTTTCCGCGATTCCAAAGTCTTTATGTGATATTCTTGGTTTTCATGAGATTGAAGAGTGTTCTCTTAATTTGCATCTTGAAAATTCTACTGTCAAGAAACCCATGGGAAGGATCTATGATGTTCTTATTGTTGCAAATAAGAACTATGTACCCGTGGATTTCATTGTACTTGACATAGATTGCAATCCTTCATGTCCCATTATTCTTGGTAGACCTTTCCTAAGGACTATTGGTGCTATCATCCATATGAAGGAAGGGAATATTAGATTTCAATTTCCTTTAAAGCAGGGCATGGAGCACTTTCCTAGAAAGAAAATAAGATTGCCTTATGAATCTATGATGAGGGCTACTTATGGTTTGAGCACCAAAGATGACTATACGTGATTCCATCACCTTTTGCCTAGCTAAGGGCGTTAAACAAAAGCGCTTGTTGGGAGGCAACCGAACGAATCTATCCTTTTTGTTTCCATTTTGTGTTTTCCACACTTTCATAATTATGTTAGGATTGTGTTTTTTGTGTTTCTTTTTTGTGTTGGTGCCAAGCAAAACCGTTATGATTAGTCTTGGGGATGATCATTTGGTCATGCTGGAAAAGACAGAAACTTTCTGCTCACGAAAAGAATTTTAGTTTTTCTTCTGTAAGAGCTTTTGAGTTGATTCTTTTTGCTGCTGATTACTACGCAAATACTTCAGACTGTCGTAATTTTTCAGAATTTTGGAAGTAACAGAAGTATACAAAGTATACAGATTGCTACAGATTGGTCTGCTGTTATCAGATTCTGTTTTTTGTTGTGTTGGTTGCTTATTTTGATGAAACTATGGCTAGTATCGGGGGGTATTAGCCATGGAAGATTGAAAATACAGTAACCCAACATCAACATAAGTAGAATTTGAGTTTGATACAGTACCTAAGTAAGTGGTGGTTTGCTTTCTTATACTAATGTTATCACGGGTTTCTGTTTAAGTTTCGTGTTGTGAAGTTTTCAAGTTTTGGGTGAAGTTCTTATGGACAAAGAGATAAAGAGTGGCAAGAGCTCAAGCTTGGGGATGCCCAAGGCACCCCAAGAGATTCAAGGATGCCGTAAAAGCCTAAGCTTTGGGATGCCCCGGGAAGGCATCCCCTCCTTCGTCTTCAATCCATTGGTAACGTTACTTGGGGCTATATTTTTATTCACCACATGTTATGTGTTTTGCTTGGAGCGTCTTGTATCGTAGGAGTCCTTTATTTTTGTTGTGTCACAATCATCCTTGCTGCCCACATAGAGAGAGAGACATGCACTCACCGTGATTTTGTCGAGCTTCACTTATATCCTTTGGTAGACAATTCAGCTCACATGTGCTTCACTTATATCTTTTGAGCTAGTTAATTTTGCTCTGTGTGCTTCACTTATATCTTTTAGAGCACGGCGGTGCATGGCTTGGTAGTTGATCTATGCTTTGAAAGTAGTCTCAAAAGGGGTAGTTATCCAAAGGATATGAAAACTTCCACCTTCATGTGCATTGAATAGTTAGAGAAGTTTGATTCATCTCAATTAATTTTGAGTTGTGGTTGTGGTAATATTGAACTTATGCTAGTAAGGTGTTGTGGATCTAGAAATACTTGTGTTGAAGTTAATGATTCCCGTAGCATGCACGTATGGTGAACCACTATGTGATGAAGTCTGAGCATGATTAGTCTATTAATTGTCATCCTTTGTGTGGCGGTCGGGATCGCGCGATGGTTTATACCTACCAACCCTTCCCCTAGGAGTATGCGTTGAATGCTTTGTTTCGATTACTACTAAAACTTTTGCAACAAGTATATGAGTTCTTCATGACTAATGTTGATTCCATTGTTTAGATGCACTTTCACCTTCCACCATCACTATCTTCTTAGTGTCGTGCAACTTTCGCCGGTGCACAAAACCCACCATTAGCCTCCCTCAAAACAACCACCATACCTACCTACTATGGCTTTTTCAAAGTCATTCCAAGATATATTGCCATGCAACTACCACCATGACATGTGCCTCCACTTCTACATTGCCATTACATGATCGTAAGATAGATAGCATGATGTTTCCATTAATGTCTATGCCATGCTAGATCATTGTCACGGTACACTACCGAAGGCATTCCATATAGAGTCATCGTTGCTCTAAGTTTTGAGTTGAAAGTGTGATGATCATCATTTATGGAGCATTGTCCCACGTGAGGAAATAAAAGAGGCCAAAGATGCCCACCAAAATAAAAATAAAAAAAAAGAGGCCAAAAGAGCCCACCAAAAAAAATGATGAGAGAAAAAGAGAGAAGGGACAATGCTACTATCCTTCCACACTTGTGCTTATTAAGCACCATGATCTTCATGATTGAGAGTCTCTCGTTTTGTCACCACCATATAGCTAGTGGGAAATTTTCATTATATAACTTGGCTTGTATATTCCAATGATAGGCTTCCTCAAATTTTCCTTAGGTCTTCGTGAGCAAGAAAGTTGGATGCACACCCACTAGTTTTCTTTAAGAGCTCTCACATACTCTTAGCTCTAGTGCATCATTTGTATGGCAATCCCTACTCATTCACATTGATATCTATTGATGAGCATCTCCACAGCTCATTGATATGCCTAGTTAATGTGATCATCTTCTCCTTGTTTGTCTTGCAACCTCCACCACACTCCACACCACTTATAGTGCTAAAACCATGGCTCACGCTCATGTATTGCGTGAGAGTTGAAAAGGTTTGAGAAAGTAAAGGTGTGAAAACAATTACTTGGCCAATATCGGGGTTGTGCATGATTTAAATTCGTTGTGCAATGATGATAGAGCATAGCCAGACTATATGCTTTTGTAGGGATAACTTTCTTTTGGCCTTGTTATTTTGAAAGTTCATGATTACCTTGCTAGTTTGCTTGAAGTATTATTGTTTCCACGTCAATAGCAAACTATTGTTTTGAATCTAATGGATCTGAACATTCACATCACATAAGAGGAGTTACAAAGGACATCTATGCTAGGTAGCATGAAAGCATCAAAAATTCATTCATTATCACTTCCCTGCTCGAGGACGAGCAGGAATTAAGCTTGGGGATGCTTGAGACGCCTCAAACGTATCTATATTTTTTGATGGTTTCATGTTGTTATCTTGTCATCTTTGGATGTTTTATGTACCTTTTATATCTTTTTTGGGACTAACTTATTAATTCAGTGCCAAGTGCCAGTTCATGTTTTTCTGTGTTTTTGGCTCTTTTCAGATCTGATTGTGGGCCAACTGCAGGAGAGCTACAGTTGGCCCACAAGCCCTGTAGCCGCCACCAGGGGGCGGCGGCTAGCAGGCTTGTGGCCTCCCTCGCGCCCCCCTGACCTAGCTCCTTCGCCTATATATTCCCTAAAATACAGAAAAAAAACTCAGGGAATCCACGAAAACTCTTTTCCGCTGCCACAAGCTTCCGTTTCCGTGAGATCTCATCTGGAGACCCTTCCCGGTGCCCTGTCGGAGGGGACTTTGGAGTTGGAGGGCTTCTACATCAACATCATTGCCCCTCCAATGACTCGTGAGTAGTTCACTTCAGACCTACGGGTCCGTAGTTAGTAGCTAGATGGCTTCTTCTCTCTCTTGGATCTTCAATACAAAGTTCTCCATGATCTTCATGGAGATCTATCCGATGTAATCTTCTTTGGCGGTGTGTTTGTCGATATCCGATGAATTGTGGAGTTGTGATCAGATTATCTATGATATATATTTGAGTCTTTGCTGATTTCTTATATGCATGATTTGATATCCTTGTAAGTCTCTCCGAGTTTTGGGTTTTGTTTGGCCAACTAGATCTATGATTCTTGCAATGGGAGAAGTGCTTGGTTTTGGGTTCATACCGTGTGGTGACCTTTCCCAGTGACAGAAAGGGAAGCAAGGCACACATCGTGTAGTTGCCATCAAGGGTAACAAGATGGGATTTGTCGTAGATATGAGATTGTCCATCTACATCATGTCATCTTTCTTAAGGCGTTACTCTGTTCTTTTTGACTTAATACACTAGATGCATGCTGGATAGCGGTCGACGTGTGGAGTAATAGTAGTAGATGCAGAAAGTATCGGTCTACTTGTTTTGGACGTGATGCCTATAGATATAATCATTGTCATAGATGACGTCACGACTTTGCACGGTTCTATCAATTGCTCGACAGTAATTTCTTCACCCACCGTCTACTTGCTTTCATGAGAGAAGCCACTAGTAAACAGTACGGCCCCCGGGTCTATTCACACCTATCGTTTCCACTTTCGCTTTTACTTTTCTTTGTTACTTTGTTGCTTTCAGTTCTCAATTGGCAAACAATCTATAAGGGATTGACAACCCCTTCATAGCGTTGGGAGCAAGCTTTTTGTGTTTGTGCAGGTACTTGTCATACTCCTTCACTCGATCGATACTTGGTTCTCAAAACTGAGGGAAATACTTACCCCCGCTGCGCTACATCACCCTTTCTGCTTCGAGGGAACACCAACGCAAGGCTCCAAGGCCACGGGGGAAATCCTTTGCATATTTTCCTAGGAAGTCCCTGAAGGCGTAGCCGTAGCAGAAGGATTCCTGGTGCCGTTGCTGAGAAGAATCAAGACAAGAATAGTCTCCCGTCAGCACGTGTTTCTGGCACCGTTGGAAGGTCTTTTGTTGCAGTAGCAAAGGGCTGCACCAGCCACACCAGGAGCTTCCCTGCAGCCTGCAGGTCGCGCTCGAGATCAAGGGGAGAAGCCTTGAGCACCTTCCTCGAGCCACCGCTTGCCCCAGCTCCGCCTCCGGCTGGACCCCGCACCACATCCACGTTGGAGACCCCGCCGGACCAGCCGGAACTCCCAGCCGCGGCCGCCAAGCACTCGGCCTCCCTGCTCAGGTCGTAGCTCCCGGCTACCGGAGCCCCGTGTCATGCCATGTTCCGCTACCGGAGGTTGGATCGCCCGGGGGCCTCTCTCCCCGCAGCTGCAGCACCTTGCGCCGGCCACCGGAGCCCCCGCCGCCTGGAGCCTCCTCCCCGCGCAGCCCGGGGCCAGATCTCCCCAAGATTCGCGCCGCCATCTTCGTCCCAAGAGGATCGGGAGCCCTAGAAACCCCCCGCTCGCCTCGCGTGATGCCCGCGTAGGCCACGCCCAGTCACCGGCCTGCCTCCACACCCCAGCCACCTGAGGCCCACCAGCGCCCGGCCCCAGAGCCGGCCCAGCTCCACCTCCTCACCACGTCGGCCCAAGAGCCGAAGGTGCTTCACCCTTGCCATGTTTAACAACATTTAACATTGTCGTGTAAATAAATGGGAGTGAACTAAATAATTAAATGCGGAGTTCCGTCATGTGAATTGCCTTTGCCGCTGGAGTTCCGTTGTGTGGAATTCCGTCATGTAAATAAACGGGAGTGAACTAAATAATTAAATGTGTGAATTGCCATGCCATGCCTTGCATATTTGAAACTGATCATGCATCATATGTGAATTGCATCATGTCGTGCATGTGCTGTAGTGAATATCGTGTGTTGATTCTTGTTTCCGGTTGCTTCGTCTCGATAGAGTTCCGCAAGCGTGTAGGAATGTGAGGACCCGTTCGACTACGTCGGTTCGTCTGCTTCACGGAGTCGTTCTTCTTCCAAGCAGGATCTCAGGCAAGATGTTCATTTCCCTAGATACCATCACTATCATTGCCATGCTAGTTGTTTCATTTCTATCGATATGTCTCGTTGCCTACGACCTGTTAAATGGCAGCCTCTCAACATTGCCATGAAACCTTCAACCTCTTCACAACCTAGCAAACCACTGATTGGCTATGTTACCGCTTGCTTAACCATGTGTTAGAGTTGCTAGTTGCAGGTGCAGTTGCTTCCATGTGTTAACATGGGTTCCTTGTTATATCACCATATTATTGTTAATTAATTTAATGCACCTATATGCTTGGTAAAAGGTGGAAGGCTCTTCCTTTCTATCGCGGTGTTTTGTTCCACCTTTGTCACCTTAGTTTCGGCTACCGGTGTTATGTTCCATAAATGAGCGCTCCTAACATGCTTGGGGTTGTTATGGGGACCCCCTAGATTCTCATTTTGGGATAAAGCTCGTCTGGCAAGGCCCAACATTGGTACTATATTTTCCCAACATAATAAATCCGTTAATACTGAAAAACATAGGGCGTCATGAACCCGAGGAGTAATTCAACATAATACAGGGAGGGCCAGTGCTGATGGTGCTGGTCCAAAACAGAGCCACTTGCGGGGCCACCCGGGGCAACTCGGGGGATGTCTATCCGGCCGCCATACATAGTGCTCATCCGTCGTGTCCTGAGAACGAGATACCGGCTCCTATCGGGATTGTCGATACGTCGGGCGACCTTGCTGGACTTGTTTTACCTTTCTCGAGCGTCTTGTGCGAGGGATTCCGAGGATGCTTTGGGTTATCTCGAGGTTGAGGTTTTCCAACAGGAACCCGAGGAGATCATGTGTTTCCCTGATCGAGGTCATTTCGTCGCAGCTTGTGGTAGTTTGTGATGGACTAGTTAGAGCACCCCTGCAGGGTTAAATCTTTCGTAAAGCCGTGCCCGCGGTTATGTGGCAACGTGGAAACTTTTTTTAACATCCGGTTCTAGATAACTTGAAGTAAGCTTAATTAAAATATTCCAACTGAGTGCGTAACCGTGAATGTCTCGTTCGTGATCCCCTTCTCCGATCAAGGACACGGTGGGGTTATGTCCGACATAATTAGGTGTTTAGGATCATTCATTTGATCATCAGTAGTTCACGTCCGCGATGCGTAGATATTCCCCCCTCTTTTATTCTGTACTCGTAACTCGTAAGTTAGCTACCTCAAATAAATGCTTAGTCGCTCGTTGGAGCCTCACCACTTAACCATACCTCATCTATTAAGCTTTGCTAGTCTTGATACCTCTGGAAATGAGATTGTGGAGTCCCCTATGGCTCACAGATTACTACAACACAAGTTGCAGGGATAGGTAAAGAGTTACTTTGATGTGAGCATGCTGATTGTGCTATTTGGAGTTTCTTCTTCGTCGTCGTCGATCTAGGATAGGTTCCAGACCAGCAGCCTGGGATAGCAAGGATGGATGTCGTTATTTTATCGTTTGTTTTCGTTCATAGGCGGACCGTGCTCTTCTTCATGATGATTGTATGAATTGTACTGTTGTGACTCTGATGTAGCTTTGTGGCGAGTGTAAGCCAACTCCTTATACTCATCTTTTCAGTACATGTACTTGTAACGATATCCATTCTTGCGAAACGACGAGATGCGTTTCTATCCTTGTCGCGGCCCTGCTACTTCTTGAGCTTGCGTTGGTTTTTCCCTTGAAGAGGAAAGGGTGATGCAGCAAAGTAGAGATAAGTATTTCCCTCAGTTTGAGAACCAAGGTATCAATCCAGTAGGAGTATCAAGATGAGGCACCAAGGCACCTGCGCAAAAACAAACAAACTTGCACCCAACGCGATAAAGGGGTTGTCAAACCCTTTACGATTACTTGCAAGGTGAGATCTGATAGTGATAATAGGTAAATATAAATAAATAAATAAAAGTGCAGCAAGGTATTTTTGGTATTTTTATATGTAGATCTGAATATATAATGTGTAAAATAGACCCCGGGGCCATAGTGTTCACTAGAGGCTTCTCTCGTGATAGCAAGTATTACGGTGGGTGAACGAATTACTGTCGAGCAATTGATAGAATCACGCAAAGTCATGACGATATCTAAGGAAATGATCATACATATAGGCATCACGTCCGAGACAAGTAGACCGATACTTTCTGCATCTACTACTATTACTCCACACCTCGACTGCCATCCAGCATGCATCTAGTGTATTAAGTTCATAACAAACAGAGTAATGCCTTAAGCAAGATGACATGATGTAGAGGGATAAATTCATGCAATATGATATAAACCCCATATTTTTACCCTTGATGGCAACAACACGATGCGTGCCTCGCTACCCCTTTTGTCACTAGGTGAGAACACCGCACGGTATGAACCCAAAATCAAGCACTTCTCCCATTGCAAGAATTATAGATCAAGTTGGCCAAACGAAACCCATAACTCGAAGAGAATTACAAGGATACGAAATCATGCATATAAGAAATCAGAGGAGACTCAAATAATATTCATAGATAATTTGATCATAAATCCATAATTCATCGGATCTCGACAAACACACCGCAAAAGAAAGTTACATCGGATAGATCTCCATGAAGATCATAGAGAACTTTGTATTGAAGATCCAAGAGAGAGAAGAAGCCATCTAGCTACTAGCTATGGACCCGAAGGTGTGTGGTTAACTACTCACGCACCATCGGAGAGGCAATGGTGTTGATGAAGAAGCCCTCCGTGTCTGAATCCCCCTCCGGCAGGGCACCAGAACGGTCCTCAGATGGTATCTAGCGGAAACAGAAGCTTGCGGCGGCGGAAAAGTATTTTCGTGGCTCTCTTTGTTGGTTTGGGGATTTTAGAGAATTTATAGGCGAAAGAGGTAGGGCAAAGGAGGCACGGGGGGGCCACGAGCTTGTTAGGCCCCTCCGGGGTGCGCCTAGGGGGCTCGTGGCCTCCTCCGTGGCCCTCTGCCTTGGTTCTCAAGTCTTCTGGATCCCTTCTATTATGGAAAAAATCATCCCGAAGGTTTTATTCCTTTTGGACTCCGTTTAATATTCTTTTCTCAAAAAGGTAAAAAATACGGAAAAAACTGAAACTGGCACTGGGCACTGAGTTAATAGGTTAGTCCCAAAAATTATATAAAATAGCATATAAATGCATATAAGACATCCCAAGTTGATAATATAGTAGCATGGAACAATCAAAAATTATAGATACGTTGGAGATGTATCAAGCATCCCCAAGCTTAACTCCTGCTCGTCCTCAAGTAGGGAAGTGATAAAGACCAAATTTTTGATGTGGAATGCTACCTTTTTGCGGGGCCCGCCGACCGTGTGCATCAGTGGCTGACGCGCCGAGTCGTCATGGCACGGGAAAAGGGGGAGCGTGGCTACACGGCCGCCTCGCCTGGTCAGCGTGGGCGGTGACACAGGCCATGTAACCTCGCAGACCCTTCATCATCACGCCGCGGCCATGCCGCGTGTCAGCACGCACTGCTGTCGTGATGGGTTCTGAATCATCTGTCTTGTCTTGTCTCCGTACGACGGTACGACCGGATGGGATAGGGTCGGCCGTTCTGCTGGCGGCGGGCCAGCCGGTCGGCCGAATCCTGCCAATCGGTCGGGGCACATTGTATAGGTGGGCCGGCTATCGCCAGCCGGCAGGGTGTGCGCCGGTCGAGTAGGCCGGTTGCTGCCAGGCGGCCATGCGCTCATGGGTCTATTGGGTCGGCTATCGCCAACCGGCCTTGGGGGCCAGGCAGCCCCCAAATGTCTTGGAGACGGCTAATCTCCGCCTTTGGCATAACCAGGGGTAGTATCCCCATGAGAAACTCTAGCAATCCTAGCTAATTCATGAGGAGTCGCATTCGACTCCCTCACGCAAGATTCAAAAACTATAGAGCTGAACTCACAAGCGAGATGATAGAAGTCGTGAACAATGGCCGCCGCATCTCGAGCATATTGGCCATCTTTATTCATAATCTCCATGAGTTTTTGGTTATCCGAATTGATGACCAATCTGTTGCATCCTGCTCTCATCGTCAAGTTTAAACCAAATTTCAGAGGCGTTCCCTCATCAGTCAAAACACCATAACATGAATCAATGAGCTTGTTCTAAGCTACAATCATGTGTCCACTATCATCTTGGACGATTGGCCCTATAGCCCCTTGAAGGCAATCGCAGTTAAAGGCCGCATCAACATCTCTACTATTAAAGCAGGATGTGCCATCGTGATGGTTCAACCAGCGATGGTTCGACCTCTCTCGATCCCACCTCCCAAAACTCCCCGCCTCGCTCTCCTCCCCCCGCCCTTTCGAAAAAAGATTTTGTCCCGCACACGACTGAACCGTAAAACCAGCCCACGATCTACTTCTCCCTCCGCACGCACGCCATTCGCCCTTCCCCCACCTTCCCGACCTCATATCGGCACCGCTCGGTCCCGCCCCCGCCCCATGAGCTCGCGGCCGCCCCCGAGCCGGGAGGGGCGCCGCGCCGCTGCGCCCGTCCAAGCGCGCGCACCGGGAGGCCCTCGAGGCCGCGCCGTCGGGGATCGTATCCGGCCTCGACCTCGGCCGCCTCAACTCCTCCCGCTCCGGCGGCTCGTTGCGCAAGGTCGCCGCCGAGGCCGCCGCCGCCGGGGCCCGCGTCTTCGCCAGTGGCGGATCTAGGATTTAAAGTTACCCTGGGTGAATTTTTAATAATAGAGATAAAAAAATGAAGGCCATGATACAATTAAATAACACAATCAATATTATTAGTTCGCCAAGTGGTATGCATTTAGGCGAGACAATCAACAAGATCAAAGTAGTTTCATTCTAAATAACTAACCAGAAAATATATAACATGAAGATTCATATAAAGTCTAATTTGGACTCCCGCTTCTAGAATGGTTCTATTTTCTTCGGATTCACAAACTCAATGTCTGGGCTGATTTACTGGAAATCAATCTACTTCATCTTTTTTGGTTCATGATAATATCGATTTTGTAGCTAAAATTTTGGTACTCCTATTTAACTCTCAAGAATTAGTGTGACAACAAATTAGAGAATGACATAATTGAAGAGAGGAAGATTAGGGGAGAGCATACGAACCTGCTCCTTGCTGATTTACTTTGCAGTTTTTAGCAGGGAGTTCTGCTCCCATGCGGATGGCACAAGGAAAAGGTGGACTCCCTTCTCCTTCTCCACCCATCACTATCGGTCGGTCCTGAACAGCTCCGACGCGTGAATAACAAATGGAGGGCGTCAGATCAAGAGAGCGAGGCGGCCGTATGCAACGTGGTCGTCTAAAAGTGAAACTGGTCAGTTTTGGATAGGAACTCGGAGCATCAAGGTCAGGCTGGGGTAATTTCAGAAAAAAGGTCAGGCTGGGGTACAAAAAATAATGGGCGCATCTATCTTCCACTCGGCCTTACTTGACTGGCCCATCTCCAAGCGAATTGTTTACTGGCTTATCTCCCAGCGAACCGTTTCTTTCCTTCTCTCCTCATGGTCGACCTCAACTCACACCTTTGACTGAATCTTTCTCGCCTCCCATGGTGGCCGCTGGCCAAAGGCAGTAGGAGTACCTAGGTTTCCAAAATTTACCCGGGGCGGCCGCCCCTACATGACCCCATGGTGGCGCCGCCCCTGGTCTTCGCCGACCTGCACGATGCCCTGCCCGACCTGCTCGACGCGTCCAACGAGGAAGGGGGGGACAGGGGCAAGTGCCCGCACTCCATCGCGCTTGCCACCGACGAGTTCCGGGTGATGCTCTGCCCGACCTGCTCGACGCGTCCAACGAGGAAGGGGAGGACAGGGGCAAGTGCCCGCACTCCATCGCGCTCGCCGCCGACGAGTTCTGGGCGAGGGGACGGACCGTCGAGCTGCCGTGCGGGCTCCCGCTCGGCTCCTACATCACCGTCGCCGCCACGCTGCACGCCGCGCACCCCGAGCGAGACCCCAAGATCGTGCAGCTCAGGGAGGGGGAGGAGCCCCTCATGGTCTCCCAGTTCATGATGGAGCTGCAGGGGCTTAAGACAGTCGACGGCGAGGACCCGCCCAGGTTCCTCCACTTCAACCCCCGCCTTCGAGGAGAAGAGCAATTTTCTTCGCTACCCTTTGAATGAGGAGCTGGTCTCAGATGCTCCCAACGTCAATGAAACTGTTGTCCAGCTGATTAAGTTCCATGGAAGCTATCAGCAGAGCGACTGAGAAGTCTGTGGCCAGAAGAATTACTCGTTTATGCTCCGGACAAAGAATTTTTCCGGAAAAGTTCCAAACCAGCTTTACTTGGCTATGGATACACTGGCTGATGAGTTTGGGATTGGAACGCTCCGTCTGACAACCAGGCAAACATTTCAGCTGCACGACGTTCTTAAGAAGAACTTGAAGCATGTCATCAGCACTGTGATTAAGAATATGGGATCAACCTTAGTTGCTTGTGGAGATCTCAATAGGAATGTGCTTGCATCTGTCGCACCATATGTGAGAAAAGATATTCTTTTTGCTCAAGAAACAACAGAAAATATTGCAGCACTTCTCGCGCCACAGTCAGGGGCTTATTATGACCTGTGGGTGGATGGAGAGAAGATAATGTCAGCGAAAGAACCTCCTGAGGTCACCAAAGCCCGAAATGACAACTCACATGGAACAAACTTCCCTGATTCTCCTGAGCCAATCCATGGGACCCAGTATCTGCCCAGGATGTTCAAGATTGCGGTCACAGTTGCTGGTGATAACTCTGTTGATATTCTCACGAATGACATCGGTGTTGTTGTAGTTTCATATATGCAGGGGAGCCTGTTGGCTTTAACCTCTATGTAAGTGCCAAAGAAAATTATGCTCCATCTTGTACTGCATTTAGCAATGCTTACCTTTTTTTATTTATCCAATTTTTTCAGGTTGGAGGTGGCATGGGAAGGACACACAGAATAGAAACCACATTCCCTCGGCTGGCTGATCCACTTGGTTATGTTCCTAAGGAGGATATATCATATGCTATAAAGGCAATAGTTGTTACACAGAGGGAAAATGGAAGAAGAGATGACCGCGGGTATAGCAGACTGAAGTATCTGCTTGACAGCTCGGGAATTGATAAGTTCCGAGCTGAAGTTGAAAAATATTATGGAAAGAAATTTGAAGATTTTCGTCCATTGCCAGAATGGCAGTTCAACAACTACCTTGGGTGGCAAGAGTAGGTATACTTCCCCATCATAATTATCTTGGTCAAGATGTGGCAAAGAATTTTTTTGGAAGAAATTATTTACTGTGTTTAGGGAGGGTTGCTAATATTTTCATACAAAATTTCTGTTGTTCGTCATTTTTAATTTAGTTTACTTCCTCGGTGTTTCCACTTTTGACTTGGCTTGCGCATTTATTTATTCTCTTGTTGTAGTCTGCATAAGAGCGTTTGATAAATCCTGGCATATCTCCCGTATGTTTGTTCGTTCACAACATTTTTATATCAATTGGTTATTTCTTGAAATTCTGCTTTTCAATTATTTTTCTCTTTATTGTTTATTGCAGGGTGATGGTAAATTATTCTATGGAGTGCACATTGATAATGGCCGTCTTGGGGGGCAAGCAATGAAAACTGTGCGAGAGATAATTGAGAGGTATAACTTGGATGTTAGCATTACTCCAAATCAGAACCTTATCTTATGTGGGGTTGATCAGGCATGGAGAGAACCAATAACTGCACCTCTTGCTCAAGCTGGCCTGTTGGTAAGATTTCTTTTGTCGTTTTGCCCTGTGATGTGGAGTACACACTTTTTGAGTTGGTATTATTATTAGGACCCTGTCCAATTGATAATGTTGATCTGACTGTTACTCTTCAGATTCGTTCTTCTCACATTGAAAATTTGAGTGCAAGGCTGGTTATTAAATTCAGAAGTGAAAACTGCAACGCTTTCCTATATATATTGTCTGCGGTGCAACAGGGTGACCCTTTTTTCTCCTCACTAAAAGTTGGGTATTCATATATGTAGGAACCAAAGGATGTTGATCTCCTGAACATAACCTCCATGTCATGCCTTGCCTTACCTTTGTGCCCTCTAGCACAAACAGAAGTTGAACGAGGGATCCTACCGATTCTTAAGCGAATTAGAGCAGTTTTCGACATGGTATTCATTTGTTGCCCTCTTGAAATCAACTTTAACACTTGAGAATATGTAATGCGTAGTTTGTACCTATCTTTTCACTTAATAATTGGGTCAATGTTGCTTGCTTAATATGTTGGCATCAAGGAAGAGGAGTCTGTATTGGTGAGGATAACTGGCTGCCCTAATGGATGCGCCACACCATACATGGCCGAGGTTGGCTTTGTTGGTGACGGCCCAAACAGTTATCAGGTAAAATAGTGCCGAAATAGTTCTGGCATCATTTATGCAAACAGTGATACTTCCTTTTTGTTCACATTCATGATTTTGTTTGCATATTTTATTTTTCTCAATTGAGCTTTTCTTTATTGTGACCGCATATCTGGCTTGGAGGAACACCAAACCAGACCACCTTGGCAGAAACGTTGATGAATAAAGTGAAGCTTCAAGATATTGAGAAGGTTTTGGAACCACTGTTTTCCTATAGGAATAGCACGCGCCAGGAAGGCGAATCTTTTGGGAGCTTCACGAACAGAATGGTGAGCGGATTCTGTTCTTCCATCGAATACTATTGCAGTTTAGTCATTTGGGAAGGAATTTTTTGGACCTTCGTAGAGAATAAGGGAGACATTTAGTCAGAAGCCCCCAAATGTTGTCTCTTCCCTGCTATGTACAGAGCACCATTCATCTGCGAGTTGCTTACTAAATGGTACTCCCTCTTTACACTAATGTAAGACGTTTTTGCAGTTCCTTACATTAGTGTACAGAGGGGGGTACAAACTAGCAAGATGTTAAATTGTTGCTTTTTGTTAGTTGTCATGAGTATAAGCGTTGGACTAATTGATATGGCTTCGCAGTTAACGATAGTTTTGATACCGGGAAATGCCTAAGCTGAGCAATATGTGTGTCGACATAGCTTGTAGTATGAGTTTGAGTTTGAGGTTCTACCTGCGTCCGACATCGGGGCAATTCAGTGGATTTGTTTCATTAAATGAACCCCAATTGTTTTTTTAAGTTTTTATTACTCACTTGTGCATGCATTTTTTTATTTACATGGACAACATAGCTTTTGCAACAATACTTCTTACACACCTTCACAGAAAGGACACATAATATACCATTGGTCTAAAATAAGTGGGTGGAATTTGTCTGTAACAAACTTACAATTCGTGAATTTTCATCTTTTCCATCAGAAGTTCTTCCTGATTAGATTTTTTTTCTTCTTCTTGTAGAGTAGTAAGTTTCTCCCTTAAATATATTCTCTCTACTCTGACTGGAGCGCATCACTCTATGTGTAGTGATCACCAAAAGATAATGTAATCTACAGAGGTGTTGTTCATGTCATAGATAGTTCTATGTATCTTACAATTTATTGATCTCTTGGCCTTACAGGAAGACATTCAGTCTACGTGTAGTGACCTTTTGGTTCGTTGGGGATATTTTACTGTTTTGGGGGCTCTTGATTTTGAGCTTTTTAAATTAGAATGGAGATTATATTTTTTATTTATCCAATTTGGGTGGAGAAGATATATGTCAAAGTTGGATGGAGAAGAGGCCCTATCTTCGTCCTCATTCATTGAGTAGCACAAAGCAATGGCAAGAAGCTAGCCTTTCTACTATTAAAGGAGGATGTGCCGTCGTGATGGTTCGACCTGCAGTGATCCCCCTTTTATCGTTAGAGAAGTTCTCCCACCCACGTCCTCTCCCACAGATTTTTTTCCAACCCTCTGAAAACCAAAAAAAAACCGCTCTTCCCACGAACCAGCCGCCCACGAACTCACGTCCCACATGCCCCCATCTATCCCGTGTGCAGCCCTCGGCCTCGATCCCATCTCTCCCCTCCTCGTCAGTCGCCACCTCGCCCCGCCCAGATCTCGGTAGGTCGCCGCCGCTCCCCTCCTCGTCAGCCTCGATGTCGTGCTGGCCAAAGTCCTGGCCGTTGACGCCGCCACTCACCTCCTCGTCAGCCTTGTGGTCGCGGTGGCCGCAGTCGTCGCCCGCCCAGATCTCGATAGGCCTCAACTACTCCCCTCCTCATTAGCCTCGACGTCGTGCTGGCCAAAGTCCTGCCGTGGACGCCGCCGCTCACCTCCTCGTCAGCTTTGATGTCGCGGTGGCCGCAGCCGCCTGCCCTGCACTTTCCTCTTCATGATGCCCCTCGTGTTGGTCGTCGTCACGCCTCCTGTGTACACTGACATTCCACTACCGAGTTTCATGGGCCCTAATTGTTTGTTGAATTTGAGATGAAGATTATTGGGCATGAGAACCATCATCAGCTTGTTGATTCACCTCGCTATAGCTCGTGTCCGTCGAGGTAGTTGACTCCTCCATTAGTAAATTGTTAAGCTTTGCTGTCGCAGACTTCGTTAGGAGTTTCAGTTCCGATCGCTTGACCCTAGGCCGTAGGTATATTGCTTTTTTCCTGTGATCATTTGCAGCCTGCAGATGGGCTTCTACTATACGGACGACGATGATGCTGCTAACATTGATCATCCTCGTCACGTGAATGGTGAACCAGTTGAGTTCTGCAGTGTAAGTATAACGTCATGAGCTTAATGATGTTACTATTTTTTGTTGTTGTTTCTACATACATCATGTATTATATCACGGTTTTGCTCTTTGGGTATGCACTTAATTTATGGGAGAGCCCCGAGCTTTTATTACAGAACTTACCAGTCCTGAACCTTCAATATTCAGTTAGAGTATCTATCATTTTGACGCAATTGGTAGTGAAGACAACCTTACGTATTTAACTTGTCACATATATGTCATAAACCTAGAACATATAGTTGGTTGGATATGTGACGATGTAGTTCGGTCATCATTGTTTTAGGCAATTGGTCGTGAACCAGCTATAATGGTTTAGTACAGAGGCGGAGCGGATAGTTGACATCGTGTAGTTCAACGATCCGTATGTCGACCCGTCAGACGTGAGCAGGGCAGCAGACCACCTTTGGAGCTGCTCGAAGAAAGACAAGAAGCATGGCATGCTCAAGCTCAAGGCATCACGATGCCTCATCTACTTTAAATGGATATTGCGCTCAAGTGATGTGTTGTGCGCTTAAGTGGTCGAAGCAGAAGAAGAAAGGTCGTCCATAGTGTAGTCTTGTTGGTTGTAGTCCTATATACTTAGCTCAGCAAAGTAGAGGAAGGAAAGGAACAAATGGATGAGTAACAAGTTATCAACTATGTAGTAGTGTCATCTCACAAGTGTGTATGAGTATTTCGCTGCCATGTTTTTTAGTAGCGTCAGTTAGATTTTTAATTTGGCCATAAATTAGTCTGAGTTATGATCACCATTGATCAATTAATGTAAGGGATTTGTTTTATGTGAAAGCATTATATTGTATCTGATGTATGCAAGCATCTGCCACTATATCTCTTTCTATGTTTTCATTTGTTGTATGTTCCATCCTAATAAGATCTTTTCATTAATTATAGCAGGCACATGATCCCACCAAGAAGATTACTTCTCTGCTTGAACTATTCCAAATGGCACCTATTTTTCAAGAGAAGAACATGTATGTGTGCCCTGTCTAGAAAAGTTTAGACCTCCACAATGCAGAATTTATTTGTCGCATCACGAAGGCGCCAAAACATATGTTTCATGAACTCTGGTTATCTGATTTATAGCAGCTCTGGATCATCCAAAGATGATTGGTTCATCGATCAATGGTTGATAGCAATGTGTTTTTTGTTCCTCCAATGGTTACTTTGAAAGTTGATCCTGCAACTTAAAAACCAGTCTTGACATTTTCTGGCCTCTTCCCCATACTGTGGTTTTCACTGATTTATACTATGTGGCTATATATCTGAGGGTAGTTTTTGGTTAGTACCACTAGGAAGAAGAGAACATGAGCATGTGTGTTTGAAAATTTGGTGCGCTTCTAGCTCCCGATATGTGTTCGTGCTTGATCAATTGTTTGCCTCATGGAATTTAGTTGTATTTTTCCCTTTACTATTCGCATTTGTGTATGAATGCTTGCAGGAGTGCGAGGAGCATGACTAGGTTGTCGGCGAAGTTGCTCCACTACCGCTCCCCAGCGCTTCCTACGGTTCGTGGTTGCTGATGGGGTCCGTAGATCTCACCGCCCCGAGCCTCCGCTGGAGTATGGTGATGACCACCATCGCCTGGCTCCGCCACCATCTTCCTTGGGCACGCGGACACGAAGCTTTTCGGTAACCCTCTTGCTTCAGGATGGACCTCCGACGAGGCCACGCATCACCTCCGTGGCTCCCACAACAACGAGGAGCACATCATCATTGTCCTGGTTTGTACAGTAGTGCTTTTTTTCCTTTGATTTCTTCTTTGGATGGGTCTTTAGTTGGAATTTTTGTTTGTAGTGCCCGACAGGGGAGCCCCCGACGACAACAGGATTGCGGGACTGGCATGGTTGCTTCTCCCCATTGCAGATGGCGCGACCAGAAGTCCCCACTAGCCTCCGCCTTCATTGCCGCCGTGGAGATTGACTACGAGTTCATATAGAACTAGGCCTTCAGGTACACACTACGCGACAATATTTCCCTTTACCCATTTGCTCGTACAGGATTTTCTTTTGAACTTTTTAATGCAGACTTGATTTTCCTTTTGTTTGCGTGTAATCCCCTTCCTCGTGGGGAACGGATAGGTCTCATATCGTGTTGCTAGCGTAGATCCAAATTTTCTATGATGTTTCTGTTAGGCAATATATGGATTTTTTGGGTTATAAATCATAGTCCCAACTTTCTGAACAAACTGCTAATAAACTTGGTTGGTGATTATTCTTAATGAATTAGTCCATTTTAATGTAAAAGCAACTGAATTGATTTTTTGTTTGACTTCTGATACTAAGTATCTTCTAAATCCCTCACAAAAAGTGTTATCTGAATCAATGTGCGGTTAAAACTGAGTTGTTTTTGCAATATAAATATTCTGCTAATCAACGAGAACTCATGCCCCTGGCTTGGTTGCTGATCAAGTTTGAAAACCGATGAGAAGGAGAAGAAGAAGAAAGACCCGTTCTGCATCCGTGATGACATGAAGCTCACATTTGACAGCAGAGGAGGATACGAGGAGAAGGCCCTGCGGGTTGAAGGATCACCATGACATTGAGACGGGGCGCCGCTCCATGGACACGGCGGCGACGAAGTCCTAAACAACAATGCTCAAGATCGGCTAGAGAGATTTGGGACTTACGCAACATGCAGCAGACTGCTGGTATTTCTTAATCAAATTCCATTCTTTTTTATGTGCTAGAGAGATAGGGAGCTTACTGAACATGCAAACAAGGATGGGACAAATTGGTTTCACTTCTATTATTTTTGGCTATGATCGGGATTTCCATTCTTTGTGTATTTACTACTGCTGCTACATCGTTAGTTGGAGCTGATGTGATCCTATATGTAATTGTGATGGTCAAGGGAGACATATATACCTATATAACTACTTCTTGCTGCTACTAAGGAGTGTACTACTTCCACTACTGCTATATTTTGCATAAAAGAAGAAAGAAAATAGCTTACTCTGTTCACAAAATAGCAGGTATGATTGTTTCACATTCAGCTGTTATCTTCCAGACCTAGAGAAGTTCACAAAATAGAAAGTTTGGATCTTTTAAAGTTGAACCAAAATCAGCTAGGAACTGAAAAGGTTCACAAAAATACAGTTTCAGATTTTTGGCCCATACAACTTTGTACAATCAACAAGTTTCATGCCTGTGTCCAACGAAGTTTTGGAGACCATTATAATCATATGTGCTGAAAATATATTCTAATCATGAAGCTTTGGAGAAGATTGTACTCTTTTTTAACCTCTTTTTTTGAACATATGTAGACCTTTCAATTCTAAAAGTAGTTTACATGAGAGCCATTAGATGTGTTCTATGTGGTGGATACGGGCTAACTTATGCTCATGACCTATGGATAGCCATGGTAGAGAAGTCGGCTGCCCCTATAACATCGTGTTACATAAGACCTGAATTAGCTCTTAGTCCCTATAGTAGAGATTAGTAGTGCCATTCTTTTCTCTCACCCAATTCTTGTTGTCAGAAATATTGTTCGTTGTCACAAATAGAGATTAGAGACCAGACAGAGAAGCCCTGAAGGAAGATGAAGACCATCATCAAACTTTACCTATATGTGTTTTGGATGGGACTTACATGTGGAGAAACATACATGATGATCGTCGAGAATGGAGGGAAGTGGAAGAAACATATCAGAGTTTGTGAACGAATTTTGAAAGAACTACCAATTGGTTCAATACTTGGTCTCAAAACTTCACTGTATGACTTTGTAAATAAATGATATGTCATTCAATATGTACTTAGATTATTTTTCACATGTCTCTGTTTAAAATTCCATTTAGAGGACAAGCATGTACTAATGGAACTCTCTTGAGTTTCTATATATCATTATCAGATTTCGGTATGAATTCGTGCATCTTTTGTTTTCATCTTCCCCAACTAGTATGTTTATGGATTTATGCAACACTTTTTTTTAACCAGACAATGACAATGCATCCAGCTCATGAAAATCACAGGAAGCATTTATTTGAATGGCATGGTAGTCCAAAAGTCCAAAACTTGAAAAACATGCATCTACATATGAACCTTACCAATCCATAAAAAAATACTATCAAATAAGAGCTAACTTGTCATGTCATAGTGGAACTATATGGAATAAATTTGTGTGATGACACCGAAGCTAAAACAAGAAGTATACTGAGATAAAATTTTGAACCAACGGAAGAAGAAATGGAGTTGTCGGGTAAAATACAACCAATGCAACATTGTTATGTTGTCCCGTGGCAACGCACGGGCGTTTAACTAGTTTAACTTAACGTTTCCGTGTGGGGGTTCGCACCATCCTCCATTTGAAAGAGTTTGGGACAAAATAATGTATATTCATAAAGCCTGAAAGATAGTTTGATATGCTCTTTTGATTATGTCTCGGTACTTTCGTATGAACACTGTTACATTTTAAATTCATATGCCCATCTTTGTGTGTTTAAAAAAAGTGGGTTTTGTTAGTTCATGCCACGACTAGGACACAATGTTGAAATGCAAATTTGATCCCTAAGTGTATTAAATGAAAACTTCTTTGCGTACAACACCTAACAAATGATTTAAACAACGCATTGTCATAGTTGTCTCTAAAGTTTTACCATCTTCTAACATGCTAATAGTCGATGCATTGTTGGTGCCCTTAAACTGCTTATTTCCTCATTTGTTGTTGGCCGTATTAAATCAATTGCGATTAGGGACATTATGCCATCCCACATCTCTACAGAGGGCATGTCCCGCTTAGTACAATTCATTTCACAATGAAAACAAGGTGCATGAATTTATCACAATAAGAAATAACCACAATTTCAATTGGACAAAATACTTGACAATAATGTTAAGAGTACATACATGACTGAAAAGGTTCAAAGGTGACAATCAATCCATTCATACAACAGTTTCTGTCAACTGCAGCTTGCAGTCCACAAGCATTATTATTTCTCAGGTAAGACCTGCCCTAAGGAAGTGGATCCGGACTAGCGAGGGCATCCCTTTGAGGATTTTGTAGCTAAGATATGACTTCTCCTCCAATGTCCACTCCTGCAGCATGTGCTTGCACTTCAAACACACTGGACACTTGTATAGTTTTATCTCCTCCAAATTCACTGCTGCTTCCATGACACTTCTGGCGTAGCTCACGAATTTGTCCTCTACTTGAAACCTCCCATAGATACTGAGCTTAGCAAGGTTGTGGTGCTTTAGGTCGTTCGTAGACGGTTCCCATGTAGTCCTTTGTCCTTCTGCTCGCTAAATGGACACATCTTCCTCCGCTCCCCTGTTATCATTTCACATAAATGATCCCGCACCTGCATTCGGTCGAGTAAAAAAATCCTAAGACTCACAGAAATTTTGAGCTTCAAAAATGAGAAAATCAGTATAAGAATTTACCAAGATGTGTAGTTCCTTAAGGTTGGGTGCACCTTCGAGTAAGAACATTGTCCAAGTCAGATCACATTCTTCAGAAATGTTACGCAAATTCACAATCCTAAGTTTGTGGAACACCGGAAACAATTGTCTTCGACCTTCCGGTTTGACCCAAATCTGCAAAAGAGGGATAATACAGGATTCTGTTAACCAAAAATAATGATTACAACCTCCCCACGACATACCAGCAACATACACACATCACGACAACATTGATGACCTTCACCTTTTCGCTTTTGAAGTTCAAACGCAGGTTGCTTATGGCAGTTTTACCAAGCAACTCACTTAACTTGAGCATCTTGTGCCAGGAGAGACCAGTATTGGTTATGCTCACAGTCTGGAGCAGCGGGACATAGCCAAGACAGAAGGGGTCATCTCGAGATCTAAAAACGTTGAATTTCAGTATCGTGAGCTTTGGTGCCCACTTCAGATGAACCCTCTCAAAACGGCCACAGTCAATCACTAGTTCACTGAGTTGTGGGTGTTCCACTTCGAGCAAAGACTTGATGCCCATGTCGCATTCAAAGAGGAAGAGGAACTCCAGTTGCTTGCATATACTGAAAATTTTGGGGAAGCCCGACTCTCCTAACCTCAAATTCTCTAGCCAGAGGCGTGCGAGACAACCAAATGTGTTTGGACATGAATCAAAGAATGACATGAACTGCCTCCCATATGTGAGTAGGTCATTACTGGTACAAATTTTACGCACCTTCGTCACGATTCTAAACTGAACTGAAGCAACCTTTTGTGTTGCTATGGTGTTGGCAACAGTCTGGCCAATGAAAATGGACTCATCTCCCAAGTAGAATTGCATGCGCAACAGGTGAATGGTGTATAAATTTCTAGACCTCCTTTCCAGTATGCTCCTGGTTGCGTCCAGCACGGTGGTGTTGAACCGAATTATATCATCTGAGGTTAACTTGCTTGTTGTGTGCTTACGCTCAAAAGAATCAACCATTATAACAACTTTTGACAGCATTGCAGGGATCTGCTTCCAACGACTGGAGAGGATGGTGGTTCGTGTGGCGTCAGCAATATCAAGTCGCTCAACAATGTTGAGCAAAACATCATCAGGCAACATACTGAGCCTATCATCTTCATTGTCCTCCTACATATTTCATATAGAAAGAAATCAGAGTTGATTTCTTATTAGCCTCGTCACAGGTGCAATTTTGATATTTCCCACAAACAAAGACGCATTTTTTACACTTTCCCATGGAAAGACACGATTTTGAATGTACATAGTTTATGCTTCTGTACAGAAAGATGCAATTTTGATTATACAAATTTTAACACTTTCCAGTAGAAAGACACAAAATTTGTACGTATACACTTAACAGATACAGTACTTTCCAACAGAGATGCAATTTTGATATTTTCTCACCAAAAAGGTCAAATTTTGACCAAGAGTTCTGATTATGGTTCCTAATTACTGTACTACTCCCTCCGTTCCATAATATAAGTCTTTTTAAATATTCCACTAAAGGACTATATACGGATGTATATAGACATACTTTAGATTGTAGATTCATTCATTTTGCTATGTATGTAGTTCCTTAGTGAAATTGCTTAAAAGACTTATATTTAGGAACGGAGAGGGAGTACGTATCAGATATAGTAAAAAAAAATTGGGTGATGTCGTAAGAGGGAGAGGATCAGGAGGAACTCACCACCATGTCGATGGAGGACTTGCAGACGGCGAAGACGGATCGTTTGGCCACCGGTCGCCGGGGATGAGTGTTCGCCAGATGTACGCGGGGAGTCGCCGGTCTCGCCTAAAAACAGATGGACTCCCGCGATGTCCGCCCGGGCAGATATAAAACGGCGGAAACGAAACCCCGCCTCCTGTGGCAATTCGGAGAACGAAATCGAAAGAGGGGCGGTTTCTGATTGTAGCCCGTGAAGAACTGATTTGATTGCAGACTGCGATTCCGAGAGGAGACGCTTGATTGAATCGATTGCTCCGAGAGCAGCCGCTCGATTGCGGATCGCAGCTCGAAAATGAGCTGCTGCGTCGATTCTAGATTGCAGCTCCCAGAGGGGGAGCTGCTTATTTGGTCGTCTCTTCTCAAGCACCACTCGATCCTCATATGCGGGCCTCGACCGCGACGGCGACGGCGGCGGCGCGAGGGGGGAGCTCGGTACACGGCAGCCGGCGAGGCAGCCGGCGCATATCTGACCCCCGATCCCCTTTCCTCAGGAGGTGTTTGGTTCGGATGAAGCAACGGAAATGTAAACATAATGAAGTTACGGCGTCAGTGTAAACGTAATCGAATAAAATTGCAATTTGTTTGGCTAGCGGCTGTAACGCTATCGCTTGCCGGCTCTTGTCCTCGATGCCATCTCCCTCTAGCTCGCGTTGTCGCACAGCGAAGCCTTTACTGCCGGTGCGATGCTGCTCACAAACCACCGCGCGGCCCTCGTCACCGGAGCGTCGCGCCTCCATGGCCTGCAGTTCGTGCGCCCGCCGGGCCATCTCCTGGGTCCTGGCTGCTCCAGGACGCCATAAGTACGCCATGGTGGCATAATTCGCTCCTCAGTTAGCCGCTCACAGCGCCGAATGCAGGCTTGGGCTGGCGTTATACAAGGTGAGCTCGTTCTCGTGTTCACCATTAGGACGCTCATCGACGCCGTGCTAAGAGCGGGCCTCCGCCGTCGTGCCGCCGAAGCAGCTGCAGTGTGTGGCTACCCAGGAGGGTTCATGGAGGAGCTGAGTGGAGGGACGAGAGGGCGTCTGTATCACGGGGCTCCACGTAGGACATGGAGCGAGCCCGGCCGCGGCGGCTGGCTTGCCGGAGGCTACCAAGAAGACCACATCGTGAAAGAAGACCCATGCAAAGAGATAGGATTTTCCTTTTTTTTTGCGGTAACGGTTTACCCACGACTTTGGACGGAATCGAATTACAACTAGGCTGGGATCTGATTCCTCCGTTATCTGATTACACTCGGTCAAAATAAACAAAATCTAATGTTATCTCTTACCGGTGTAAACCGATTACGTTACAAAGTAATGAACCAAACACCTCCTCTGTGTTTATGGCAAACACTTTCCTCTCTAGTGAAACCCTAGGACGACTACTAGTATTTTTTTTAAATCTTCTAGGACGACTACTAGAGGGTAGAGGCGGCAGATTTGGCCAAACGGGCGTGTAAATCGGGCCGGCCCGATAGCACGCCGGCCTGCCACAATACGGGCCTGGTCCTGCACGCTTTAGTCGTGCTCGTGCCCGGCACGCAGCACGCCTCAAGCCGTGTCTGGATCTGGTCACACAGCCAGCATGACATGGCCGATTAATTTTTATTATATTTTTTAGATATATATATATATATATATATATATATAGTCCAATGGGTCTAAAAATGAGTTCATGAGGCTAAAAATATACGGTCCAGCGTGTTAATCGGATCAACATGTTGGCCCTTTTAATAGCCGAGCCGTGCATGGGTCTAGAGGCGCAGCCCACGGACTGGTATGGCACGGCCCGCCACAGGCCGTGTCGTGCTAGACCTGATTACAATGGGTCGTGTTGGGCCAGGCCGGGCCGGGCCGTTTGGCCATAGGGGTCACCATTATATGGCCGGCATGCGGCCCTTAAGGCCCAAGGTGTGCTTGCACTTTCGTCCCAGTTCCATACGAAGGTCTACATTTCTAATCTCTATATATCTATCTATACCTATTAATAAAAATATAGGTATTTTTAATACATCATATTATTTTGTAGAAAATTCCTTGATACTTTTAACATTAAATCCGTAGTACATATCAAATGTTTTTCTTTTAAATACTCATATCTTCTAAGCCGTAACTTTAAATTTAACATGTTATATATGAAATTTGATTAGAAAAATATGTAGAATCTGAATATGATGTTATTTTACCTGTTAACCATTTAAAAAACAATATCTAGGGTGCAATCTTAATCAATACTGATCCGTATTATGGATGAATACCTCGACAAAATTACGATTGGAGACGAAATTAAAGATCACTGGCATGTTTCTTTGTACATGTGAAATCTATATGCAAGCTGTGTTTAAATAGAAGACCCGCGGAATCTTAAATTGCGCTTTTGTAGGCTAAGATCATCTTTATTTGGGGTGTAGCTACAAATACTCAGATTATAAATCATTTTTTGTAAATTAAGACCATGTGATATTCTTATCTCCAATTGCAACGCATGGACCCTTTTGCTAGTTTTTTAAGGGAAATATCAAGGTCTAGCTAATCCGCAAAAAAAGGTCTAGCTTGTCTTAAAAAAAGAGGTCTAGCTTGTATTAAATAAATAAATAGGTCTACCTTGTCTTAAAAATGTACATCTTGTCTAAAAGGATTTATTACAAAAGTTGGACAACTTCTTGATCTAGATTTTTCTTCCTAGGATGTTAAATTCCCCCATCACCTTGCAGATAATGTAACATCACCCTATAGAGAGTTCATATTCATCATTCTTAGCAGTGAATAGACCATGTAACTCATAGGTTGTCCATGTACGGGTAAGCTCAATACTATCACATCCTTTGGACTCTTTATATTGTGGGTGAAAAGGTCAGCATAATATGTTGAAAATGTGAATAATGTGGATAAATAAGAATATTAACCAATACAAATGTATTTAATTAATAAAAATATATTCCAAAAAACGTTTCTAATATATTGAATATGTTCATTATTCAGAAATATATATCTCGTGTCAAACAAATATTTATGTGTTTGAGAAAATATTGATGTATTTTTCCCTTATTAACAAAAAGAATAAGATACGTTACTTGATTACATTAGTTAGAGAGATGACATCTCATGAGTAGCTGCGTAAATTGTTTGTAATTATTTAATGAGATTGTGTTGTATGAAATGTTAGTATTTACACTAACAATATGAGAATTTGAAACCAAAATACATATGACTATCGGATGAAATTCATGAATAGATTTCATATGCCACTAACGCATAATGATGTTATCAAGCCCCACCTATCACACATGCTAGAAAAAAATGGTGTGTGATGTAACATTGCACATAGTTTAGAAGAAAACAAGTGTTTGTGATGTTGTAATATCACACACGGTTTTTAAAATGCAATTGTGTGTGATGTCATGCACGTAGATTTTACAAAAGATTTGTATGTATGATGTAGCCTATCACTGCACATGTTTTAAAGACGTAAATGTGTGCAATGCTTTGCACATAATTTTTGCAAACAATGTGTATGTGTGATGTGGCCTATCCTTGCACATGATTTTCAATACACAAAACGTGTGTTATACTTTGCACATAGTTTTTGAAAAAGAAATAGTCACAAACAAACACAACTCCACATGACGCTAGCCAACAGAGAGAAAGCTAAGAATGGGTCAATGCCATTGCAATAGCTTTGCTCACTGGGCCATCTTTTATTGTTGGACCAAATACACACCAAAAAAGTTCATAGAAAAAACTAGATAAGAAGACAGGCCATGGCTCAGTTTGTCTTCAAGACTGAAGCGAGAAAATATAAGTGGAGAATTGCCCATGTGTCGCAACTGGTGGATAAATATTGTCTTCAGATAGCTGTGATATACCGAGCCATGTTAGTGTGATTGTGCCAAAAATAGGTTTCTATTTGATAACCCATATTTGGTAAGCACATACGAAAGAAAAATGTATTCGATAAGTCAGTAAATGGTGAGGCAGATGATACGATTTTTAGAGAAACCAATAAAAGAATCAGGGGTGGCAAAAAAAAATCAAAAGATAGAAAAGAAAGGAAGATGTGAAAGTACATACGATTGATGGTAGAAAATAAAATCAAAGGAGCTCTACACATTTTTCTTTTGAGGTAATATCACTCGTGGTGCTTGAACTTGACATTGGTGTTTAGCTTAGTGTCTGATCTTAAAAAATAGTTGAACTGATTTCAAAACTTGATATGGGTATGCAAATACGGTGCTAATCTCATTTTAAGGACGTAAAGTATGCTGATTTGGCACCGTATTTGGCTGTTGTGGCATGGGATCCACTTCTAGCAACGAAAACAGGAAAATTGATTACTGTATTATTTTTGTCTCTATGATTAGATGGTCCCCCTTTTCAGTAGAGAAGGGAAATTGAAATGAAAAACTATCGAACGTGCGACCTGCAGAGTTAGAGTTACCTGTGCTAACCTCTATAACCCAAAGCTTTATGTTGTAGGAATCATTTACTGCAGGATAAAAAGCTTGTGTTATTTAAATGAATTGCACTTAGTGCGGCCCATTTAGTGCATATTAATTAAAAAACTGTAAAATATTTGTAACTCACAATCACAGTAATACATATAAACTTCAAGTATTCATGTGGTATTAATAATTATAAATATTATACATGAAATTAAAATAACGAACTTGAAAAAAAATGTTAAAGTATTCTTAAAAATATTCAAGTATTATTATAAAACTTTCATATAATTTACATAATATATATTAATTATAATGATGTACGTATTATATTGAACAATGCTTTTATATAATTTACAGTCCATAAATATTATTTTAAAGTTACAGTCCATAAATATTATTTTAATTGTTCAAACAGTTGAATAATTATATGCACATTTTTATAATTCTTAAGTAGGTTTTTAACATACTTTTATATAACTAAAATAATCCATAATTTAAAATATATATAAGAATATAAACTTGTGGATTATATTCACATTACATGGAAATTATGAATACAAGCCATGAGCGAGATTATACACCAGTGAATGTCCATAAATATATATCAGATGTTGTTCCATATTTTTTTTTAAATTAAATAAAACAATGTTCACCATACATTTATAAAAAAATAAAAAAGGTTAAGTATAATCCATACTGTATATTTGAAATATTTATAGTTACTAACCATTTTTAAAAACTCATGGATTTTACTCAAAATAGTATTTTTCCAAATAATAGGTGCATATAGCTATTTTTTGTGCAAAAGAATATTTGTGTACCACTAATATTTATAACCCACAACATGGCATGGGCCTGATTTATAGATTTTTGTAAATAACGCATGTGTTTATTTTGATTACAATCTACACACGTTTCACATTTTCTTTCAAAATTAATGTGTTCAAAATTCAGAGTAGTAGCATGTGTATGAGTGTGATTATAATTTACAGATTTTACAAAAGTGCTAAATGGGCCGCACCGACCGCAGCCCATTTAAGTGGCACGAGTCTTTCCCTTCACGTATATTAAAACCTCAAATTGAAAAAGTGCACACGCACCATCTCACGCTCGCGAGCAGCCAAATGCGCGTCGTGCGACCGTGTCTGATTGAACAGACGAGAGTCTCTAGGTGGCACCTGGTTGGGCCGCGCCGAGTCGCCCACCTGGTTCGCCCGTGCCCCTGGTCCCACTCGCCATAGAGAAATTCGTCGCGTTAGTGGTGCGTGGTGGGTGGTGCGGTTTCGAATTTCGAGCGACTCGGTCTCCATTCCTCCTCCTCGCCCATTCCTCCCCCTCTCCCTCTCTCCATTTCCTTCCCGTTGTTAGTTCTCGTCGTCGTCGCTGTTGCGCTCGGCGAGGGAGAGTTGTGGGGACGCACGGTTGAAGGCGGGGGCTTGCGAGATCTTCCGGCGGTGCATGTAAGGCCGTGTCGCTTGGAGTATTTTTGTTGGCAAGGTCGAGATGGACGTCTAGGTCTAGGGAAAGCGTAAAGGAGTCGCGCGGAGGCATTGTTTTGGGATTTGGAGGTGGTGAGGACGGCTACGAAGGCGAGGCGCGCGACGACGGTGAGGTGCGGTGATGCGCGAAGAGAGGCGCTCGGCAGCGAGTAGTTCCAGGTCGCACTACAGCGTAGTTGAAGGGGCCGCGAAGTGATGAGGTAGGCGGCAGCGTCCATGATGCGGAGGAGGAATGGGCGACCTCCTCTGGTCGTGTTAGGGGAGCCCCCCCCCCCCCCCGAGCGAAATCTCATCCCATGGTGGTCATGTGGTCGTGATGCTGCCATGGGTGATCATGTGGCCGTGATGTTCATCTAATCTATGGATGGGTGGTCGATTTGGTTCTCCGTGATGTGCAACTAGGGTTCTATGTGGTGTGCAACTAGGGTTTTCTTGTTGTGCAATCTATCAATAGACAATATGATACTAGTCAATGATTTTTTTAGTTTTCTGATTGAAAGTTATGTGCAAACATGAGTTGGCTTAAGTGTGCAACTCGGGTGCTATGATATGCAACTAGAGTGCAGTAGTATGCAACTATGCTGCAGTAGTATAACAACTAGGGTGCTATAATGTGCATCTAGGATGTAGTAGTATATCAACATATGTATTCACTGAACTCATTTTGTGCCTTTTTTAGATCAAAAAATGGATGTGAGTGAAGGGGAGGTGTTTTTCATGTCTATATGTTTTTATCCTTTAATTTTATATATGTTTTGTTCCTTCCGTCCTACACCTAACTATCCTTATTTTTGTGTATCAGCCTTTTTCGTCAATGCAGGGTTCAGCTAGTCATGTTGGTTGATGGAACTCAAAAAGGCATGTCGTGCACAAACCACGCAATGTCGATAACGACGTGAAGATAGATACTGACCGGGTGAATATCATACCTAGGAGCATTCCCTTGTTAGATATTTTGATTTGGTCACTTTTTTGTTGCGGGCTCATAGTAAACGGTTTCGTGCTTTTTATGTGCATATATAGGTTGCTGAAAAAATCTATTTAGTAAAACGGAAGAGACGAAAGATGTCTTTAGCTCAAGGGGAAGTTGGAACAACATCTGCAACAACTAACATTGTAAGTTAAAATTATTTTGCCTCCTTTTTTTATTTACGCAAGTATATCAATTGAATTGGCAATATCAGTGTTTTCATTCGGCATCATTGATGATATAGTTGCACAAGAATACTAATTGACTTGGCATGCCTGCACTAGTGCTTAGTTTTATAGTTGTTGCCGAGGGGAATACTCAAAATTTCGCATAGTTATGCAGAAAATATAACATGAGTTGGCATCCCCCCTCTTGTAGTTGGCATGTTTCTGACTCTGTATTTTTTGCATCCATTGTTTTGTGTTGATTGTTTTGTGATTTTTTCAAAGTATATTAATTCACTTGCCAGCACAGTCTTTTCATTTCGCAAGCTTAGAAATATAGTCGCACAAGAATAATTCTTAACTTGGCATTTCTGCAAATTCTAATCTATTCTTTTGTAGGAAATTAGTCAAGAAGATCCGGCAATCGCTACACAGAATGTAGACCACCCATCACAGGCGGTAGGCTAATGGATTCCCCAGGGAGGTTAGTCAAGCTGAACAAAGCATTGACTCCATCCCAAAAGTCAAACCTTTGTGGGAGGCTGATTGGTGGTCTTCTAAACATAGCTGACACACTGCCTGCGGAGCTCACCAAGTTCCTAGTGTATAGTTATAAACGACACACTGGAGAAATGGTCTTTCCAGGGAGGGGGGGGGGGGTCCGTGTTGATGCCGAGAGTGCGCATAGGGTATTTGCTTTGCCAAACAAGGGTCAACGTGTCAGATACTTTGCTGATAAGGATTCTATCAAAAGGTTTGGAGATATGTTCGACACCACTAGCAGTTCCCATCCAAAGGTGAATGAGCGGATCAGGGGATTGAATGGATGGGTGGAAGAACTGACGGTACATTTTTTCATATCCTGGCTAGCTGTTTCTTTTAGCACATTCCTTACCCTCACAACCAACTTGAATCTCAATCCCAAGTGCTACGGTGATATCCTAGAACCGAAAATGCTCGAGAATACCAACATATGCCTCTTTGTGGCAGAGCATATAAACGAACAATTCTGCAATATGACCAAGCACAAACAGAATGTGTGTTGCTGCCTATATAATTTGGTAGTGATCATTTAGGATACCCGAAATACTACTCCCTCCGTTCCTAAATATAAGTCTTTTAAGATATTCCAGTAGGGGACCACATACGAAGCAAAATGAGTGAATCTATACTCTAATATATGTCTATATACATCTGTATGTAGTTTCCTAATGAAAACTCTAAAAAGACTTATATTTAGGAATGGAGGGAGTAGTTCTTTTGTGCTTTGTTTCTTGAGTACCTTTTTATTGCAAGAGATAAAATAGTTATGTTGTTTAACCTGTTTTATTATGTTATTGTGTAGCAGGTCCTCTACCTAGACTTGTGTGTTCATGATGTGTCTATTAGCAGCTGCCCCATACGAGGCAATGCATGCGACACCAAACTTATGAACAAGGTCATTAAAAAAGATCTGATCTCGCACGACATGTGTGGGAAGCTTCAAGTTAGTTCTCAAATTTCTTGACATCATATCATTGTTCTATTTTTTTGTTTGCACAAATCTTTGTTGGGTGTTGCAAAAATAGGCAAAAGAGGTTGGCACAATAACCTTGTAGTGCTTGCATAGAGGATCGTGTTTTGTTTTTTCCAAAAGGTTATATGTCATCACAATATTTGTTTTTTTCCCTTGTGTAATAGTTGAAGGGGCATTTTCGAGGTACACAACATACCCCATTCGGCCCTACCGAGTTTTACCTTGGACAAATCCCATGCCAAACCCTAGCATCTCGGTGACACCAAGTGCCATTTTGGTGCAACAAAAATTAGTGCCCCCGGCTCGGGTAACCAATTTCTTAAAATCAGAATTTCCGAGTTTTGAGAATCGGTCTCATCGAGTTGTGGAAACTCACTAGGCCAGCCAAAATCGGTACCACCAAGATTCATATATCAGTATCACCGAAAAGACAAAAGTTGCTACATTTTGCATTAGTCCGCGCCACCGAGTTTCACTTCGGTTTCACCGAGTTGGGCAATAATGTTGTAATGGTTGAATTTTTGAAGATGCCTATATATACCCCTCCATCATGTCTCATTCATAGAGGAAGCACTCAGAACACACATACACTTGTAATATCCATTTTTCCGAGAGAGAGTCATCTGTTCATGTGTTGAGATTAAGATATTCCATTCCTATGATATGAATCTTGATTTCTAGCCTCTCCAAGTTGCTTTACACCCAATCAATCTCTTCTTCCCAAGCCAAATCTACGATAGAGTGATTAAGTGTTGAGAAGACGATCTTTTGAAGCACAAGAGCGAGTTCATCATACTACCACATCTATTACCTTTTGGAGAGTGGTGTCTGCAAGATTGGTTAGGTGTCGCTTGGGAGCTTCCTACTTCGTGTTGTGGAGTTAAGCCATGAAGTTTGTAAGTGCAAGGATATCGCCTACTTCGTGAAGATCTACTCCGAGTGAGGCTACTCCTTCATGGACGTATGCCGTAATGGAATAGGCAAGGTTGCTTCTCCATGGACCCTTCGTGAGTTGAGCCCTTCATGGACTCGCGCAGCCGTTACCCTTCGTGGGTTAAAGTCTCCATCAACTTGGACGTACGATAGACCACCTACCGGAACCACGCTTGCGTTCGATCTTCCTATACGTATCTCCTCCAAATTCACTGCTGCTTCCATGACACTTCTGGCATAGCTCGCGAATTTGTCTTCTGCTTGAAACCTCCCACATATACTGAGCTTAGCAAGGTTGTGGTGCTTTAAGTCGGTCGCAGACAGTTCCCACTGTAATCCTTTGTCCTTTTGCTCTCTAAATGGACACATCTTCCTCCGATCCCGTGTTATCATTTCACATAAATGATCCCGCACCTGCATTCGGTCAAGTAAAAATATCCTCATGACTCACAGAAAGTTTGAGCATCAAAAATGAGAATCAGTACAAGAATTTACCAAGATGCATAGTTCCTTAAGGTTGGGTGCGCCTTGGAGTAAGAATATTGTCCATGTCCGATCACATTCTTCAGAAATGTTAACCAAATTTACAATCCTAAGTTTGTGGAACAACGGAAACAATTGTCATCTACCTTCCGGTTTGACTCAAATCTGCAAAAGAGGGATAATCCAGAATCATGTTAACCAAAAATAATGATTACAACCTCCCCACGACATACTAGCAACATACACACATCACTGACAACATTGATGACCTTCACTAACCTTTTCGCTTTTGAAGTTTAAATGCAGGTAGCTTATGGAAGTTTTACCAAGCAACTCACTTAACTTGAGCATCTTGTGCGAGGAGAGACCAGTATTGATTATGCTCAGAGTCTGGAGCACTGGGACATAGCCAAGACAGAAGGGGTCATCTTGAGTTCTAAAAACATTGAATTTCACTAATGTGAGCTTTGGTGCCTACTTCAGATGAACCCCCCTATCAAGACAGCCACCGGAAATCACTAGTTCACTGAGTTGTCGGTGTTCCACTTCCAGCAAAGACTTAATACCCATGTCACATTCAAAGATGAAGAGGAACTCCAGTTGCTTGCATATAGTGAAAATTTTGGGGAAGTCTAACTCTCCTAACCTCAAATTCTCTAGCCTGAGGCGTGCGAGACAACCAAATGTGTTTGGACATGAGTCAAAGAATGACATGAACTGCCTCCCATATGTGAGTAGGTCATTACTGGTACAAATTCGACGCACCTTCGTCAAGATTGTAAAGTCAACTGAAGCAACCTTTTGTGTAGCTATGGTGTTGGCAACAGTCTGGCCAATGAAGACGGACTCATCTCCCAAGTAGAATTGCATGCGCAACAGGTGAATGGTGTATAAATTTCTAGACCTCCTTTCCAGTATGCTCCTGGTTGCATCCAGCACGGTGGTGTTGAACTGAATTATATCATCTGAGGTTAACTTGCTTGTTGTGTGCTTGGGCTCAAAAGAATCAACAATTATAACAACTTTTGATAGCATTGCAGGGATATGCTTCCAACGACTAGAGAGGATGGTGGTTCGTGTGGCGTCAGCAATATCAAGTCGCTCAACAATGTTGAGCAAAACATCATCAGCCAACATGCTGAGCCTATCATCTTCATTGTCCTCCTACATATTTCATATAGAAAGAAATCAGAGTTGATTTCTTATTAGCCTCGTCATAGGTGCAATTTTGATATTTTCCATGAACAAAGACGCAATGTTTACACTTTTCCATGAAAAGACAAGATTTTGAGTGTACACACTTTATGCTTCCGCACAGAAAGATGCAATTTTGATTATACAAATTTTAACACTTTTCAGTAGAAAGACACAAAATTTGTACGTATACACTTAACAGATTTTATACTTCCAACACAGACGCAATTTTGATATTTTCCCACCAAAAAGGTTAAATTTTGACCAAGAGTTCTGATTATGGTTCCTGACTACTCCCTCCGTTCCGTATTATAGGTCGTTAAAGAGATTCACGTACAATTTTTTTTACGAAGAGAAACATTTGAACTTTCCAAAAATGCCCTCCCACCGCTCCACTCTGTGTCGTTCCTCTCGCTCTCATCCGCATCTCGCTGTCGTTCCTCGTCATCGCTGGCCAGATCTCGCTGTCGTTCCTCTCGCTCCACTCATTCCCCGTCGTCACCGGCCAGATCTCGTCCTCTCACCCGCCTCTCCGTCAATGGCTTCTCCTCTCCCCACCACCGCGCCACCCCCCCTTTTCTCCCAAGGTCAAAAGATTTAAGCTTTAGGTCGGTGGAGGGCGGCTACGAGCTGTGCGAGCGTTTTGGCGGGCGGGCCCCGACCATGTTGGTGTGGCGCACAGTGCGAATCTCGATGGGCGCCCCCGCGGCGGTGAAGTAGGTGCGGCTGGCCAGCCTCCCCGTCCGCCTCCGTGACAGCCTCGACTGCGAGCTTCGCTTCCTCCCCGTCGTCAGCCACCCCAACATCATCCGCCTCCTCGATGTCATCCGGGTATGACCAACTCTAGGCCTCCCTCGATTGCCGCAGCCCGTCGTCTTGTACCAATCGAGCATTTTGTCCTGCCCGAGACCCCGGGCTGCATCTACCTCGTCATGGAGCTACATCAATAGCAGCAGCAGCCGTAGCCGTACCAGGAGGAGGAGGAGGTGCTCGGAGCCGTGCTCGTTGTATCGCGCACCGCACGAGGGACAGCTGCGTGGCCGTCTTGTGCATCACTCTCTGCTCCATCCTATTGTCCGTCATCCTCGTCGCGGGTGTGGCCCTCTTCGTGGCCTGGCTGAGCTACATCGAGCGCAACGGGGGTAGGGTGGAGGAGAGCGTCGCTAGGAATTTCATGAGACAGATCGGTACTAATTGATCCTATCATCCATTAATTCCCCAATTGTTCGCTCGATCTTTGTTTCCTTTAGTAGTGACAGTAGCATCTTAATTTGCCACCATCGATTCGATGCCATGTGTGAAAACTAGAGCTTTCCCCCTTGTGGCTGGCAGGGGTTGGTCCACCGGGACCTGAAGCCTGAGGTTTAGGGAGTGAAGAAATCCCTTGTTAACTTCTTTGTTTGATGTTGATATGCTTGTGTGGAGTAACTATAGGTTGAAACTATCAATTTTGAACTGAGAGAGCTGTTGAATGGATTGTTGCATAATATCCTACTCTCTTGTCCTGGCAGTGACGCGATGTTCAAGATATCCGATTTTGGCCTGTCCAGGTATCTTCTTGGATTGATGATAATTACTCCCTGTAGTTGGCTTGATGATAATTACTCCCTGTAGTTGTAGACTATTGTTAGAGTACATTTTGGCCTGTCCAGGTATGTTCCTGGCAGGGAGTATGAGTAGTTGTAGACTGTTGTGGGGTTCAGAGAGGAGTGTGCACACATACGGTAGCTTCTCATGGAGGTGGAGGAACCATTCTCAGTTTGGAAAAACTGAACATGTATTGCATAGAGTATATGTGGGTCACAAAACAGAAGAAATGATAAACGTTTCGATTGTGTGATCGTATATACGGCCCTCCTTATTCTGAATTATACTCCTCTGTTACTTTGGTTTGCGACATCGCATCATCGCAACAGAAACTTACAGTAAAGATTAGGGAAAAAAGAATTGGCAGGAAAGGAACGACATCATTCTAGCCTCCATTTCCACCTCCCTGCTATTGCAAACGAAACTCATCGGCACAAGCCTTGCTGTATAGTAACGCCGCTGCACATGCACCCATCAAGTGTGTGTGCAGAATAGCCTCATCTTAACTACGACAGTCCTTTTCTTCGTTTTGAATAAAAATGGGGCACGGGAAACCCCTTTCGTTCAAAAAATATTCACAAGATATGAAAGAAATTATAATTAGTGCACATTTCATCTTATTTTTATACACATCATTTATTGTATTGTTGTGTGCCAACCTGTATCGAGAATTCGAGATTGATGACGACGAAGACCTATTGAAGCAAAAGTATGGCTAGTCAGTCCTAATTATGCCCTCCTTGACACCCCAGCTGGTGCCATGGTTGCATCAGTCATTAGCTGGAACTATGTTGCACTAATGTGGATGATGGGCATGCACCGCTCCATGTATCATGGACCATGCATATATGGCACAAATTAGACTAACATGGTTGTTGCATCAGTCATTAGCTAAAAAAGATGTTCTTCCAAGGAAGAAATTAAAGATGGTACATAATTTCTTGACTAGGGTCACAAGAGGTGCACGAGAGCTAATTGCAACTTCTACGGTGTTCATTTGGTTGAAAAGAAGTGAAGATAGCTCATCTCTAGGTATTGCTTGTAATCCATGCCAATGCCATACTGTCATAACCATTTTCCCCTGGTCACAAGTTATTCCAAAGGCTCGTAGAGACCGCCATCTCAAGGCTCAAGCGTGTGCAGAATAGCAACATATCTTAGCCTCATCTCAAGGCTCGTAGAGACTGCCATCTATGGCTATGACAGTCCTTTGCTTCTGAAACTTTAACTGAATTCAAAAAATATCTCTAGCATCTTAAATTCAAAAATCAGAAAATTTTCAAAAATTAGAAAATTCAAAAAACTTTGCAGCAACTTAAATTCAAATTCCATAAACTTTGCATATCATTTACTCCACACAAGCATATCAACATATCAACAAGCCTCATCTCTAGGGTTTAAACATACTCCACACAAACAAGGAGTTACACATACTCCACACAAGCCTCATCTCAACAACAAGCCTCATCTCAACCATAAGCATCTCTAGCATCTCAACAACAAGCCTCATCCCAACAACAAGCCTCATATCAACAACAAGCATCTCTAGCATCTCTATTATGTCAACAACAAGACTCATATCAACAACAAGCCTCATCCCAACAACAAGCCTCATATCAACAACAAGCCTCATCCCAACAACAAGCCTCATATCAACAACAAACCTCATCCCAACAACAAGCCTCATCTCAACAACAAGCCTCATATCAACAACAAGCATCTCTAGCATCTCTAGCATCTCAACAACAAGCCTCATCTCAATGACAAGCCTCACCTCTCCATTAGTTGTAGGTTGTGTAGGGCGTTTGGTAAACCTCTTGAGGGCATGTAAGTCTTAGCGGTAGCAACCCAAGAGACTCGAGCATTTCCTTGTTCACATGAGGTATTTTATAGCCATTTCCCCCTGCATGGTTCAAAATTTCAGTCATGCAAGCCTATAGGGATAAGAAAACTCTATTCAGCTTGTAAACCTCATAGTTTTCAAATTCTTCCAACACACCCTTAATAAGGTCTTGAAGAGTTCTTGGGCTTAGACAATTTGTCAGTGATTGCAATGAACTGAAGAATCCAAGGTCAAGCCCATTCAAATGAGGGCTATTGGCAGGCTGCTGAATTAGTCTGATGTCTAGTCCTGTGCTTTCAACTGCTGCTAAAAATTATGGGTCATTGGGTAAGATATGAGGCTTTGCGTTGTCCTGCTGTATGAAGATGGTTTGCCCAGCATCATTATCAGGCCAAGTTGATTGTATTGCTGGCAGTAGGTTATCTATCATGAACTCTCTCATCACTTGCCTATTAACTTTTATGGAATTTGTCTCCATTGTTCCTCTAGGCCTATTGCCGCTTTTCCTTTGAGCAGGAACTTCTTTCACAAACGGCCAAATTCCAATTTTCCCAGAGAAGGTCACATTTCCTTCACTATCCCACTTTGGCCTAGCAACAGCAGTCAAGAACATGACCTTTCCAATACTAACGCCGCTTTGTATAGTTCTTGTAGGCTCTTCCTCCTCATCGAGCAGATAATAGTTCTTGTCTTTTTGTCATATAGAACCATTTCTCGTCAATATGCACAATGTTGTGCATGGTCTTGAATTTAGGCCTTCCAGTTTCTATTGTTGTCTCATCGAGCATGGAGAAGCAAAATTTCAATCTTTCCTTCATGTTTTTTCCTTAAAAATTGGTTCCACGCAATTTGAATGCCTCTTTATCAGTTTCAACACGAACTTCCTGTGGAGTGTGGTGGGGCAGCATCCGAGTTGCCAAGCAAGGGACCTGATGGTAGACCTTTTGTTCAGAGGGATTGTAGGGATTTGGTCTAGGTTGATGTCCTTTGCCTTTCTTCCAAAGTTCCCTTTTCTCTGACTAGAAACGTCAACCTCCAAACCTTGTGCAATTTGCCTCATCGCTTTCTTCCAAACTCTTTGAATATTCCAGACACCTACTCCAAAAAATTAGGCCACTTTTTTCTTGTAATCTCTGTTAAATTTTCCCCCTCTACTCATACAAAGTGTATGCAATGCAACATAAGCAGCATACTTTTGCTTGTCATTGATACGTCTCCAACGTATCTATAAATTTTGATGGTTTCATGCTATTATCTTGTCAAACTTTGGATGTTTTGCATGCCTTTTATTTATTTTCTGGGACTAACTTATTAATTCAGTGCCAAGTGCCAGTTCCTATTTTTTCCATGTTTTTGACCCCTTTCAGAGGATATTTTGAAACGGAGTCCAAACGGAAGAAAATCCCCGAAAAGATTTTTTCTGGAACGGAAGAAGATCGGGGGACTTGGGAGCCAAGCCAGAAGAACCCCAGGGGCCCCACAAACCCCCACCCCACGGCTAAGGGGGCCGCACCATGCAGGCTTGTGGGCTCCCTGGAGGTCCCCTGACCTAGATCTTGCGCCTATACATTCCCAAATATTCCCAAAAAAATTAGAGGACGATCGCAATCACTTTTCCGCCGCCGCAAGCTTCTTTCTCCGCAAGATCCCATCCAGGGCACGTCCTGGTGTCCTGCCGGAGGGTGGATTCGGACACGGAAGGCTTCTCCATCAACACCATGACCTCTCCGATGATGAGTGAGTAGTTCACCATAGACCTACGGGTCCATAGCTAGTAACTAGATGGCTTCTTCTCTCTCTTGGATCTTCAATACAAGACCTCTCCGATGATGAGTGAGTAGTTCACCATAGACCTACGGGTCCATAGCTAGTAACTAGATGGCTTCTTCTCTCTCTTGGATCTTCAATACAAAGTTCTCCATGATCTTCATGGAGATCTATCTGATGTAATATTCCTTTGCGGTGTGTTTGTCAAGATCCGATGAATTGTGGGTTTATGATCAGATTATCTATGAATCTTATTTGAGTTTCTTCTGATCTCTCTTATGCATGATTTCATATCCTTGTAATTCTTTTCGAGTTGTGCGTTTTGTTTGGCCAACTAGATCAATGATTCCTGCAATGGGAGAAATGCTTGGTTTTGGGTTCATACCGTGCGGTGACCTCACCCAGTGACAGAAGGGGTAGCGAGGCACGTATCGTGTTGTTGCCATCAAGGGTAAAAAGATGGGGTTTTCATCATTGGTTTGAGATTATCCCTCTACATCATGTCATCTTGCTTAAAGCGTTACTCTGTTCATCATGAACTCAATACACTAGATGCATGCTGGATAGCAGTCGATGTGTGGAGTAATAGTAGTAGATGTAGAAAGTATCGGTCTACTTGTCTCGGGCGTGATGCCTATATGCTAGATCATTGCCTTAGATATCGTCATGACTTTGCGCGGTTCTATCAATTGCTCGACAGTAAATTGTTCACCCACCGTAATACTTGCTATTTTGAGAGAAGCCTCTAGTGAACACTATGGCCCCCAGGGTCTACTCCACACCATATTTCCAGCCTTACACTTTTTTACTTTGTTGCACTTTCCGCCTTAAGATCTCACTTTGCAAACAATCTTGAAGGGATTGACAACCCCTTTGAAGCGTTGGGTGCAAGCTTGTTTGTGTTTGCGCAGGTACTCTGGACTTGACGAGACCCTCCTTCTGGACCGATACCTTGGTTCTCAAAGTGAGGGAAATACTTACTGCTCCTGTGCTGCATCACCCTTTCCTCTTCAAGGGAAAAACCAACACAAGCCCAATCTCCGTCAACATGTCAATTTATGGCGCTGTTGTTTGAGAAGTAGCAGAAGGATTTCTGGCGCCGTTGCCGGGGAGGAAGATCAAGTCAACAACTCATCCAAGTAAGTGTCGCAAACTCATCTCTTGCATTTACTTTGTTTGCGAGTTGCCTCTCGTTTTCCTCTCCCCCAGTTCACCAATTTGCCTTTTTCGTTCGCCTTTTCGTTCGCCTTTTCATTCGCCCTTTTTCTCACCCGCTTTTTGTTTGCTCGTGTGCTTGCTTGCTTGCTGAAGTCACCATGAACGAAAATACCAAGCTTTGTGACTTCTCGAATACTAATAATAATGATTTTATTAGTACTCCGATTGCTCCCGCCACTAGTGTGGAGTCATACGAAATCAATGCCGCTTTGCTGAATCTTGTTATGAAAGAGCAATTCTCTGGCCTTCCTACTGAAGATGCCGCATCCCATCTCAATACCTTCATTGAGCTTTGCGATATGCAAAAGAAAAGAGATGTGGATAATGACGTGATTAAGTTGAAGCTTTTTCCTTTCTCGTTGCGAGATCGCGCAAAAACTTGGTTTTCCTCTTTGCCCAAAAATAGTATCGATTCTTTGGATAAGTGCAAAGATGCTTATATATCCAAGTATTTTCCGCCGGCTAAGATCATCTCTCACAATGGCGCCGAACTGGCATTTGACCCACTTGTGATTCTGATCCACCTTCTGGTGAAGACTGAGAAGAAACTCTCTGGTATTCAGCACACGAGGAGCAACATGACTTGGAGGATGAGTCTCAGTGTCATCCCATGAAGAATAAGCTTCGGGCTCTCTGAACTAGCCATCAAGGGGCCTACGGCCTTCATCAATGACAGACTTGCCTTTTCCTTCAACAGGTTCGAAAGTCGTCTTGTTGACCCTTATAGGAGGCATATAACTAACATGGTTGTTATGATCAACGTGATAATTGATGCTTGACCTTGTTCTGATGAATCTCATGATCCATGGAGCATATATCTTGTGATCAAAAGGACACATTGCATTGTCGGCCAAAGTCCTCAAGAAGAAGTCATAGATGTTAATTGGAATACCATGTATGATGTCGAAGAGCATATTCTTCATGAGGCCTACGACATCTTCTTCATCATCATGGCCCTTGATCGGTTCAAGAACGCTGCAGAGGATTCTGTAAACAGTCCTTGGTTCATATTTGAGCTCATGGATGAGGAAAGTCGTTCTTGGTGGTTTCCCCTTAGCCAAAGGCTTCATGAGGACTTCCATCATCTTGTTGGGCAGCTCACGTTCATCATAAAGCTTCACGGCCTGATCTGAAGGAATTGACACTGGCAGTTCATGCAGGAGCTCAATGGCAGGAGCCTTGTAGTGTGTTGTTTGCGTCATCCAGTCAAACACCCATGTGTTGATGTCTGTAGGGTCTCTTGATATGTGAAAGTTGCATAGAATTGAAGAATAAGCTCACTGTTCCAATCACAGATATCGGAGCACATTGGGAGGAGTCCAACTTCATGAAGGACGTTGAGGACCGGAGCCAGGCATGGTATTTCTTCAAGCTCAACATGAGGAATATGCCTGTGCTGGAAAATCTTGTTTCTTCCACACAGCATAGAGGCATAGTAATTGAGCTGTGTCCTCGTCCAAAACTTCACATGCCTGATGCGAGGCTTGTCATAGGGATTTTCTCCAATGAAGTACATGCGTTCTTCAAAGAAGGATCCCTTTTGAAACTTTGGCCGCTTGGAGAACGGCTTACGCTGCATTGGCTGAAGGTTTTGCCGTTGGACCTGAGGGGAGACAACGATTGCAGACTCTGGGTTGAGGACGACGAATGCATTTTCTTGGTCTGGTGCATTTTCCTCAGCATGGTCCTCGGGGTGAGGAATTTCATCAGCTTGAGCTTCAGGCTGAGGAACATGCTCTAGTTGCGCTTCAGGCTGAGGAATGGGGTCTGGTTGAGCTTCAGGCTGAGGAATGTCGTCAACTGGAGCATCCTGTTGAGGGTTTTGCTCCGGAGGAGGAATGGGTTCATCCTGAGCCTCAGCGTGAGGATTTTGCTCAGGAGGAGGAGGAGTTGGGTCAGCCTGATCCTCAGGTTGAGGATTTTGCTCAGGACCGTGACTTTCATCAGGCTGAGGATTTTCACTTTGTTTTTCCTCAACTTGCTTGGTGACGGTGCCAGATTCATCAGCTAGTGCAGCTGATCCTTGTGCAGTTTCTTCATGAGGAATTGAAGGTTGAGGACTGTCGTCAATGCGAATCTCCTCGTCAGTGTGTTCCTCAGATTCAGCATCCTTCATTTCCTCATCTGCCCTTGCTCCTAGTCTTCGCTTGCGAAGGTAACCATTTCATAAGATGGAGCGCTGTTAAGAGGCACATGATCTAGTGTAGCATTTTCTTCAAGTGCTTTGAGGCGCTTGGCCTCAGTGTTTTCTTCTGCTGAAGAGGCTTTTCTCTTCTTGGCTTCATTTTCAGCAGCCCTTGTCTTTTTCACGTCTGATGCAGACGGAGTCACCTTGTTCACCTTTGAAGCTTTTGGTGAAGGTGTATTCTCAGCAGAGACATTTTCATCAGCTGGCTTTGAGGAACCAGCTGGAGTAGAGTCATCAGCTGGCTTTGAAGCAGCAGCTGGAGCAGAGGCAGTCTCACCAGGTGTAGCAGATTCATAACCTAGATTTTTCGTGGTGATTTCCTCAATTGCCGGTTCATCCACATGGCTTCCTTGAGGGATTTCCTCAACATGAGCAGGTTCATCAGCTGGTTCTTCAATCAGAGGCTGAGGAGATGGTACTGGAGGGGCATCCTTCTTGTTGTAGTTGTCAATAGTTTCAGTGGCAAGTTTGATGAAACTGCTTTTGAGACTTTGACGGTCAGAAATCTTGGAGTACTTATCTGTCAAGGTCTTCAACTCAGCCTGTGTTGACACCAGTGCATCAGGCGTCAGGTTGAGGAGATTCTGCCTGAGGAATTTCTCCTTCTTGAGCTTAGCAACCTTGGCCTGTTTAGCTTGCTCCTCCTTCCACTTGGCCTCGTTGATGAATGTGGCCACCATGTGGCTGATGCCTGGGGGAAGTTTCAAATCATCAAGTGGAGTGTTGGGGTCCTCATACCAGATATTGATGTAGTCGAGGAGGACTTTTGGGTCCATGGCCAGAGGAATAGAGCTGCCAGATGCTTGAGCTACCCTCTCTTGCTTGTTTTTGATCATTGCTTGCAGAGTTTCATCGTCAAATTCATCACTACCTTCTGATGCAGAAGGGACCGTGATGACTTTGCTTGGGCTGGGTCTTGTTCCTCTCCCAGCAGTCACCTTAGTCTTCAGAGGAGTGGGTGAAGACTTTGTCTCCGAGCTTGTTGCAGATGGGAGTGAGGAGCTGGAGGCAGCGGGCAGTGGCTTCACTACCAGCTTCTGTTCAGGCTTTGAAGCCTGTGGTGGTGCTGAGAATTTTGGTGCTGAGGGTTTTGGCGCTGATGCTTGAGCTATTTTCTCTTGAGGCTTTGAAGCCTTCGGTTTTGGTGGCACAGACTTTTGTTGAGGAATTGCCGTACCAGAAGTCTCCGCAGCAGAGGAAGTAGCGACAGTTGAAGCAGCAGCAGATGATTCGTTGAATTTCCTCACAGCAGCCTCTGCCTGCTTCTTGAGCTTTGACAAGTGTTTTGCCTTTTCCTCAGGGTAGTCATCAATTGTTCTGAGGCTTGAGGGGTCTGCATCTTGATAATCCTCAAGTGGAGCCCGTTTGCCAGGAGGCTTCAGAGCGAATTTGTTCGCGTATATGGGAGTGACGAATCTGTACTCCTTCCACTCCTTAGCCCATCGGCGTTCTATCTTCTGAAGCCTGATTTTTCTCTTGGGCATCGTTTCATTTCCATCAGGTGTGCAGTAATCTAGGTATATATCCTCAGGGATATCTGCGACAGTGTTCTGCTCAAGTTTCTTGCCTCCCTTTTGCTTCCTGTCATCCTCCATTTTCTTCAGCTGAGGATTTTGCTGATAAGATTGAACTCTTGATGATTCTGATGAGACTTGAAGATTTTCTTCAAGAAATGCTGCAAATGAGTTAATTTGATGAGAACCGAGAGATTCATCAACTGCCATGTGTGTACCTATGAACAGAGTATAGTTGCGAGGAGTTTGGAGAGGTCATATGCGTTCTCAGATTTGAAGAAATAGAAAATTTTTGACAGTTGAGGAATTTGACTAGTGGTTGAGGAATTTGCCTAAGCATACTGTTCTTGGGTTCCAGAGTTGTACATATCCGAAAATTCGCACAACCGAGGAATCTCGTGAAAAACTTAGATGCTTAGTGAAGTTCATCAATAGTTTGGTGATAGGCAGTGTTTGAGAAATAAGAAACGGATGGATTCTTGAGGAAAAACAGATTTCACATCTCAGAGGTAAAATAGTAGATCAAACTTGCTGTAAAAAATAGGGTTTTTATTTACCCTAAATGGCGTGCATGAAGAACAGAGAAGAGTAGCAGGAGAAGCTCTTTCGGTGCGTGTCCAATGCGCCCTAACTCGGCAGCAGAGGACGTCTACAGCGGTGGCGGACGAGGATGGTCCGACGCCGGCGTGGTTTCGGTGATGGAAAAGTCGAGGCAGTGAAGCTCTTCTTCGCCAGCGTCGAGACTTCCAGCGGTGGCGCTAGGGTTCGGAGCTTTGCTGTAGCAGGAGGGTGATGGAATGAAGAAGATTTTACCGAGGGATATGAGGACATATTTATAGCCATGTGGTAACTGTTGGCGCGAAAATATCAGACCAAATAGCCCCTGCCTCTACGACTCCGTAGGACACGTGTAGCTCACGAGAGAAGTAGTGGAGATCGTGGAGATCGTGGTTATCCAAACGAGGAAAGTGGGGTTCAGTTACAGTGAAAAAAACTTTTGAAGATTTGAGGATTTTGTCACAAAATCATCAGCTGACAAGGACGCAGTGAGGATTTTGAACAAAGTTTCAAGTAGAACGCACATGAAGAATTGAATAGACTGGATGAGAATAGCATAGAGGGAAAGTAGGGTCCGATCACATTCACTTAGATGAAATATCAAATTGAAGAAATAGCTATAAGTGAATGCTGTTGAGGACTTGAAATCACAGTCTATCTAAGTAAACGAAAATCATCAAGTGTTTTTGAAGATTTGAATAACTCGAGGATTTTTGCGACAAATCGTCACTCTGATGAATTTCAGTTTTGACAAAAGAAACCGATTTTGAAGAACAACTGTTTCGAAGAAAATCAAATTTTGAAGAATTGAAACTTTGAAGAAATTAAGCTTGAGGAATTTCACCTTGGGCGGTGGCGTGACCCACCATATAAGAATGTTGATTACAGACGCCGCGTACAATTGTTGTAGGGCCCTGAGAATCAATTTCTTCATTGATTTCTTCACACTCAGAGTGATATTCTTCATCAGTTGAAGAAAATCGATTCATCGTGTGTTGCACATCTAAGTCATCAATTTTGCATAAGTGTTAGGATGTGTGCATGTTTTTACAAAACATTTGAAGATTCTAAGATATTTAGCTCACACCATAACTTGCAAAACCTTTTCTCATCCAAGGGCTTGGTGAAGATATCTGCCAGTTGATCATCAGTCTTCACATGGTCGATGAGGATATTGCCCTTGAGGACATGGTCCCGAAGAAAATGATGACGAATCTAGATGTGCTTGGTCTTCGAGTGTTGTACTGGGTTGTATGAAATCTTGATTGCACTCTCATTGTCGCAGTAGATAGGCACATTCTTCATGTTGATGCTGTAGTCCTTGAGGGTTTGCTTCATCCATAGCAATTGAGCACAGCATGAACCAGCAGCAATGTACTCAGCTTCGGCAGTGGAGAGTGATACGCAGTTCTGCTTCTTTGAGGACCAGCAAACTAGTGATCTTCCGAGGATATGGCATGTGCCAGAGGTTGACTTGCGATCCACACGGTCACCAACATAGTCAGAATCAGAATACCCTACCAGATGAAGATTTGAGCCCTTGGGGTACCATAATCCTTGTGTTGGTGTGTGAGCTAAGTATCAAAGAATATGCTTCACAACCTTATGGTGTGATTCCTTCCGTTTTGCTTGAAAACGTGCACACATGCAAACACTAAGCATTATATCTGGGCTAGATGCACATAAATACAATAAAGAGCCAATCATAGAGCGATATACCTGCTGATCGAATTCTTTACCATTTTCGTCAGTGCACAGGTGGCCGTTGGTAGGCATTGGAGTCTTGGCACCTTTGCATTCATGCATGTCGAATTTCCTCAGAACATCCTTGAGGTATTTCTCCTGTGATATGAAGATTCCATTGCGTTGTTGACAAATTTGAAGACCTAAGAAGAATTTCAGCTCCCCCATCATAGACATCTGATATTCTTCACTCATCATGTAAGCAAATTCATCACTATATCGTTTGTCAGTACAACCAAATATAATATCATCGACATATATCTGGCACACAAATAGCTCATTATCATAGGATTTAGTGAAAAGAGTTGGATCGAGTGAACCAGGTTTGAAGCCTTTCTTCATGAGGAATTCCTTCAATGTATCATACCATGTCCGAGGGGCTTGCTTGAGACCATAGAGCGCCTTTTTGAGTCTGAAGACTTTGTCTGGATTCTTTGGATCCTCAAAACGGGGGGGCTGAGCAACATATACTTCTTCCTCAAGCTTACCATTGAGGAATGCACTTTTCACATCCATTTGATATAATATGATGTTATGATGATTAGCATAAGCAAGTAGTATTCGAATAGTTTCAAGTCTAGCAACAGGTGCAAAGGTTTCATCGAAATCTATTCCTTGAACCTGGGTGTAGCCTTGGGCTACAAGTCGTGCCTTATTCCTCACCACTTGACCATCCTCATCTTGCTTGTTTCGGAAAATCCACTTGGTTCCGATGATATTGTGCTTGCGAGGATCTGGTCGTTTGACGAGCTCCCATACATCTTTCATCTTGAATTGAAGAAGTTCGTCTTGCATAGCTTGGATCCACTCCGGTTCCACGAAAGCCTCAGCAACTTGTGAAGGTTCTGTGATATATAGAAAAGAGAAATGCCCACAAAAGTTAACTAAGTGTGAAGCTTTTGAGCGAGTAAGAGGTACTGGCGCGTTGATGTCATCGAGGATTTTGTCAAGTTCTACTTCATTTGCAATCCTCGGATGAGCTGGTTGAGGATTTCGTCTGAGCTGAGGAATTGGTTCTGGAGCAATTTCCTCAGGAGCACCTTCTTGTTTTTCATCAGTGATGGGGATGATTTCTTCATCAGTTTCCTCAGTGGGAACAATGTCTTCAGTAGGTTTGAGCTTTATTGCTTCCTCAGGAGACAGCTTATCTGGATCAGAATGCAATTGCTCTCTTTGCGAGCCATTAGTTTCATCGAACCGCACATCTACAGTCTCAACAACTTTGTTGTGATAGTTGTTGAAGACTCTATAGGTGTGCGAGTCCTTTCCATAACCGAGGATAAAACCCTCATGTGCCTTAGGTGCAAATTTTGAGCTATGGTGAGGATCTCTAATCCAACATTTTGCACCGAAGACTTTGAAATAACTTACATTGGGTTTCTTATCAGTGAGGAGTTCATATGAGGTTTTCTTGAGGAATTTGTGAAGATATACCCTGTTGATGATATGGCATGCAGTGTTGATTGCTTCAGGCCAAAAGCGACGAGGAGTCTGATATTCTTCAAGCATGGTTCTTGCCATCTCAACCAGAGTCCTGTTCTTCCTTTCGACGACACCATTCTGTTGAGGAGTATAAGGAGCAGATAATTCGTGAGTAATACCAAGTTCATCAAGATAATCATCAAGACCAGTGTTTTTGAACTCTGTTCCATTATCACTCCTGATATGTTTGATCTTGATGCCGAAGTTTGTCGAGGCCCTTGAAGAAAATCGTTTGAAGATTTCCTGCACTTCAGTTTTATATAAGATGATATGCACCCATGTATATCTGGAATAATCATCAACTATGACGAAGCCATATAAAGATGCTGCATTTGTTAGTGTGGCATAGTGAGTAGGTCCAAATAGATCCATGTGAAGCAATTCGAATGGACGAGTAGTGGTCATGATAGTCTTCGAGGGATGCTTGGATCAGGTCATTTTCCTAGATTCACATGCACCGCAGAGATGATCCTTGAGGAATTTGACTGATTCGATGCCGATGACATGCTTCTTCTTCGCGAGCGTGTGCATATTCCTCATGCCTGCATGACCGAGTCTTCGATGCCACAGCCACCCTTCAGAGGTTTTTGCTAGTAAGCAAGTGGCTGGTTGAGGACCTGTAGAGAAATCAACAATGTACAAACCCCCTCTTCTGACACCTTCGAAGACTTTGGATTTGTCAGATTCCATGATCACAACACATCTATATCTGCCAAAGATAACAATCATATCAAGATCACAAAGCATCGAGACTGACATGAGGTTAAATCCAAGGGATTCAACAAGCATCACTTTGTCCATGTGCCTATCCTTGGAAATAGCCACTTTGCCAAGTCCCAATACCTTGCTTTTACCTTTGTCAGCATATGTGATTTGCTTCAGAGGTGATGGAATTAGTGGCATATTCATCAGCAAGCTTTTATCACCAGTCATGTGATGTGTGCAGCCACTATCAAGAACCCACTCAGTACTCTTGGGTTTGTCATCCTGCAGATGAATTAGTACAACTTACCATCTCATATGCTTCAGACTTGACGAATATGATATCAATTTCATCAGATAGAAATTTCATCATAACAGAATTATAAGGACGTGTGAAATATTTCTATTTCATCAATATTAGCTTGCGTCCTATCAAGTATTTCCTCAGGTCTCCAACAACTTCTTCAGATGGTGATTTTCATCTGGAGACCTGACCTGCAGAAGTGATTAGTTCAATTTATTCACCACCCACATATGAAGGGGTGGTAAAGTATTCATCATCCTGCGAGCACCATATGAGAAAGGGGGCATAGAAGCTAATGCACTTCTCTTAGCAGTAGGGGGTTAAAGTACTCATATGAATATGCAGAGAACTGGTATGAGGATTTATGAACATAATGATTTGAAGAGTAACGCTCATATTCATATTCCTTGTAGTTTCCCTGCATGTTAGAAGCATTAGCACGGGTACTAGCATAGTTTTGACTAGTTGAGGATTTTGATCCTCTTGAAGACTTTCGTCCTCCTGAGGAATTTGATCTGGGGTTCAGATTCTTCATCGGTGGTGTCATGAGAACATTCACCTGAAGCTTTTCAAGACAACTTTTGGGAACCCAGATTTTCCTCAGGGGAGGGCCATTCCTGCAGTTAGTTCCATCATATCGAGCAAATACTTCACCAGCTTGATTTTTGAACAGTTTATAGTTGGATTCAAATGACTCATCTGAGGAATAGGATAATTCACATGAAAATCCAGTTAGATTGGATGGATCAAAAGGAGGCCGAGTAGCAGCAACCCATGAGGTTTTGGGATACTTCTCAGGCTTCCAATAAGATCCATCAGCATTCAATTTCCTCTCAAAGGCAATTCCTTCTTTCCTCGGATTCTTGTTCAAGATCTGCTTTTTGAGGACATCACAAAGGGTTTGATGTCCTTTGAGACTTTTGTATATGCCTGTCACATAAAATTCCTTCAGCCCTGCATTTTCATCAGTGACATTTGTGTTTTCCTCAAGTGAGGAATTTGACACTACAGGAGCAGTTGAAGAAGTTGTAGCAATAGAAGCATTTGATGATTCTGGTGAAGAATTAGCAGTTTCACGTTCAATGCATTTAAGACATGGAGGAATGAATTCAGCTTGAGCAGCGCTGATCTGTTGAGCTAGTAATGAATCATTTTCCATACGAAGATCATCATGAGAAATCCTCAACTTCTCTAGATCAAGCTTCCTTTGAAGAAATTCATAGGAAAGTTTCTCATGATCAGCGAGGAGTGTATCATGACGATCTTGAAGATTATCAAATCTAGACTGAAGACTTTTCATATCTTCAGTGAGGATTTGGGTAAGATTCATTTCATCATTCAACAGATCATCGCTTCTATCTAGCAGTTTCTGAAGCTTTTCCAGGGCAGTTTGTTGTTTAGTGGCAATGATAGCAAGTTTACCGTAACTGGGTTTTTTATAATCATGAGGTTCACAGTCACTTGAATCAGAGGAGGAAGCATCATTCTGTACCTTTGAACCTTTTGCCATGAAGCAATAGGTTGGAGCGAAGTCATCAGCATAGTCATCAGTGTGGATGGTGTTAGCATCTTCTTCAAGGTTGAAGATTGACTTGCTGACGAAAGTGGTCGCAAGTGCAAGACTAGCCTGTCCGGATTCTGAGTATTCATCAGAACCCTCCTCTTCATCACATTCATCTGATTCTGCCTCGGAATCCATTTCCTTGCCAATAAGTGCCCAAGCCTTTCTGAAACTGGTCTTCTTGTGTGATGAGGACTTTGAAGATGAGGATTTTGAAGATTTCTTCTTCTTCTTCGAGTCATCAGAACTATCATCCTTGTATTTCTTCTTCTTTGATTCCTTTCCCCAACGGGGACAATCAGCAATGTAGTGACCTGATTTCTTGCATTTGTGGCAGGTTCTTTTCTTGTAGTCCTCAGATGAAGATTTTGATTTCCTCATATCTCTTCTTGAAGATTTACCGAACTGGCCACGTCATGTAAACCTCTGGAATTTTCTCACGAGCATTGCAAGCTCCTATCCAAATTCTTCAGGATCACTAATGCTATCATCCGAGTCTTCTTCTTCAGATGAGGAAATTGCTCTAGCCTTCAGTGTACGTGGTCTAGAATAGCTTGGTCCATATAGATCTGTCTTTTCTTCTTGCTGGAATTCATGAGTATTGAGTCTTTCGAGTATATCAGCTGGATCAAGCGTCTTGTAGTCTGGTCTTTCTCGAATCATCAGAACTAAAGTATCAAATGAAGAATCCAAAGATATTAGCAGTTTCTTCACAACTTCGTGATCAGCAATGTCTCGAGCTCCCAGTGCTTGCAGTTCATTTGATATGTCAGTGAGGCGATCAAAGGTATCTTGGCAGTTTTCATTGTCAAACCTCTTGAAGCAATTGAAGAGATTGCGAAGAACATCAACATGAGAATCACGCTGGGTTGATACTCCTTCATTTAGTTTGGACAGTCTTTCCCAGATAAGTGTTGCTGAGCTCAACGCACTCACTCTGCCAAACTAGCCTGGGCTCAGATGGCCACAGATGATATTCTTTGCTTGAGAATCAAGTTGCTTGAATTTCTTCACATCAGCAGCAGAGACACTAGCAGAGATGATGGGGACGCCATGTTCCACAATATACTAGAGATCATTGTTAATAGCTTGTAGATGCATCTACATCTTGGTCTTCCAGAAGGGGAAGTTCTTTCCTTCGAAAGTAGGACATGCTGCAGTAACCTTAATCATACCTGCAGTCGACATAACTAAAACTCCAGGTGGTTAAACCAAAATCACACAGAACAAGGGAGTACCTTGCTGTGATACCAATTGAAAGTGCGTTATATCGACTAGAGGGGGGGGGTGAATAGGAAAATTTTAGAATTTCATCACTGAGGAAATTCCTCTTGAGAAATTCCTCACTGATGACTAACTTAGAGCGGAATAAGCAAAGGATCAGGAGTGCAAAGTTTCACTACAACAGTTTTTCAGGATGAAGAATGTGAAAACAGATTGCACAGTAAGCAGGCACGCAGAAAACAAATGAGGATTAACTTGCGTGAAGAATTTGGGGTTGAGGAATTTCTGAGAAAGTCTTCAGCAAATTCTTCAAACAGTGAGAGTGAAAATCATCAACACATAATCTCAGGAATATAAAGAGTTGAGGAATTAGAACCCGTTTCACAGCGAAGACAGTAGTTGATGACCCAGTTCCAACTGCTGTGACAGTTGTACATCCGGTCTGGAGCGGCTTGGTATTGAAACCAAAAGACACACAATCCCTACCATATTCTCCTTGGGCTAAGAACACACAGTCCTCGCCCAACACTCGTGGTAAGTCTTCAGGGCATACTTCCAAACCCTCACAAACTTGGTCAGCTGGCGATCCACAATTGATTTCTGGATTGCTCTAGACCATGACGCCTAACCGTCTGGAGGATGCATAGTCCTCAAAGTTAAAAGGCTTCAGTCCCACACAGGAACAACTTCTTCAGTGATGCTCAATCACTTGGTTCTAGGTTTGTAGTTTGGTGTTTGGGGTATTTCTCACTGATGAATTACTCTCGAAGACTCTGAGGAATTTGGGTAGCTCTTATGACAAGTGTTAGTTTCTAACGGAGCAGCCAACCAGCTAATGGTTGTGGGGGGCGGCTATTTATATCCTGGGAGCATCTCGACATGATTTGACATTAATGCCCTTAAATAATACGACCGTTGGTGTGGATAAGACCAATGATGTGGCGTGGCTATCAAAACGGTCGGGACCCTCAACTGTGAGAGTACTCATGTCACTCCTATTCCTCACTTGAGGCTTTAGGTAGGATTAGGGTTGGGTTGAGCATCATGAGGAAATTCATTCCAATGTGTTACCTCGACCCCCTTTAACAGTATGGTGTTCCTATTACTCAAGTGTGAAGAAAATAAAACAGAAAGAGTAAGTCTTCATGCTTCAAAGTCTTCAGAATGATTTTCTTCAGGACACACCGAATTCCTCAATTTCAATATCTTCATGAGGAATATCAATTTCATCGCAAATTCTTCGCGATTCAAATCTTCAGCTTCAGACCAATTTCTTCAACCGAAGATATACATTTTTAGGGGTCGATATTCATTGAATATTTCAAACTCCTCAGCGACTTATAGATCCTGTGTACACTCATGAACACATTAGATACTTAACCTATAAGTCTTCAAACCACCAAAATCACTAAGGGGCACTAGATGCACTTACACTCTCAACACTTAGCACTTTTCAGCCTAGCAGCAAATAACAATAGAGACTAACTGCAAACAACGATAGAGTGGGACTTGAATTCAGTTTTATTTGAACAGAATGAAACCCAAAAAATAAAGAACTGCAGTTGACATCGAATGAAAGTTGAATAGATTATACGATAGTGCATTATGCAATCAAAGTTGAATAAATCAATTGCAGTCACTACAAGAAATATGCTCATATGTGATGTTTTTTTAAAATGTCGTTGATGAATTCGTCATAAATCTATGACGATTTCATCCGAGATCGTCGTAAACCGTTTGAGGGGATCAAATCTACATATAAATTATGACGATGTGAGTCAAAACGTCGTAACCGCATAAGATGAGATCGTCATAACTTTTATGACGATTGTAAAAATGTCGTAACATGTTCTAACTATGTTGACATGTCACTCGTGGGTCCATTATATCCCACCTCATCCTAGTTTGTGAAGCAACCTACTATTCTATCATTCCAAAAATTCTCGAAAAATTATCATAAATACTTTGGATCATATATTTCTCAAATATGTGAAAACCCTTCCTTCCATAGTTCAAAAATAATTCAGCAATATTCATTTGCCTATTCTGTTCAGAATAGCACTTCGTGAAGGAAGTGCTATTTCTATTTCTTTGATTACCCTCATATTTTTTGGGCACTCTTTCCTATCCAAATCATTGCCTCATGAAAACTTTTGTAACGATTTGCCTAGTAAATCTTTCTCAGCAAACATCCAAAGTTTGTGTTCAGCTAATAGCTTTGTGAAGGAAGTACTAGATAGGAATATCCTGATGAGTTGAATTTTTCCCACATCATCAATGTGCCCAAAACATAGCTCTCCACAAAATTGTAGCCACATCTCACAATCCATGTGAGCTCATATCCAATCTTTGTTTATGGTAATATTTTCATTTTGTGAAGCAACTACATTTTATATTGCTTTGTAGTTGATGAAAATTTACCATGGGATGACACTGACCATATAACCTCACTCCACCAAATTTTAGCATATTTAATTCAGCCAGTTTCTCTCAATATTTTTCCCAATATTCTGTTCAGTAGAGAGCATTGTGAAGGAAGTACAACTTTTGTTTATCCAAATTTTATGAAATTTTACAGTACCTTAATGTGCCGAAATTATCATCCTCCTCCAAATTTCAGCTCAATCCAATCATCTATGTGAGCCCAGTTTCAATTACCATTTTCTGTCCAGATTGGCACATTGTGAAGGAAGTGTCACTTTGGCATGTCCAAATGGTATAATTTTTATACACTGCCTTCATATGCCCAAATTAACATCATACACCAAATTTCAGCTCAATCCATTCATTAATTTGATCCCAGCTTCAACATTCATATTTCTGTACAGTGTGTTACTTTACAAAGCAAGTGCCACCTAGGTTCATCCATTTGAGCTAAAAATTTGCCAATAGAGTGTCCTTAGTAGATGATCATCCTCAGCCAAAATTTAGGCCCATTGTCTATGTGAATTACCCGCACCGCTAATCAAACACTTGGGTGCTAATTCATGTTTGAGCTTAGTTCAGTCTCCTCGTGAGATTCTTCTATTGTATTCTTCTTGATAACACCTACCCAGAGATTGTCCAACCCATGAGACATGCATATTCCACCTAGAACGCGTGGCAACACAACGGTCAGGCGGTGACCATGCGGCTGGCATGCAAGTTCATGCACTCTGGAGTTGGGCCCTCGACCACCATCCAAACCTCAACGTCAAGGCACCACACCATGTATTTCTGATTAAATAGATACTTATATACCTATAAATGATTTTTGGGAAAAATAAAGAGCAAACTATAATGCAGTTGCAGTTCAAATTTAACCCGCTTCCAACTGAATCGACATAAATTTGTCTTTTTCACGAGAGGTGGATAAAAGTGTTTAACATCCAACCATTTTGTCAATTGTACATTAAATATGGACTAGTATTTTATAAAAATGATTTGGTCCAATTTTGAAACAAATATATGGTACGTCCTTCATGAAAAAACTCATTTTGGTCACTTGAAAAATGAAAAATGAATTTTTCATAGAACGAAAATGAAAACTTCCTTAATCAACATTGTTTGCCATTCCAATATGCACCCTTGTGCATAATATTATATCATTTCAACAAAATATGTCATTAATGTGACCATAAGATTGATCATTTGCTTGAAAGCCATGAATCTTCACACATGATGGCCCATTTCTAAGAACACTTATTTAAAATAATTGTCGTATTACTAGTTTATTATTTTTATTGGTTACTTTGTCACATATAATGACACAATGCAATGGTTTTCCATTTTTCTGAATTTGTTTCAATTTTTTCATGGCCATTTCAAAACGCGGTCAAAACAGCGGGTATGACCGTTCCTACCTAGTGATTGAATCTTGGAAATATTTTGGAGATTCTATGATTAAATAGATACTTGTGTACCTAGAAATGATTTTTAGAAAAAATAAACATCAAACTATAATGTAGCTGCAGTTCAAATTTGACCCGCTTTTAGTTGATTCAACGAAAATTTGTCTTTTTCACGAGGGGTCGATAAAAGTCTTTAAGACACAACCATTTGATCAATTGTACATTAAATATGTCCGAGTATGTTAGAAAAATGATTTGGTCTAATTTTGCTACAAATATACGGTAGGTCCTTCACAAAAAAACTCATTTTGGGCACTTGAGAAATGGAAAATGATTTTTTCATACAAGGAAAATAAAAACTTCCTTAAGGAACATTGTTTGCCATTCCAATACACACCCTTGTGCATAATATTAGATTATTTGAACAAACTATGCCATGAATGTGGCCATAAGATTGATCATTTGGCTTGAAAGCCATGAATCTTCACACACGATAGCCCATTCATGAGAACACTTTTTTTAAATAATTGCCATATTACAACTTTATTAGTTTTCCTGGTAAGTTGGTCACATATAATGACATAATGCGAAGGTTTTTCAATTTTTCAATTTTTTTTAGAATTTTTCATGCGTGTTTCAAAATGCGGTTATTTGACATGCACCATTAGTAAATATCTTTAATTCTTTACTTTTTTAAAATCTTTCGTATAATGACACATGCAACTAAAGCTATGAACGTTCGTAGCTAGGGCTTGATTATTTGTCCATTTAATTTTTTAAAATCTTTAAAGCATTGTTTTAATGTATTCTAAAACAGTATATTTTTTCTTTCATGGACGACTGATACAAGTTGTAGACATAATTAATGTCGAATATTTGACATGCACCATTAGTAAATATCTTAGTTATTTATTGAGATTATGACTTTCTTGGCATAGATCGAGATCAAGGTTGGAACATATATTTCTGAACACATGAGGTAATATTTACGCTACGGTAGTACAAAACTAAATAATTCGTAAGATCATTACGATTAGTTTTTTCTCTACTACGTATGTGTGTGGATCAGTTGCTTCATGAATTTAGTAGGGAATCCTTTAACATATTTTAAATTATTTTTCCATGGTTTTTCCATACAATATCAAAGAAAAAATAGTTTTTTTTAACTACGTCATGGCATACAAACCTTGCTTCCAGCCTTAGCTTATTATTGAATTTTAGTTCACAATGATTAAGATATTTCAATGTTTATTTATAAAAACAATTAGACAACCATATCAGTATAAGTTAGGTCAAGTAGGCCAAGACCACTATCTTCTATATCGTTTCACGTGCATTTAAATAGATACTGCAACTTCTCATTAAACTTTTTGTTGCTCCTAAGTGTATTCTCTTCGAAAAACTCATCTGGTGACCTTTAGTGGATATAGTAACAATGTTGGCTAATATTAATGATAAATAAAGATGTTTTGTAACACAATTTTCTCCTTTTTCTTTTTGTACTAATTTGGTGTGTTGGGGTTCCTTAATACTCGAACTCATTTTTTTCCCAAGCAGTATATCCACTAAAGGATATAATCATTTGGTCAACTAATATTTTATGTATGTACTTTCAACCAACATCTCATTGGATTGAGAAATGGTTTTATTTTCCTTTTAGTTACTAATTTTTGCAATTATTTTCATTTAATATCACACTCCCTCTGTTCCTAAATATAAGTCTTGTAACTATGCCCGTGCAAATGCACGGGTCTACGACTAGTAGATTATAATTATAATGGGACATTCTAAAATTGGTTAAAATCCTATATATTTAAAACAGAAATAATAAAAGAAATAATAATAATGATAACTAATAAAAGAATAATAAAAAAGTATTTAAAAAAAGAAAAAGAAAAGACCCCCTGGCCCAACTGGGCCAAGTGGCCGAGCTGACCATCTACCGCCCCGGCCCATAACCACCCTCGGGTATAAAGCCCCCGAGGGGGCTAACCCTAGCCGAACCGTTCACCCTCCCCACTCCCCTGGCCGCCGCCACCCATCCCACACAGCGCACCTACCTCTCCCTCCCCCAGATCGACCGAAACCCCCCTCCTTCCCTCTCTCCCACCGAACCCAACCCCACGCGCTCCCTCCTCTCGCCTCTCACCCACCCACCCAACACCCCGCCGCCCTCCAATCCGATATGCGCGATGGACCCACTGCCGCTGGGCTTCATGGTGGACTTCCCGCGCTTTGAGGCGCACCCGGTGGACCTCCCGGACGCGGCGGAGATGCCCCCGCACGCGGACGCGGGCGAGCGGCTGCGAGGCGCGGAGATCCGGTTCCGCGGCGAGGTGCGGGGCCCCGAGAGCATCGCCTTCGACTCGCGCGGCCGCGGGCCGTACACGGGCGTCGTCGACGGCCGGGTCCTCGTCTTCTTCCCGAGCACAACACAGGGGGAGTTCGGAAGACACCAGATCATGGAGATGACGGGGCTGCCGGCCCGCGACCTCCGCGTGCTCGACCCGCTGCTCTCCTACCCGTCCACCATCCTCGGCCGCGACCGCACCGTCGTCGTCAACCTCGAGCACGTCAAGGCCATCGTCACCGCCACCGAGGTGTTCGTCCGCGACCCCAGCAACCCACGCCTCTCCCCCCTTCCTCCAAGAACTCCTCGCCCGCCTCGCGCTCCCGGTATGAATAGTCAAACAGGCATCGCTACTTCACTAGCCAATATTCATGCGTACTTGTGCTTCTGCGTGAGTTTTGTTCATCATCTGCACTATTCGCCTGATTCTGTCAGTTCCTGTGCTTCTGCGTGAAGGATGCGTCTACCACGAATCCGGCAAGCGACGACATATGAGTGAGTGATGATCAGGGAAACGTGCCGATGCAGATTCATTTTTTTCCCCAAGCGGTATTTTTTATCCTCTGCCACCGGCGACTGTCGGGTTACTGATGCGCTTATCCTGTTCTGCAGATCATTGACCTGTACGTGGTTTTTGCCGTGGCACTGCCCTGGTTCAGGTAAATTTCGACACCTTGCCCAGGATACATGAGCCATGATTTGATTTGGGATGCAGAAGTGTAGAATACTGAGTTTGAGAAATCAACTGTGCGCACCATACCTGGTGATTTGCTAGAGCTATGCGCTGATTCCATGGATGAGATATGTCTTGTATGTTTATTGTGCAATAGTTCTCAACTTTAAAATTGGCAGTAGGCTATCGGCTTGCAAGCATCTGATGCACCTAGTAGTGCATAACAATGTTTGATATGTGTTCTGTGGCCAGATTATTAGTTTGGTCAATTATGCCACCATCCTCTTAATTTGCACATCTGGATCACTAAACTTAATTAAATGTGTGGCTGCATGCAATAACCTTTGATGGGTGTGTCAGAAACTTAGGGTAGTTATGTATGGAGCAGTGGCGGAGCTCAGATGAGAATATTGAGGGGGCTAAGCTGATGCTTAAAATTTGAGAACTTCTCAACATTTTATTTGATATATAAGTTGTGTGGCTTAATTATGAATGCAACTTATCAGGGGTTCATGTTGCTTTCCGAGAGAATAGCTTGAGGGAAAGATTCACACTGTATCTTGTCTGACCATTTCAGTTGGTGTTTCCTATGTAGAAATTTCCCACCACTAATCACTACGGGAATCAGTAGGCCACTGCCTCATCCGCCGCCATCGTGCCACGTATGTTTCTGGATTCCATCCCTCCTTTTTCTCTCTCAGTGTATTTTTGTTTATTTTGGATTTCTGGGTGTTGTGCCCTGTGCATGTTCTTGCCTCGATACTTGCAAGGAAGTCCCTTGCCTGCTTGATGAAATGCTGCGACTGAATCAGGCATGCGTGTTGGTTTATTTCACTCAAATATACCGATGTCTGTAGGGAATGGGTGGGTAATGAAACATATCAGGAACATAGGACCATGCACTCTTCTTTTGTTTTGTTGGTACTAATGATATACCTTTTGTAGTTAAGATGATGGTGGATTTGGGGAGAAATTGTGTCCCAGTGAAAAAAATGATGTGAGGGGCAGGAATCATGGCAATAGATGAGTCAGCCTCTGTGCTTAAATTAAAGAGCAAATTACACACTAGGCTACTTAGCATATTAAAGTGTGTCAGATCTGTCACCATCCTTTTAATTTGCACATCTAGATGTCAGCCTCTTCCTTATGTGAATGTGACCTGGTAGCCGATTGGATCTCAAGTGTGAGCTGCTGGTGACCCGCCCTAGATTTACATTGTTACTTTTTTCTTTGTGTTCTGCTACGTAAGTCCGATCGAGCTAGATCGTTCAGCTAGGGCGACTGTACTCTCGACAACTCTCGCGCAGGAACTGCCTAGCTAGACGGTCGCATGCAACGCGCGCATGCAAATTCCATCGCGAGGGGCACACCGTTGTGCGGCGCATGTGTGTGAGTGCATGTTCGTGGCCGTGGCAAGTGTACTGGCCAAGCTAGGAACATGCATGCATGTGTGGACATCCATCAGATTGCATGCATGTACGAGGGGGCCGCTGCTTGACCAAGCTACATAGCTAGCTGTTAGTTTGACTCAGGTGTAGATCGAGTAATCAGCTAGGAGAGAATGCTGAATAGAATGGCTTGGCCGAAGGTTGTTAGTTGCATAGCTGGATGGATCGTGGAGAGATTCCAGCAGTTTGTTAGCAAGTGTTGCAATGCGGGTTGCAGCCGGCCGGCTAGCTAGGCAATGCAGCCGGCTAGTCAACTAAGTGCACGCGTTCCAGTCGGCCTCGCTGCGGCCTTGGAGGCCGAGTCGACTACTGTGTCGCCGAGTAGGTGCCAATTGGCGTAGCTGCGGCCGACAGGGGCCTATCGGCCTCGATGCAGTCGAGGGTGTATTATTTCGGTAACTAATTCAAATGGCATATTATTTGCGAATTTAAACAAAAAAATGTATTATTTAAATAAAATTAGCCTAGCAGAGTATATACGAAATAATTATGAAGATGATAGTCTTAATTAGCTGTCTCCAGCTGCGACCTTAAAACATTGATGCCCGGGGCTAGTTTGAAGTGCTGTTTAATAAACAACAATAGACATTTACATCAGAGAGGATCACAATGGTTACAGTATCTATCTTCACAATTGGCCTCTTTTCCCATATAATATGTGCACATGTACCTAGTAATTTATTCATCCACTTACCATTATACCAATACTTCATTGAGTTTACATGCCCCCAATAAAAATTCAGTCTCAGTTCTGATAAGCCTGTTGGGGTGGCATTCCTTCTATTTTACCAAATATAACATCCTGATTGTTCTTATATGTGTTTAGGACTGACAAGGCTGGTGTGGAGTTTCTGGACTGATGACAAGGCTGGTGTCTCGGCATGATCCTTTGTTGTAGAATAGTTTTGCTTGGCACTTGCTGGTTCTTGCAATGTAAACATATGCACTCTTGGAATGAATGGTTGTAATGTTATATTTTGGGCTCTTGTAAATTTTCATGTTGCTTTGGAAATGTATCGAAGCCGGGAAATGTATTCAAGAGATGACTAATTGTGTTAGGTAAACCTGGGCGATATATTATGTGATGTTATATGATGGATGGTTTTAATTCAACTTGAGTTTTCTTGATTTGAATATGAAATAGTGTTGGATTTAATACTGTACAAATAATTGGGTTGAAAAGGCCCAACAAATAAAAATGAAACCAAGTTCTGCAACAAAAAGTTGCTGAATTCAAAAATAAAAAAGGCCAAAACTCAAACTGGACCAAATGTATGTGGCCACTAAAAGTCCACGGCCCAAAAGAAGCCCAATAAGAAAAGCCCAAAAAAAATAAAACGAGCCCATGTGATCAATTGAAATGGGTTGGGCTGATTTCAGCCATGATGTTTTGATTTCGTCGTAATTTTGCCACGTAGGACTGCCACGTAGGACTAGGTTTGATTGTCAGCGATGATTCAGGATCGTCGTAAAGGTTACGACAATCCAGGAATCATTGTAAAGTTACGACGATTTTGACCAAAACGTCGTTGCTGTTCATTTCTGACGCTCTGTTTTCGACGTTTGGTTTTTCGTGGTGCGATCGTCGTAAATGAAAAACCGTGACGATGTAGCGACGAAAAAATAGCGTCGTGTACTAGCATCTTCCTTGTAGTGAGTTGACACCGAATCCCGTAGAACTTGATATTAAAAGGCTGCAACGCATAATACCTGAATGCTACAACAATAATTACCAATGTTGACTAATCATCTACACAAAAGCAGGCCCTTTCATTTATACGTTCAGGCGAAAACTGAATATCGTAACCCCCGAAAATACTCGTGTTACACTGTCTAAAATTCTACCTAAAAACTTTGAAGATGCTAGATCATATCATCATAAAGATATCATCGTCAACTCGTGAAATTGTCAAGAGCTCGGTAAAGCTGTCATTTGCATCATATTCTTGATGCTTCTAACTATTTTCTTTCACTTCCACTTGCACTTGAGGTTGCAGACTATTGCCATTGTTCTCCACTTGCACTTGAGGCTGCATGCTATTTTTTTTATTTTGTTGTTGTTGCTGCCAATAAACATGAAAACAATATTTTGTTAGTACATGAATGAATGACAACTCATATTGCATACATACTACACCTTACCTTTGTTCCTTTTTTTGTCGTTGCCGCTGATTTAGTTGGCTTTCGCCCCTTGCGTAACTTCTCAAACCAAGTTGGCTTTCTCCTCAAATTTTTAGATGAAACCTTCTTTTTCTTCAATCGTGCATAACTAAGCAATTCATTGGCTTGTTGCACTATTGGATCAATATTTTCTTGATCATTGGAACATGCATTAGTAGCACCGGTGACAGATGCATTGAATTAATCATCTAGTTGTGGCCAAAGACAAGCAAGTGCATCTTTCAAATTCAAATTGGAAAGCTTCAAAAATAGTTGGAGTGTACACTTTGCTTACTTGCACCAACGTCGGTGTGCATATCTTAATTCTTGGCAAAAAAAGTCTTGCCTCATATTCAGATTCCAATTCCTTTCTCCTTTTTACTTCAATCGTTCTCACTACAAGAAATATGTCAACTAATGACCTTCAATATTGGTCACTGAATGGTCATTGATTTCCATTTATGACCTTTTTATGACCAAAAACAGAAGGTGTAAAGCTGAGCGTCTTTAATGAAGTATAACGACCTTTTTTCTGGATTGGTCGTAGGATTTTATGACCAAATAGAAGGTCGTAGGTTTAACGACCAAATGATTTGGTCACTAGCAATCTGCCAGCACCACGTCAGATCCACCATGGCAGCCTGACGTGGCAGAATTATGACCAAATGAAAAGGTCGTAAATAAGATTCAGCCCAGTCCATTCCGGTCGTCTACATGGGCCGGGCCCAATAATTTGGCCTTTTATTTTCTGGGTTAGAATCTTTTACTGAGCAAGTTTTTTATTAGTCCACTTTTCTTTTGGGCCTTGGCCTACTCTTTTTTTAGGCGCAAGCCTTCTTAGTCTATTTCTTGTTTGGGCCTCGGCCTTTTTGCTGTCCAAACTAACTTTAGTGCCCAAACAAAATGGTCCAAACAAAACTTAAATAATTGACAACTTCACAGGTGCACAACTTCACAAAATACTTCATCAGGTTCACAGGTTCAAATAGAGCAAGACATTGTTTCATCATCAGAATGACCAATCAAGTGGGCTAAGTTCATCAGGTTCTTGAAAAGTTAGCCCACTTCACTGTTTGTAGGACAGGTTCTACGACAGGTTCAACTTCTACAATGCTTTAGCGCCGAAAAGAGCCATCAAGTGGGCTAACTTCTCTTCCTGTTCCTGAGACTTCTTGCGCAGCAGCTCAAGTTCCTTGTCACGTGCAGCTTCATATTCTTCCGCCTTTAGCTTGATTGCTGCCATTTCTTCTTGCATCACTTCAGCTTGAAGCTCCGACCTCTCCAGCTTTTGCTGAAGATCACGAACATGAGCAGCCACAATAGTAGTTCCTTTGCCAGAGTTGTTACTAGATGAGTTGAGCCCAACATTCCTGAGGAATGTTCTTTGGTTGACTTCGGTCTTGAGCACTTCTTCAACAATCTCAGCATCAGACTTTGGTTCTTCACCTTCTGGTACCGGCGCATCCTTCATTTTTTCCATCTCAAGCTAGCATATGGAGGAAAATGATAGACATTAGTGGCAGATCTATTTCACATTTTGCAAGAGAAACCAAACAAGAATGCCACCAAACTAGACCAAGAAATGAATTATTTGAAGTAATCAAACCAGCGCACAAAATCTATATGTAGATACTTTACTCAAACTCAAACAGAAGTAGATGATAACTACTAAACTTAAAGCATTATTTGAATCTGGCTATAGCAAGTGTACACACTTATGTGATCTAGAGACATGCAATCGGAACAATATGGTGGTTCTATATAATATGGTTTCTTTGTTGAGAACTAACATTCAGATCAATTTTCATCATATCATAAAAATGCAACAAATAGCTACAGCAAATTCTGATATCTTTGTTGAGAACTGTACAACAAATTCCGATATATTTGTTGAGATACCAAACCTATCTTAGGCTCTAGCAAACATCATCAAATCATGGAACATAGTGTGTGTTCTTGCTGGCTGTGAATCAAATAGGGCTGAGGTCTATAGACAAAAGTTTGAACTAGCTGGACAAAAGCATGGATTGACTTACTATAGCAATCTTGACTGGCTCCGAAAACCCGTGTTTCTTACTGTTGTGGGTGGCCTTGAACAAGTCAGTCGCAGATAGCTCCTCACCCTTACGCTCTTCTTTCTGAAATGTTTTTCAACACAAATCGAAATGTTATTCAGCAAGAATAAGAAATGATATTCAACGAGGATCAAACGGTAAGGTATTTAGAAAAAGGTACTCACAGTGGCAAAAATGTGTGCGGTGTAGTGCGTGGAATTAGTTCTCTATTGGTACACGACCTTTTCTCGATTAATCTTGTTCGACACACAGGTTTCCTACAAAAACGCATAATGCTATTTGCCAAGTTGAAAGAAAGTGGAATAGGCAGTAGTATAGTAGGACAATACGAGTCTGAGCATATTTGATTTGGAAAGCACAAGTACATGAACAACTAGTACTATATAAGAGTTAGTGTATTACATATTGTGGGGACCCCGACTAGCAAGTCGAGTTCGCCCTGCCGAGTGACCCCAAGGATCAATGTTCACTAAACACAGATACTGAATAATAGAGTCTTACATCCAAGTATCGAAATTATTACATCAAACGACCAGAAGGCCGGGTTCAAGAGCGAGGCCTAAGGCCAAATTAAACAGATACATCAAGTAGCGGAAACTCGTAAGGGCTAAGCAGTGCCCATGCCATCAAGCCTACACCGACGGACATTCTGACTTGGAAGCGTCCTAGATCGCAGGTTCGTCTCCGACGGCGTACTCATCGCCAAATTCCGGTCCTTCCATGTCTGGTCAATAATATAACCAGTGGAAAGCCAATGAGTACTTTGAATGTACTCGCAAACAGCCCATGATATGAACATTTATACTGAAAGATAACAGTAACATGCATCTTTAGTGGAATGCAATTTGGTGGAATGATCAGGTATATGCAACAAGTTAAAGAATTACTTTTTAAGAACAGGTTACAGATATCAATATATCTGACAAGGGTTGAACACACCGGGTTCACCCTATATGCCAAGTCATCGGACTTGTCATAATCTCAATGTATTAATGAGGGCTAAACCATCCGGGTTTACCCTATATGCCAAGTCACCGAACTTGGTCATATTTTATCATGATTATAACAACACCTTTTTAACACCACACACACACACTTTTGGTTTATGCGGAAATGCTGGACGTAGTTTAAGCAGCACCACCCAACTGCCCTTGACCGTGGACACGACTATTCGAATAGTTTGACACTCTAAAGAGGTAGTACGCTAGACCCACGAGAAACGGGAAACTTCCGTGTCATCCACGACTCGCGGTATATCACATATACCCGAGGTAAGTACCCTATCATCATCTTTCCCCTGACGATACTAGACAAAGAGGTCCACTCGATTGGTACCCAGCCCACCTGTTGTACGTCTTACGAGCACCGACTCTGGACCGTATCAACCATGCAGGGACCAACGGTGTGCCTGGAACTCATAATAATGGCATAGTCGTCCTACCTGGCACGACCCCATCACGAGAGTGACACCGATCACTCCCGCCGCTAGTAATGTGGCTCTTTGCTAGTACCGACCAGAGTAATCAACAAAGCCCCGTCCCATAAAGGGGTATCGTGGTCGTACTGGTAAGGTTGGGACGGTCGACACATCATAAATCTAATCCCATTTCCGAAACCATACTCACACCAAAACAGCGGTGCATCACTTCACCAAAAGTGATCACCAACTCATCATCACCCTCGGGCATTAGTGGCACCCGACGGGGTTTTCATAAACTCTTTATTTAACTCATCATCATGCTTGAGATAGTATGCTCTATCTTTACTTGTCAACATGGTGATAACATGACCCTCACGGGGTAGGGTCAAGCTCAGTGCAATGGTCTATAATTCTACTAGTCAGCATGACAGTAGCATGATCCTCGTAGATGGTAGGGTCAAGCTCATCATGCTTGTGCTCCGAGGAGCCATATGTATAACATCACTACCATGCAAGTGCTTCGAAGAAGCCTTCGGTACCATCACATCAATGATGAACCGGCACTGTGATCTCATGCAACGAAACGTACTTGCTATTCTAGGATGCATCATTTCATATGCTTAAGTCATGGCAAAAGGGCTGCTTGCCTTGGTCAGCTAGGTATCTGGGGTCTTCGAGGTCTTCCGCTCTGGATCCTCCGTCACTCGGTAACTCTACCGTCGAGAAAGGAATAAATAAATAATAGCTCTCACTAAAACAGATCACAAAGTGCTTTTTAAAAATGTTGCAAAGTTTGAATAAATTCAGTTTATTATTTTGGAAAATGTTTCATATAGTTTTTATTAGCTAAGCATATTTATTTAAAAGCAAACAGAAGCAAACAAGTGCTTTTTAATATCATTTTATTATATGAAAATAGTTTCTATTTTTGATAAATGTCAAACACTACAGAATCAAATATTACTCATTTTTAGAAAATTACTGGTGGAAGAATCTTATTTTTCTACTGGCTAAATCTTTTTATAAAAATCATTTAAGTTACTGGATTAAACCAAAAGGAAAAGGCCAGGGGGTTGGATCCAGTCGGCCCAGCCAGCAGGCTTGGCCACCAGGCGCGCGCGGGCTAGGCTCAAACCTGACCTGCGGGCCCCTGGGGTCAGCGTCAGCGGCTGCGCGCGCTGGCTGCCCCAAGACACTGATAGGTGGGCTCCACCTGTCGGGTCCTTCTCCTACCTCCAGCCAGAGAGGTGGAGACGGACGCCGGCGAGGCTGCCGTTGTCCTCAGGCCAGTCTAGGAGCGGGAACGGATCCCTCGTGCCTCCGCCTACCTGTTCGTGGTCGGGACGTCACTGGAGGTGGTCTGGGTCGCCGGCGACGAGGTGACCGTGGCAGAAGGGTTTCGGGTTGGTGTTGAACTAGTGGCTAGGGGAACAGATTCGCTCGGGAAAGTTGGGGGAAATGTTCTTGGTGTCAAGGGGAGTGTAATGGGAGGTCGGGCAGCGCAGGAGCCGACGTGTAGCCGGAGATCGACCGGAGCTCCGAGGCGGAGGGGCCTCTGTCGATCTCGAGCACCGGGGCTCTGCGAGCTCGATTGGGTGGCTAGGGGGTGTCTACTGGTTGTGTTGAAGCTGCTTGGAGGGTGCTGGGGTGCCGGGGGGACCTATTTATAGGCCATCGACGGTGACCTGACTCGGGCGCGCCGGTGACTCACCGTGGCGCGCGTGCGAGCACAGTGAGGTGTTGGCCGCGAAACCACGGGTTCGGGACGTGGTTTAGGACCTCCTGGTGCATCGGCCACAGAGGGAAAGCGAGTGGGGTCGAGCCGCAGCGACCGTGCATGCTTGGCCGTGTCGGGCGCGCACGGGCACGCGTCGCCTGAGCTCTTGCGCAAGGGGGAGAGGGTCCCTGGGGGTAGCTTTGCACTGAATGGTTGTCGGGGGAGCGTTTGGACATAACTGGGGAGGTCGGGACCGGCCAGAGCGTTGTCCCCTTGCTGGAGGCTCTCTGCAGCGCGCCCAGAGCGCAGTTTTGGCATGCCACGGCATGGTCGCTCACTCTGGGGCACTTGGGACGTGTCCTCCATGTCCTGAGTGTTGCTGGGAGTGTGCCTAGCCGTTGTGGTTTAGTGGGAGCCCGAGCTGGTCAAGGGAGCAAGGAACACTAGTGTTGCCAGTGCTGCCCTTTTGCTCAAATTGGAGTTCTTGTCACTTGTGCTTGGAGTTGGGGGGGGGGCTGATTGACTGGGTGCTCAGGGTGTTCTGGGGCCCTAACTCACCAAGTTTGGGGTCTTGACATTGGGTAAACCAGTGTCTAGGAGGGTTTTTACCTTCCTGTCAATAGGTGTTCGACAGTGACTTTGGGTGCTTCCACTCCACCACTGGAAATGAAACTTAACAGGTTTGGTCTTGGGGTAAAAACATGGGGTTTCACCAAATTTGAGCTCCATTGAACCAGTTTGGCTTTGTAGACTTGAAAATGCCTCAAAATGACCAGTAATGTCCTTTACAAAGGAAGTGTGGCCAAACAGAGTCTCACAAATCCCATCTTTGGTGTGGAGTCCTCATTTGGGGTGTCAAACACCTGTGCAAAGTTTCAGCTCCATTGGAGAAACTTTGCAATGTAGAGTTGTTCCAACTCTTCTCTGGACAGAGAGGGTTTTGGGCTCATTAGGTGCACTTCCCCACCTTGGATCAAGGTGAGATTTTAGGTGAGCACCTAATATGGCTTGGGTGGGCTCCCGTAATTTTATGGGAATTTACTAAGATAATTTCCTTTGGAAACATCTCAAAAAGCTAAACCATACAGAAATGGATTTCAGGGTTTTACTCAAATAATATTAATATAAAATAGGGTTGAAAATCTTATATATGGAAAATATATGTCCTTCTAAGCTTTCATGAATTTACTCAGAATTTTCTAAGGCAGGAAAGCAATTTTCGTTGTGGGAATATCATTACTGGCCTTAGAAACAGACATAGATATAAAATAGGAAAATAATATTTTAAATCACCAATTAATCTATACTTATACTAATTAGGGACTCTCTGGAAATTCTCATGTTAATCAGAAATTAGGAGCCGTTTATCTTGTGGGACCAAGTTATTACGGTGGAGATCTTTCGACAGGGTTATTTTTTTTTCATCAGAGATCCCTTCCTCTGGTGGGACCAAGTTTTTATGGTGCAAATATTTCAATAGGATTAGTTTCTTTTAACCCATAATCTATTTTTTTAGCAGAACCCATAATCTATCTAAAGTTGTATGATGAACGCATATCTTTTTTTCTTGAATACATGAACGCATGACTTTGCGTAGCCATGTGCGGCACGATTCCTATCGTCCATCTCTCTCCTTTTTTTCCCTACACAAACCCATCTCTCTCCTTTTTCTTCTAGAAAACAAACGATCTCCTATTATTCGGCCAAGCAACTAGCAATGCCTCTGATCGGTTTATGCTATGGAGATGCAAGGTACATATGCAAATCAATTATTTGTTGATTCCTTCTTGATCTGGTGCGGACGAGATTACTATCCAACATGTATCCATTCATCGACCTCCTCATCTTCCAGTCATACAGGAGTAACGCCATAGCTTCCAGGTGCCATGCGGCATGGACACGAACCCACAATTGGGCATCTCTCTCAGAGCACATCTCGCCATGTGAAGTCCGCATCGCTCGAGTAGGAGATGCAGTAGCCGATTGTGGCCGCTGGTGTGTTCTTCTCCTCCTGAAACGTCCTCACTCTCCCTGGAAGTAGATGGGATCAGAAGCAGGATTATGCATGGCTTCATGTATGGTGCGGGTGATGCATGCAGTGGCACGTGTTACGATGCATGCGCCCATAGTTGTCGTGATGCCTTGGACACAAGGGGCAGCGACATCTGCGAGTAGAAAGCGAATTGCATGGCCCATGCCCCATGAGCAATGACATGAGACGTACTACAAATACAGGTGTGGAGCTACATAGTCTATGTGAAGGCTTCTACTGGACAAGGCAGATACCTCCCCATGCACTTCGGGTCTATCATAATTCATAATTCATAAATCAGAGATGACGCAAAATATACATAATCTCAGGTGAGGACACTGACACTTTTTTAGTCGACTCGTGTTGTTAATTTAGGTTTGATTGTATATAGCTGCTGCTGCATAGGATCGTTGCTAATGCTAGCCTTGCCCGTCTGTTTTGTCTGTTGTAAATAAGTAAACTTCTGAAGCCTTCATCACTGCAAAAAAACTATTGATGTCTTCAAGATGAGTCTAGAACAATGTGAACAAGATTTAAAAAATAGATCTTGGGATATTCAACATCGCATTAATTGAGTTTCTTGGTCTTGTAGAAAATTAGGGTGTGAGGGGCATGGGGAAATTGAGTATCAGTAAAGGATTTTTGTCACGTGTGATACAAGACTCGTAGAATTTCCTGTTCATATGTACGTGTTAAAATTGATCACGTCTTCCAGCGGTACAAACTGTGAGGGGTACTGTGTATTGCTATCTTGCTATTTAGCCATGTCTCCATGTGCAAGTTATAGCTCCTTTCTATTTGATCCAGTACGGCTAGATTGATAGTTTAATCAATGTCTTTTTAGGGTCTCCAGAGTCCAGACTCTAATAAGGCTGTAAAATATAAGATTTTATCAATGCCGATGTAGATTAATTGAGGAAAAGTAGTCTTCAACATGTATTACGTTTCCTCAAGATCGAAAATTAGATTTGCCATTTAGACTGGGAAAATCATCTAATGTCTATATGATAATAATTCTTACCTTTGGTATGACCATATTCGCAAGCAATGGCCTTTTGGTCTCCAACATCAGTACTACTCAAGTATGCCATCTATGTTCGACCAGAGGAACAAAAAAATCGCAGACACACTAGCATTGGCCACATAATAGTCTTATCTCATATGTTCGATTGTTCTATATTATCTCAGCAATATAATTCTTGATGCAAAGAGAGGTATATATTTTTGTCAGAAAACATTTCAATTCTTCGCAACATTCTGAGCATTACCTATTTCTCACCTCTCTTCTAATATGATTGTGTTGTTACCCCTTTTCCCCGGAAAAATATCTTACTACACCTCCGTCACTATATAAAGTTATATGCCTAGCCAATAAATACTAATTACCTTTTCCACTCTCCATAGTTACTCCACAGCTATAGTAATTACGTTGCTTGGCAGGAATCATCAATATCACACTAGAAAGTGCAAGTCTATACTAGCAGTCACTTGATAGAACTTGATACAACAAGTTTTTATCTCTCGAGGAGTTGCTTCTAGGTACATTTTTCTCTATCTGTACTTCAGGTGGTTCTTTCTTGAAATTATAAAGCAAGGTGACATTTATCCTTACCCAGACATATTTGGTACATCCAAATATATTTTTATTTCCCTAATAAAATATTAGATGTGTTTGTGTACATGTTAAAAAGAACAAAATTCTTTCTCAAATTACTATTTTAATTTCACTTCATTATAGATGCCTTCTATACAGAAATAATCATATTATTCTGGCAGTGCACTTGATCTCTAAGTGTAGAGAAATAATTTAATTGGCTGGTGGACTCTAAAAAGAGGTAATGTATGTGGACATCTGTCAACAAGATTTGTTTGCATTTTTATTCTGTGCTAAAGCTTTTCATAATTGAATTCAGTTTCGTACAATGATGTATCAGTTTTGCGATCCTGATTTCTTATCATAGTTACTCCCTCTATCCATATATATAGGGCCTAATGCGTTTATTGAAGCTAACTTTGACCATATGTTAGAGCAATAATATATGACATGCAAGTTACACAAAGCGTATCTTCAAATTCGTATGTGAAAGGAGCTTTCAAGGATACATTTTTTACATTATACATTACATATACTATTAATCTTATCAATAGTCAAACGCAATCTCAAAAAATGCATTAACTAGGCCCTATATATATGGATGGAGGGAGTACCACTTTCAAAGATACTACAATGTACAAAAGTAAATTTATTTTGATTAGTACACATGAAGAAATCATATGTTTTTCAATGGATCATGTGCTCATGTTTCTTTAGTTGTTTGGAATGATGACATGATTATATACACCAAACCAGTCTATCTAGCACTATCATTATGCACTAAATTTAAGAAAGTAAAGAGCAGTTTTCTTTATTGGTTTTATTTGGAATATTGTTTGTTCCCATGATTGTATTTGTAATTTCGATATACTTCGGAGAGTTAACAAATGAAGAACTTCTTGGGAATGTTATATATCAATGTATCGTTACCAAAACGGCCCCTCATCATATAAAGGTACATTTTGAAGAGCTCAATATAAAGCCTCTCAATTTGTATTTTTTTTCCTTTTTTGTACGTATAACCAATATTTACGAAAGTCCACTAAGCTATTGTCTAACTAACTAGACCGTGCAATTGCATGGGTCGACGACTAGTGTTTTTAATGAATGAAAATAATATTTGGATCAGATCACCAACTTTGGTTGGAAGTGCCACTTGGCTTCATGAGCTAGTAGTGTATCCCAACATGGTGAAGGTGATCTTGATATAAAGGAAAAAGGGTTTTTGAAGAAAGCAAAATAATAAGTTTTCATGGGTTTGAGTCATCAAACAAGCAAGCATTCACTCATACAAGGGTTCACATTGCACTCACAACATTATTTGAAAAAGTTTTAACAAGCTCTGATTTGCAACATAAAATACTTGTGGTGAAAAACAGGGTGTGACAGACCTATCCCTCTTACAAGAATCTCGTCCCCGAGATTCCTAAGCTAAGCGTTAAATAGCTCGGGAAATTCTGATCGGAGATAGTCTTCACGTTCCCATGTGGCTTCTGCTTCGGTATGGTTGCTCCACTGAACCTTGAAAAACTTGATGGTGCGGCTTCTGGTGCAACGCTCGGCTTCATCCAAAATGCGGATCGGTCTCTCGCGGTAGGTAAGATCCGGTTGAAGGTCAATAGCTTGATGATCAGTGTCCATGTAAAGATCGGGACGGTTCGGGACTTGCAAGCACTTCCGGAGCTGTGACACGTGAAACACGTTGTGCACACCCGAAAGCTCAGGAGGTAGCTCCAACTGATAAGCTACTTCCCCGCGCCTTGCCGTGATCTTGAAGGGTCCAATGAACCTTGGAGCTAGCTTCCCCATGACGTGGAAACGCTTGGTCCCCTTGAGAGGCGTGACTCGCAAGTACACTTGGTCTCCGGGAACAAACTCCGCGTTTCTGCGGCGAGGGTCCGCATAGCTCTTCTGCCTTGACTTAGCTGCCTCCAAGTTTTCTCGGACAAGCTGAACCTTGTCCCCTGCTTCCTGCAGTGCTTCTGGTCCGAAAACTAGTCCTTCACCGGTTTCGGATCAATTGAGCGGGGTGCGGCACTTCCGCCCATATAACGCTTCGAATGGGGCCATTTGAAGACTGGACAGGTAGCTGTTGTTGTAAGAAAACTCAGCAAACGGTAGGCAGTCTTCCCACTTGGCACCGTGAGCCAAAACACAAGTGCGGAGCATGTCCTCAAGTATCTGGTTTACCCTCTCGGTCTGTCCGCCCGTCTGTGGGTGGAAAGCCGTACTGAAGGAGAGTTTGGTTCCGAGGGCTTCTTGAAACTTCTTCCAGAATCTTGAGGTGAATTGCGTGCCGCGGTCGGACACGATCTCTTTGGGAACTCCATGGAGACTCACCACTCTATGAATGTACAAACTGGCCAGCTGGCTGCCATCGTAGGTGGTGTTAACGGGGATGAAATGGGCCACCTTGGTCAAATGATCGACTATGACCCAAATGGAGTTATGACCCTTATTCGACCGGGGCAACCCGGTGATGAAGTCCATGCCGATTTTATCCCACTTCCATTCCGTCACTTGAAGAGGTTGCAGCAATCCAGCAGGTCGCTGGTGTTCAGCCTTGACTCGCTGGCATACATCGCATTTAGCGACATAGGAGCTAATTTCTCTCTTCATGCCATGCCACCAGAATCGTTCTCGGATGTCTTGGTACAGGTACCACCTGGATGGATAGAGTACAGTGTGTCATGAGCCTCTTTCAGGATCAAGTCCTTAAGTTCGGACTTGTTAGGCACGCACACGCGCTTCCCGTACCACAGTACTCCTTGCTCATCAATCGAGAATCCTGGGGCTTTGCCTTCTCGCACCTTCCTCTTGAGGCCTTCGATACTCTTGTGCCCCTTCTGGGCTTCCTTGATGTCGTCTGCCAGAGTAGGCTTGACCTCGAGGTTGGCCAGGTACCCTGGTTTGACTATCTCAAGCCCGAAGTCTTCCAACTCTTCATACAAGATGGGTAACCTTTCCTTGAGCGTGACGTTCAAGGAGCCTGCCTTCCGGCTTAAGGCATCGGCTACCACGTTCGCCTTGCCGGGATGATACTGAATGCTGAGGTCGTAATCCTTGATTAACTCAAGCCATCTCCGCTGCCTCATATTCAGCTCCCTCTGAGTGAAGATATATTTCAGACTTTTGTGGTCTGTATATATCTCACATCACTTCCCCAGAAGTTAATGTCGCCACGTCTTCAGAGCATGCACTACAACTGCTAGCTCGAGATCATGGGTGGCGTAGTTCTCCTCATGCTGTCGCAGTTCCCATGACAAGTACGCCAAGACCCTGCCATCTTGCATCAGGACTCCACCGAGCCCGGTTCGAGAGGCATCACAATATATCACGAATTCCTTGTAGATGTCTGGGGTAGCCAATACCGGGGCGGTAGTTAGCCTCCTCTTCAACTCCTGGAAGCTTGCTTCACACGCCGGTGTCCATTCGAACTTCCGGCCTTTCCTCAAGAGCTGAGTCATAGGTCGAGCGATGCTGGAGAATCCTTCTACGAACTTGCGGTAGTATCCCGCGAGCCCGAGGAAACTCCTGACATCCTTCACGTCCTTTGGTGATTCCCAGTTGGTCACTGTAGTAATCTTGGACTTATCTACGGCCAAACCGCGTGCCGTCAGGGTATGAACCAGAAATCCAACTTCGTTCAGCCAGAACTGACACTTGCTGAATTTGGCATAAAGTTGGTGCTCTCGAAGCTTTCCCAGAACTAGCCTCAGGTGTTGCTCATGCTCCTCTTCGGACTTGGAGAAGATTAATATGTCACCGATGAACACGACGACAAACTTGTCCAAATATTCCATGAAGACCTTGTTCATGAGGTACATGAAGTAGGCTGGGGCATTAGTCAAACCGAAGGGCATGACCATGGATTCATATAGACCGTACCGGGTCACGAATGCAGTCTTGGGTATATCTTTAGGTCGGATCTTCAACTGTTAGTATCCCGATCGAAGATCGATTTTGGAAAATACCCTGGCCCCGTTTAACTGGTCAAACAGGTCTTCGATCTTGGGGAGCGGGTACTTGTTCTTAATTGTGACTTCATTGAGAGAACGGTAATCGACACAGAGTTGAATGGTACCATCCTTCTTTGAAACAAATAGAATAGGTGATCCCCAAGGTGATGCACTCGGACGGATGAACCCTTTCCTGAGTTTCTCATCCAGCTGCTTCTTGAGCTCTGCCAGCTCTTCGGAACCCATCCTGTAAGGCTTTTTATATATAGGCCTTGATCCGGGCATGAGCTCAATGATGAACTCGATGTCTCGGTCAGGAGGCATTTCGGGTAGCTCGTCAGGAAAGACGTCCGGGTATTCACAGACTATAGGCACTTGATCAAGCTCTACCTCGGATAGACTGTTGACTCGAGGCACTTGAGCCGATACTGGCTCAGAGACAAACTTGACCTTGACCCCTTGGTTTCTTGTCATGGTAATGGCCCTGTTGGCACAGTCCAAAAGACTCTGGTGCTTGGCCAACCAATCCATGCCGAGGATTACTTCTACACCTTGCGATTTAAGCACAATGAGGTCTGCCAAGAAGCTCGTCCCATTGATAACTATCTCGACCCTTCTACACCCTAGGTTGGTTCGCAATACTGCTCCCGGGGTTTGAATTGCCATCTGCCCACGGAGTAGAGTGGGTTTTAAACCACACTTCTCCGCAAACCCTTGAGTAACAACAGAATGCGAGGCACCACAATCAAACAACACTGTTGCTGGAGTTGAGTTGACGAGGAACGTACCCAGAATGCAGTCCGGGTCTTCCTGCGCCTCTTCTGCAGTGATGTGATTGATCCGGCCCCTGCCATTGAACTGCTGGTTGCGGGGGGCCTAGTTCCTTCCTGGTGCACCTTGACCGGGGTTGGGTGCATTGGGACGCGGTGCGTCGGGCTTCTTGTTGGGGCACTGCCTGGAATAGTGCCCGGTCTGACCACACCCAAAGCAAGTGACTTGTCCCGGAGGGTTGGTCTTGACTCCACCGTTGTTCGGCGGGTTGACTGCTAGCTTGGCTTGCTGCTGAGGCTGATAATTCTGGCGGAACACCGGATACTTGTACTGCTGCTGCTGAAAGTTGGGTCTTGCAGGTGCTGACTGCCATGGTCTTGGTCTTGTGTTACTGGGTCCTCCACTGCCTATCAGTTTGCGCTTGCGGGTGTCGTCCATCGAACGACGCTTGTCTTCCAGCATAAGCGCCTTGTTAACCAGCTCGCTGAAAGTCTGGCAGTCGCAAACCACCAACTGGTATTGCAGGGACTGCTATAACCCTTCCATGAAGCATTCCACCTTAGCGGCCTCAGTGTTAACATCTTCGGGCACATACCTCGACAAGAGGTTAAACTTCTGTAGGTACTCCTTAACAGTTCCACTGCCCTGCCTCAAGGCTCGGAATTCCCGCTTCTTAATGGTCATCAGTCCAGGTGGAATATGAGCCGCGCGGAATCCTTCCTTGAACATCACCCAAGTGATGACTTGCCCTGCCCGCATGATCTGGAATCCATCCCACCATGCCCTGGCGGTGCCTCCGAGACAGTGAGAAGCATAAAGGACCTTCTCATGATCGTCGGTGCACTTGACCAGCACAAGGAGGTCTTCAATGGTGCGAATCCAGTCATCGGCGTCGAGTGGTTCCGTCGACTCCGTGAATATGGGGGGCGTAGTCCGCATGAACTCAGAAAGAGTAGAGCGACCACCGCCATTCCCATTCCGCGGCAGGTTGTCCACCAGGACTTGAGTCAGCTGCTGAATAGCGGCATTGCTGGCTTGACGCTCCTCCCAAAGAGCTTGAAGGAACTGAGCGATCGTCAAGTTCTCAAGAGGAGGTGGTGGCGGAAGGTCTCTAGGCTGCTCGTGGTGACCTCCAGCGTGAGCTTCTCCTTCGGTTCCCTGCGGCGTCCCTGAGGAGCCAGCGCCGGGGTTGCGTTCACCATCCTATCATAGAAATAGACAGGTCAAAATGCCACCTTGCTCGGGAATACAAGGATTCGCTCCTAGTAAGAGGGGGTCCAATACGTGCATGTGCCAAGTTTTCAAAACCAAAGTTTTTGACAAACTAGAAATTGCATTCATAAAAACTAGGTGATGTAGTCACTTACAGGCTGCCTAAGGCAATATGTGACTTACATCATGCACACATACGCAAATTAGAAACGGATACATGGATACCCTATGCTCGGGGTACTCCTAATTGCCTACGCTAAACCCTACGCGGCGGACTGCTCGGTCTCAAAGGCGGACTCAACAGGATCCTCATCTTCATCAACATCTTCCTCCTTTATAGGAGTGGAAGAAAGAATCCGCACATCACGGCGTCTCTTAGGCGAGGCGGCGAAGATCTTAGTGTACTCTTCCGCTGTCAGGCGGCGACTCCGAAGAGGGACTGCCTGGATGGGTAACACACCACCCCTAGTGGCAACATCTGTCCTCCCTTCAGGTGCGCCTGCCTTCTTTAGATTGCGGCTCTACATCTTCTCAGTGTGGAGCAGGCCCTTGACTAGGTGCAGCTCTTGGTGAAGCTTGACTGATTCCTTAACTAGGAAGTGCGTCAGGGTGTCCGACGAGAGACTGAAATAGGTCTGAAACCTTAATGGCATCCCATCCTCTGTGGCTGGGGTGAGTGTCCAACTCCCATCCACTCCTTCCTTAATGAAAGGTAGGTGACGAGTGACAGGCTCATTAGCCATCTCGGGGAGGATGTTGCGGAGTTGCACGAGCGCCTCTCGTGCAGCCGTCTCCACTGCCAAGATCAGTTCTCCCATCGGTGGTCCTTTGAAGAACCAACTAGACGGGGAGTCATTAGCCTTCACTATCACGTCCACGTGATATTCCTTAGTGTCGGTGTTGACCCAGTGCTCGTGGTAGAGGAAGATGGGTGTGCGACGTACGTGGCACTTCTTGAGACAATCCACCAAAAGTAGTGGAAAGCCGGTCTCCACACTACAAGGAATATGCTAGTACACGACGCTATTTTTTCATCGCTACATCGTCACGGTTTTTCATTTACGATGATCGCACGATGAAAAACCAAGCGTCGAAAACGGAGCGTCAGAAATGAACAGCAACGACGTTTTGGTCAAAATCGTCGTAACTTTACGACGATTCCTGGATTGTCGTAACCTTTACGACGATCCTAAATCATCGCTGACAATCAAACCCAGTCCTACGTGGCAGTCCTACGTGGCAAAATTACGACGAAATCAAAACGTCATGGCTGAAATCAGCCCAACCCATTTCAATTGATCACATGGGCTCATTTTTTTTGGGCTTTTCTTATTGGGCTTCTTTTGGGCCTTGGCCTATTTTCAGCCACTTTAGTTTTTTTTCAATTTTTTTTTATCATTCTAATTTGGGCCCTGGCCTTTTAATGCCCAAATAAATTTGGTCCAGTTTCAGTTTTGGCCTTTTTTCATTTTTGAATTCAGGAACTTTTTGTTCAAAACTTAGTTTTATTTCTATTTGTTGGGCCTTTTCAACCCAATTATTTGTCCAACATTAAATCCAACACTATTTCATATTCAAATCAAGAAAACTAAAAATCGAATTAAAATCATCCATCATATAACATCACATAATATATCTCCCAGGTTTACATAATACAATAACTCATCTCATGAATACATTTCCTTACACATGAATATAGCAAGAACGCACAACATTGCACAATAAAACAATGGCACATCTGCTACTATCCCAATATTACAATGGACTTCATTCACTCTCCTATGAAAAATGCTGGAGATGGCACAACTTGTCAACCTACAAGAACATTACACTGCACATGAATCAATCAAAAGGAAACAAATATAAAAACATCAGAAACAAATATAAAAACATCAGCACACATGAAGTATGCATTTTCGTAATGGCCATTTATGCTTTCATTCTACAATGAAAATATATTGAAACTATAAGAGCTCAGTGAACCAGGCATTTCATATACATATGAGATTTATCTTCAGGATTAACAGTACAAGACAGATACAATCATGTGTTTCTGAAACTATAGGAGACTTAGCACACTAGCTATTCAAATTTTCAACTATCTTATCAAATAGGCCATGGATTATTAGATAAACAATACCAGTTACGGAGCTCTGTATCAGGTATTCAGGAAGCATGGTTAGAAATCAGTAGCTCTTCCCTCACGTCATAAAAAAACATTTGCGTAACATCAGACTGGTGTTCACATACAGTGAGAGAACCTCCCTCACAAACTCCCATTCTTTTAAGCCAGGGGAGAAAAGAAATGTCCTTATCCTCATGACCAAAAGGAGATGATACATGCAGGCTGATGATGCAATATTATTAAAGAGAGCAATACAGAAGTACGACGGTAATACTCTGCTTAGCTGATTCATGTGTAACAAGCATTGTAGTATGGACACACTTTAGCGCAGTCAAACGAAAATGCTAAACTTATGCTGATTGGAGCTGTTGTAAACTATAATTAGAAACATCTCTTTCTAATATCTATAATTGTCTGCTGTAGCGAGCAGCAATTTAGTGTTGGCCCTTGCTAGCATTCGCTGTACAAGTAATGTCACTAGGAAAGCCAACGAATCAGATCTTATAGATCAATGAAATTCAACAATGCTCACTGAAATGATCTTAACTCAAACCCAAGTAAGTGCATGACTATGATCGAACACAGAAATTACCATGAGCAAATCCTCGGTCAGGATGCGACGCCACACCACACCACAGGAAAACAAGGCAAATCGAACCATGAGCAACGACGAGCCGAGCCTGGGAACTCACATGAAGATGAAGAAGGCGCTCGGGGGGCCCTTGGGCTTGTTGGGGTCCTTCTCGGCCTTGCTCTTATTCACCGCGAGCCTACACCACCAGAAATAAACATCAGCAGCAAACCGAATTAGAGCCCGACGCGAAACAGCAGCAGGAAACCTCTACCGGTTTCTTTTCTACACCATAACAGGCAGAGTCATCTTATTAATCTTATCTGCACTACAATTGTCCTGCTTTTTATGGTGCCAAACCGGCAAAACCCCCCAAGGAGAGGAAATGCAGACAATTTGTGCATCGGCAAGACAAGTTAGCGGCCTAGCTGGACAAATACACTGGCTCAAACATACCCACTGTATGTAAAAGCACGCACTGGACAAATACATGTGAAGTATATTCAAGAATTTGTGAAGTATATTCTGCTTTCGCTTCAGGCCAAATTTTCTGCCTAGAATTACCCTTGCAAATATATGAGCTAGCAACCGGAGAATTATCCTTGCAAATTTAGGAAGGATAGTTAAGACTGAATATTCTCAGACTTGCCTGCACAACAATCGGAGTTACACAGCTATTATGCTACTTGTGAAGTATATTCTGCTTCACAAGTGGATGCTACTTGTGAAGGACCCCAGCACAGTCTGCCTGCCTGCTGCAGGCAGCACTCACTGATCAGCATATGCATATATATATAGCCTGACCTCACAAGCACATAGAATTGTTTTTTGGCCATCTATAAATGCAAGTAATGTTAAACGGAAGCATACAAAAAATAAACAGAAGCATTTCCACTCAGCTGATGAAACCAGCATATAATTTCAGGAAAACACCAGTCCAAATCAGTAGTACCTATCAAGAGTAAAAAAAGCCTAACTGGACTAGACTTGACTTGAGAGAAACTAAGAGCAGGCAAAAATATCAGTCACTATACTACCACTTAGCAATTCAGAGACCGAACTTGCCGAGAATCAGCTAAAACACGAAGCAATTTTTCCAGTTGGTATGGTGCCGTGCTCCTGCACCAGCCAAGGCGCCAACCACAAGTAGGTAAGCAGGAACAGAGAGCTCAACAAGAAAGAAAAGAAGCCACAACCACACCAAGAATCCACACAGAAACACTAAAAGTCACAGTAGCACTATCATCATTATTTTCTGATGGGCGCCACAGCCTGCATGTATTTGGCTATCTGAACATGAGAAACCATCTAAACTGCATCAAGATTCATGTTGTTTATGTTGTTTGTTTTGTTGCACTGTAATCGCAACTAACACTGGAGTATTTGAATTAATTATTTGATTTTGGTTGGTAGCATAATCTGGAATACAGTAGTTAAAGTCCACAAACATGTTCTGACACAGAGCAAACTTCTAAAGGAAAATAAACCTTTTTTAAGCGTGAAAAGAAATAATTAAAGTTAAAGAGAACCAGGAGAAACGCGATGAGATGTTTGCATATGACATATTTCACAAAAGATATGCAGATACGGTAAACTGCTTATACGAGAAATGGGCAGAAAAAAGCAGAATGGCCAATATTCACATTCGTATAATTTTTTACCTCAATAAAATTTGAGATATGTAAGAACTCAATACTCAGTTTTATGTGTTTACCGGTGTATTTTGTGATACAATTTGGGGACCTAGCCAGAAAAAGAATAAGGGTAAACATGTCCATAATTAATGGATCTAAAAGAACTTGACAGTCATGAAAGGAACGGTAGCTTCGTGTTATAGGACTTCGGATATTACCTAGTGTCAAAAAGGCAAAAAGCATCTTATATTTTGATACTGAGGGAGTACTAGTTTGCTTAGCTAGTTTAATGGATTTCTAACTTGAGAAATACAGGGGTCTCAGTAGGGTCGATCAACAAACTAAACTATATTGTGTCACCTACAAAAGACGATTGTTGGAACTATCTAAAAAGCATCGTAGCCCTGCCTCTAATTCTATCTTCAGAAGATGATTTCAAATCAAAACAGTTTCTGAGCACAAGCTATTTCTACTACTTAAATGGCAACTTCATTGTGCAATTAGAGGAGGAAAGGGAGAAGTCGTCGGCGAGGGCAACCAACGGCCGAGTTGGTTGAGCCTGAACACCATCTCGTCCCCGAGAATCTCCCTGTATAGGCCATCTCCTCCTCCTCCTAGCTACTGCTCTGGCGCGTCTGATTGATTCTGTAAAATAACCATGGATGAGAAAGAGAAACAGTTTCATGCGGGAAGGAGCACCTAGATGGCTGCGCATGTGTGAAATTGAACGCGCACCGGAGACGGGGGCCGTGGCGAGGCTGGCCTTGACGCTGGAGAGGAGGAGGAGGAGGATGAGGACGGTGACGGAGGGGAGCGAGGTGGAGGAGGGAGCCATGCCGAGCCGCCCGCCGCTGGCGCGTGTGTGGCCTCTGTGGATAGGGGGCGGCGGTGGAGATTGCTCGCTGGCAGATCCCCATGCTCACGCGTGTATCACACACACCACCGTCAGCGCCATGCGGATCGGTCGGCCGAGGGCCGATCTGGAGGAGGGGAGAGAGATCTGGAGGAAGGGGAGGGAGATCTGAGGGAGGGGAGGGGAGCTTACACGTGATTCACCCTTGACACCGGCCAGGAGAGGGAGGGTGCAGACCAGCGGCGAGGGGAGAGGGAGGTGGGTGGCAGATTTGGATCGGGGAGCTGTGGTGGGAGGCGGCGGCGAGGGGAGAGGGTGGTGGTTGGATCTGGATTGGGGAGATGGCTAGGTTTCGTGTGCGTGCGAGAGAGGGGAGATGTTTTCTGTGTGAGAGAGAGAGAGAGGGAGGGAGATGTTTTCTGCCATAGAATAGGATGGACCGATGGATGTATGGATGGATGGGATGGAGAGATGGATGGATGGATGGATGGACGCCAGGTCATCAATCCGTGGGAAGGGTTCTAAGTGTTTACAATATTTTTATGATCGTCGTAAAAGTTATGACGATCTCATTTTATGTGGTTACGATGTTTTTGACTCACATCGTCGTAATTTATATGTAGATTTGGTCCCCTCAAACGGTTTACGACAATCCCAGATGAAATCGTCGTAGATTTATGACGAATTCATCAACGACGTCTTAAAAACATCATGTATGAGCATATTTCTTGTAGTGCCAGAAGCGTCTCAGGTACGGCAGCCATCTACAAGGCAAAGGAGAGAAGTCAGAAGGTTGTATGTGCAAAAGTCTTGTGCAAGGCTGGCGTTCTAACGTTCTGGGCTAATGTCCATGCTATCTAAGGCTTCCTGTAGTCAACCTGGCTCTGATACCAGTTCTGTGGGGACCCCGAGTAGCAAGTCGAGTTCGCCGTGCCCAGTGACCCCAAGGATCAATGTTCACTGAACACAGATACTGAATAATAGAGTCTTACATCCAAGTACCGAAATTATTACATCAAACGACTAGAAGGTCGGGTTCAAGAGCGAGGCCTAAGGCCAAATTAAACAGATACATCGAGTAGCGGAAACTCGTAAGGGCTAAGCGGTGCCCATGCCATCAAGCCTACACCGACAGGCATTCTGACTTGGAAGCGTCCTAGATCGCAGGTTCGTCTCCGACGGCGTACTAATCGCCAAACTCCGGTCCTTCCATGTCTGGTCAATAATATAACTAGTGGCAAGCCAATGAGTACTTTGAATGTACTCGCAAACATCCCATGATATGAACATTTATAGTGAAAGATAACAGTAACATGCATCTTTAGTGGAATGCAATTTGGTGGAATGATCAGGTATATGCAACAAGTTAAAGAATTACTTTGTAAGAACAGGTTACATATATCAATATATCTGACAAGGGTTGAACACACCGGGTTCACCCTATATGCCAAGTCATCGGACTTGTCGTAATCTCAATGTATTAATGAGGGCTAAACCATCCGGGTTTACCCTATATGCCAAGTCACCGAACTTGGTCATATTTTATCATGATTATAACAACACCTTTTTAACACCACACACACACACTTTTGGTTTATGCGGAAACGCTGGACGTAGTTTAAGCAGCACCACCCAACTGTCCTTGACCATGGACACGGCTATTCGAATAGTTTGACACTCTGCAGAGGTAGTACGCTGGACCCACGAGAAACGGGAAACTTCCGTGTCATCCACGACTCACGGAATAGCACATATACCCGAGGTAAGTACCCGATCATCATCTTTCCCCTGACGATACTAGACAAAGAGGTCCACTCGATTGGTACCCAGCCCACATGTTGTACGTCTTACGAGGACCGAATCTGGACCGTATCAACCATGCAGGGACCAACGGTGTGCCTGGAACTCATAATAATGGCATAGTCGTCCTACCTGGCACGACCCCATCACGAGAGTGACACCGATCACTCCCGCCACTAGTAATTTGGCTCTTTGCTAGTACCGACCAGAGTAATCAACAAAGCCCCGTCCCGTAAAGGGGTATCGTGGTCATACTGGTAAGGTTGGGACGGCCGACACATCATAAATCTAATCCCATTTCCGAAACCATACTCACACCAAAACACCGGTGCATCACTTCACCAAAAGTGATAACCAACTCATCATCACCCTCGGGCATTAGTGGCACCCGACGGGGTTTTCATAAACTCTTTATTTAACTCATCATCATGCTTGAGATAATATGCTCTATCTTTACTTGTCAACATGGTGATAACATGACCCTCACAGGGTAGGGTCAAGCTCAGTGCAATGATCTATAACTCTACTAGTCAGCATGACAGTAGCATGATCCTCGTAGATGGTAGGGTCAAGCTCATCATGCTTGTGCTCCGAGGAGCCATATGTATAACATCACTACCATGCAAGTGCTTCGAAGAAGCCTTCGGTACCATCACATCAATGATGAACCGGCACTGTGATCTCATGCAACGAAAAGTACTTGCTATTCTAGGATGCATCATTTCATATGCTTAAGTCATGGCAAAAGGGATGCTTGCCTTGGTCAACTAGGTATCCGGGGTGTTCGAGGTCTTCTGCTCCGGATCCTCCGTCACTCGGTAACTCTACCGTCGAGAAAGGAATAAATAAATAATAGCTCTCACTAAAACAGATCACAAAGTGCTTTTTAAAAATGTTGCAAAGTTTGAATAAATTCAGTCTATTATTTTGGAAAATGTTTCCTATAGTTTTTATTAGCTAAGCATATTTATTTAAAAGCAAACAGAAGCAAACAAGTGCTTTTTAATATCATTATATTATATGAAATAGTTTTTGTTTTTGATAAATGTCAAACACTACAGAATCAAATATTACTCATTTTTAGAAAATTACTGGTGGAAGAATCATATTTTTCTACTGGCTAAATCTTTTTATAAAAATCATTTAAGTTACTGGATTAAAACAAAAGGAAAAAGGCCAGGGGGTTGGATCCAGTTGGCCTAGCCAGCAGGCCTGGCCACCAGGCGCGCGCGGGCTTGGTTCAAACCTGATCTGCGGGCCCCTGGGGTCAGTGTCAGCGGCTGCGCACGCTAGCTGCCCTTGGACACCGACAGGTGGGCTCCACCTGTCGGGTCCTTCTCCTACCTCCAGCCAGAGAGGTGGAGACGGACGCCGGCGAGGCTGCCATTGTCCTCAGGCCAGTCTAGAAGCGGGAACGGGTCCCTCGTGCCTCCGCCTACCTGTTCGTGGTCGGGATGTCACCGGAGGTGGTCTGGGTCGCCCGCGACGAGGTGACCGTGGTGGAAGGGTTTCGGGTTGGTGTTGAACTAGTGGCTAGGGGCACGGATTCGCTTGGGAAAGTTGGGGCAAATGTTCCTGGTGTTAAGGGGAGTGTAATGGGAGGTCGGGCAGCGCAGGAGCCGACGTGTAGCCGGAGATCGATCGAAGCTCCGAGGCGGAGGGCCCTCGGTCGATCTCGAGCACCGTGGCTCTGCGAGCTCGATTGGGTGGCTAGGGGGTGTCTACTGGTTGTGCTGAAGCTGCTTGGAGGGTGCTGGGGTGCCGGGGGGACCAATTTATGGGCCATCGACGGTGACCCGACTCGGGCGCGCCGGTGACTCACCATGGCGCGCATGCGAGCACAGTGAGGTGCTGGCCGCGAAACCACGGGTTCGGGACGTGGTTTAGGACCTCCTGGTGCATCGGCCGTAGAGGGAAAGCGAGTGGGGTCGAGCCGCAACGACCGTGCATGCTTGGCCGCGTCGGGCGCGCACGGGCACGCGTCGCCTGAGCTCTTGCGCAAGGGGGAAAGGGTCCCTGGGGGTAGCTTTGCACTGAATGGTTGTCGAGGGAGCGTTTGGACATAACTAGGGAGGTCGGGACCGGCCGGAGCGTCGTCCCCTTGATAGAGGCTCTCTGCAGCGCGCCCAGAGCGCAGTTTTGGCATGCCACGACATGCTGGCTCGCTCTGGGGCACTTGGGACGTGTCCTCCATGTCCTGAGTGTTGTTGGGAGTGTGCCTAGCCGTTGTGGTTTAGTGGGAGCCCGAGCTGGTCAAGGGAGCAAGGAACACTAGTGTTGCGAGTGCTGCCCTGCGGCTCAAATTGGAGTTCTTGTCACTTGTGCTTGGAGTTGGGGAGGGGCTGATTGACTGGGTGCTCAGGGTGTTCTGGGGCCCTAACTCACCAAGTTTGGGGTCTTGACATTGGGTAAAACAGTGGCTAGGAGGGTTTTTACCTTCCTGTCAGTAGGTGTTCGACAGTGACTTGGGGTGCTTCCTCTCCACCACTGGAAATGAAACTTAACAAGTTTGGTCTTGGGGTAAAAACATGGGGTTTCACCAAATTTGAGCTCCATTGAACCAGTTTGGCTTTGTAGACTTGAAAATGCCTCAAAATGACCAGTACTGTCCTTTACAAAGGAAGTGTGGCCAAACAGAGTCTCACAAATCCCATCTTTGGTGTGGAGTCCTCATTTGGGGTGTCAAACACCTCTGCAAAGTTTCAGCTCCATTGGAGAAACTTTGCAATGTAGAGTTGTTCCAACTCTTCTGTGGACAGAGAGGGTTTTGGGCTCATTAGGTGCACTTCCCCACCTTGGATCAAGGTGAGATTTTAGGTGAGCACCTAATATGGCTTGGGAGGGCTCTTGTAATTTTATGGGAATTTACTGAGATAATTTCCTTTGGAAACATCACAAAAAGCTAAAACAGACAGAAATGGTTTTCACGGTTTTACTCAAATAATATTAATATAAAATAGGGTTGAAAATCTTATATATGGAAAATATATGTCCTTCTGAGCTTCCATGAATTTACTTAGAATTTTCTAAGGCAGGAAAGCAATTTTCCTTGTGGGAATATCATTACTCGCCTTAGAAACAGACATAGATATAAAATAGGAAAATAATATTTTAAATCACCAATTACTGTTTTTAATGAATGAAAATAATATTTGGATCAGATCACCAACTTTGGTTGGAAGTGCCACTTGGCTCCATGAGCTAGTAGTGTATCCCAACATGGTGAAGGTGATCTTGATATAAAGGAAAAAGGGTTTTTGAAGAAAGCAAAATAATAAGTTTTCATGGGTTTGAGTCATCAAACAAGCAAGCATTCACTCATACAAGGGTTCACATTGCACTCACAACATTATTTGAAAAAGTTTTAACAAGCTCTTATTTGCAACATAAAATACTTGTGGTGAAAAACAGGGTGTGACACATATGGTGTTGATTTTTAAAGTTGATGCTCTCTATTGTTCCTACTCTGATCAGAAACACGGAAGAGGAAGAAGGGGACCATGGCCCATTCCCATCCTGATGTGCAGAACATAAATCAGCAAACATAGCATAAACGTACCTTGTGTCTTGGGGTAGACCACATCTGCACTAGAGCTTGCCATTCACCGTCTGTCAGATCTGGCACCACAGACTTGGTGCTCACTTTGTTTGCTGCTACGGTATCAAAATACTTCTTCTTGATATTATGGTGTCGATGCTTTGAACTTTTCTGCAGAACAAGTTTGCACGCGTACTTGATGGTCTCTGAGTCTGTGTTTATCTCAAAATTTGCCTACCAAGACAACAAACAAGGAAGAAACAACATTAGTGCTCATTAACTACATAACAGAAAATAGAGTAGCACATTAACTATAAAACAAGTAGCTTACATCAACTTTCCCAATGTAGTCCTCCACTAGAGTAGCATTATTTTTGTATTCCTTGAAGTGAGGAAGAACCAGCATATGGCTTCTTGCAATGAGTCCACACTCAGAAGCAAACTTTGTTGCCTGTAGAGGCTTCTCTGGACGCTTCATCCCTTGGGCAATTTGGATAGGCACCTTTGTGCCAAGCGACTTGGTGATTCTCTCTAGCCCTTTGCTCTTTCTAAGTCTATGCTTGTTAGTCATTGCATCTGAAAATGAAATTGAACTCGTAAATTAGAAGAGAAATCGACAAATGTAGGAATGGTTCTGCTAAACAGGTAAGCATACATGATCACTTCCATTTGCAAAATGCGCTAGTAAAAGAGAAGGTGAACTTGCCTGGTTGAAGCACAAGCTGCTATTCTTCTTCACTGACGACACCATTCCTGTCAATAGAAGGTGCACCATGCCTGAGGCGTACGCAGACGGTGCCGCTTTCATCCAAGCAGAGAGTGGTTTCTTCGTCCATCGGCGAAAACTCATCACACATTTCCACCGAGCTCTCAAAGTCCATGCCCAGTGGACTTTCCTGATGGTCCGTTGCAGCCGCCATAGTTGCTTTCTGCCTTGTGACTCTATCAGGTTCATCAGGTTCCAGGATCCTCTTTGTTTGTCCTGGAGGTGGGGCCATCACCCTTCCTGGAGGCACTGCAACAGATGCTTCTGAGCTCTTCCTATTCTTGCTGGCTGTCTTCTTAACACCAGGCCTCTAGATTCCTTCAGTGCCTTGTATAAATAGCACAGAAAAAATTTAGATCACAAGATAAATATGTGAGCACAAGGAAACACAGAGCATACAAGAACCCGAACCCTCCAAGCAAGACAGAGTTTGCACCTTAACAGTCTTGTGCACTACAACTTCATCCTCCTTAGGATTGTACTCTAGGTCATCACTGATAACTCCACTACCTTCTTGAACCCCATTAGTTGTACCTTGTTGTACATCATTTGTTTTCCTAATCATTGATGCTATTGCATCAATGCCAAGGGACTGGAATATCCGATTGTTCCTCATCATATTTCTAGCCCTAACCTTCTCGTACTCGGTGAGAGGATGCTCATCTTTGCAAGGCAAAGTAAACATAATTATTAGGTTAATTGTTGGAATGCATGGACAGAGAGCCAAACATATCTTATGATATTTTATTATCATTTAATCCTACTTATTCAGCTAAGGAAGAGTAACATCACACACGCACAGCTAAGCCAGCTAATTCAGATTATAGCAATACATTTGCATAATTAAATCTGACAGTATTTTACATCACCAGCCTCCAAGATATTTTACTTAGCATATTAAGACACATTTTATACCTTGCATACCACTGGTTGGCCTCGGGTTTGACCTTGTCATCCTTGACATGAATGATCTTGAGGTGGTGCTTGCAAAATAGAATAAACAACAATCAGATACAACAGGGATAAAGTAAAATGATGCACTTATATCAATAAAGGAAAGCATTTAGACGAGCATGCACATACATGTAATACATGTGAAGCAAACTTGTCGGATCAACAATATAGTGATGTAGTTAATGCATGAGTACTAATATATGTAAAACACTTGGACCAGCATGCACATACACGTGTAGCAATGCACATACAGTTAATGCATCAGTACTAAACTGAAAGTTGAAGCAAGCAACTAAATTGAAGCACTTGTACTAGCATGCACATACAAGTGTAGCAATGCATGGAAACTCTAATTAACCATGTATGCTAGCAAGCAAGCAAGCCATAGTAGTCAAGCAACATGAACCCTAACCCTATGAACCACGTCAGCGGACATATTTACCCCATGAACCCTAACCCTAACCCCATGAATGTACCGAACCATCGCCATTGATCCAACCCCATGAACCCTAGAAGAACACATGAGGGGGATCTATCAAACCCTAGAAGATCTACTAGAAGAACACATGAGGGGATCTATCAACGGGAGATGGGTCGAGGGGAGAGGTACTGTCGTCGTCGATGTAGTCGTAGTCGTCGACGTCGATGTAGATGTAGCCGTCGTCGTCGATGTAGATGTAGCCGTCGACGTCGTCGATGTAGATGTAGCCGTCAACGTCGTTGATGTAGTCGTTGTCGGGGAGAGCGGAGAGGGGCGGAGGGGCGGCGCGGAGCACGGGAGGGGCGGCGGGGCGGCGCGGAGCAGGGGAGGGGCGGCGGAGTGGGGAGTGGGGAGTGAGGAGTGGGTAGTGGGGAGTGGAATGGAGAGGGGAGTGGGAGAGGGAGTGGTGGGTCCCGCGTGGTAGTGGGAGAGGGAGTGGAGGGAAATTTTGGTGGGGTGAGAGGGAAAATTTGGTGGGGTGGGAGGGAAAATTTTCACTAGTTTTTTGGGGTTTGGAGGCAGACTTTTTCTTTTTTATAAACGTTGTACAAATAATGGGTAAAATAATACCGAATAGCTCAAGAAGACATCGGTACTCAAATTTATATATCTTTTCTAGTTGGCAGGTCACATGTGATGATGCGACATGAAGGTTTCCCATTTTTTTAATTTTTTTTTAATTTTTCATGGCCGTTTCAAAATGCGATCGAAACGGCGGGCATGACCGTTCCTACCTAGTGGTTGAATATTGGAAACCTTTTGGTGTTTCTATGATTAAATAGATACTTGTGTACCTAGAAATGATTTTTGGAAACTATAAGGCAGCCGCAGTTCAAATTTGACCCACTTCCAGCTGATTCGACATAGATTTGTATTTTTCACGAGAGATGGATAAAAGCTTTTGACACCCAACCATTTTGTGAATTGTACATTAAATATGGCCTAGTATGTTAGAAAAATGATTTGGACCAATTTTGAAACAAATATATGGTAGGTCCTTCACAAAAAAACTCATTTCGGGCACTTGAAAAATGAAAAATGAATTTTTCATACAAGGAAGATGAAAAGTTCCTTAATGAACGTTGTTTTTCATTCCAACATGCACCATTATGCAAAATATGAGACAATTTCAACAAACTATGCCATGAATATGGCCATGAGATTGATCATGTGGCTTGAAAGCCATGAATCTTCACACATGATAGCTCATTTGTGTGAACACTTTTTAAAAATAATTGTCGTATTACAAGTTTATTATTTTACATGGTAACTTTATCACATATGATGACATAATGCAAAGGTTTCCCATTGTTTTGATTTTTTTTGAATTTTTCATGGCCGTTTCAAAATGTGATCGAAACGGCGGGCATGACCGTTCCTACCTAGTTGTTGAATCTTGGAAACCTTTTGGTGTTTCTATGATTAAATAGATACTTGTGTACCTAGAAATGATTTTTGGAAAAAATAAAGAGCAAACTATAAGGTAGCCGCAGTTCAAATTTAACCCGCTTCCAGCTGATTCGACATAGATTTGTCTTTTTCACGAGAGATGGATAAAAGCTTTTGACACCCAACCATTTTGTCAATTGTACATTAAATATGGCCTAGTATGTTAGAAAAATGATTTGGACCAATTTTGAAACAAATATATGGTAGGTCCTTCACAAAAAAACTCATTTCGGGCACTTGAAAAATGAAAAATGAATTTTTCATACAAGGAAGATGAAAACTTCCTTAATCAACATTGTTTGTCATTCCAACATGCACCATTATGCAAAATATGAGACAATTTCAACAAACTATGCCATGAATATGGCCATGAGATTGATCATGTGGCTAGAAAGCCATGAATCTTCACACATGATAGCTCATTTGTGTGAACACTTTTTAAAAATAATTGTCGCATTACAAGTTTATTATTTTACATGGTAACTTTATCACATATGATGACATAATGCAAAGGTTTGCGAGTTCTGAAAACAACAGCAACATGCAACATCTCAATTCAGTTCTCTGATGTAGATAGCAACAGCTCTGTGATGTAGTTTTGAAAATAGCTCTGAAAACAACATCTCAATTCAGTTCTGAAAACTTCAAGAACAACAATAGTTCTGAAAACAACAACAACATGCAACATCTCAATTCAGTTCTCTGATGTAGATAGCAACAACTCTCTGATAGTTCTAAAAATAGCTCTGAAAACAACATCTCAATTCAGTTCAAAAAAACTTCAGGAACATCACAACCAACAGTTTGCAATATTTTGCATTACAACACAACGGTTTGAATCAGGATCACATCACAACCAACAGTTCTCACCAAAACTACATCATTTTGCCTCTCCAGCCATTTGTGAATACAACATTTTGCCTCTCCAGCCATCATGATCACCAAAAGTACATCATTTTGCCTGTCCAGCCATCATGATCTTCACCACCTGCCTCTCCATCACTACAACCATCAGTCTCATGCATTTTGCTACCTGGAGAGAATTGTAGTACAAAAACTACATCAGGATCACAACAACGAAAAACTATAGAGAAGGTTGATCACCAATCAAAACAAGGAACATGCAGTAATAGTTTTAGATCACCAAGGAGACAATATTTACCTCCATGTCTATTCGCTACTCATCGTCGTTGATACCAAAACCAGGAACTCTATGCCCACTTCTGTTTTCCTCATCGTCACTACAATATTGTAGCATAGTATGACCAGTCCTGTTTTCCTCATCCTAGCTCTCATGTCCATCCGCTACCACCTTTCTTCTTTTCTTGATGCCTTGAACTGTTGCAGCATCAATGAACACACGTTCCCGGTCCCTACGCACTCTGCTTTGAACCGGAAATTCCATAGAGTCATCACCAGCTTGCATCGGAACTTCCGTACAGTCATCATCCTGATATGTTAGGCCACTACCACCGGGGCCCTTTTCCACTTCAGTTTTAGTTTCAGTCACACTCCACAAGTGTCTGTGCTCAAAGTTTTGCACAACTCGCCATTTTCCGTGCAAAAGAGTGTATGGCAAGTAAAACACCATTGTTGCTTGTGCTGTTAGAATAAAGGGACCACTCTTATACCAGCACCTTGAAGTGTTGATGCTTTTGAAGTGGCCATCATACTTGACACAAGAGCGTCTCTTCTTCTTGTTACCAAGATCAAACCAATCACAGCGAAATAAGACAACCGAGCGATGGAGGCCTCCACTAGAGTTGTACTGCAACTCTATGATGCTTCTTAGCTGACCATAGAAGTCAATGTTCTCACGATCATGTGACCCCTCAGTGACGATTCCACTATTTTGTGTCTTCCTTTTTTCCTCGCGATCAACGGTGTGGTACCGGACACTATCAGCAATGCATGCTGAATACACTCACACTCGCTTATCTGGTAAGCATGCCAAAGCAAACAGATCATCACTAACTTTCTTCTCCTCATGCAACTTTCCAACATGATTCTTAAACCATTTGGCAAATCCCTTGGCAACCCTTGTATCAACATTGCTATGGCTTTCTTCCTGATTTAACTCTTCCTTGCATTTCCTGCAATGCCAACAAAACATGTGAATTAAAATATTAGGCTGGTGCCAACAACCCAAGCAAAAGTAAATAAATAACGAGTGCACAAGATATAACGTACTCGATATATGGTATAACCTCGGCGCTGAGCACATACCAAACCATCTTTTCATACTCATCACCAGCCTCCATGTATCGCGAGGCTCCAAGAAAGTTCACACCATGGTTGAAAACCGATACATCACCAATATGCGAATCAGACCGCTATCTATTTCTTCCCAGTCGGTTCCATCTTGTTTCCACATCGCCAAAGTATCTAGAGCAAAAAGTCAAGCACTCGTCAACGACATATGCTTCAGCAATCGAACCTTCAGGTCTTGCCGTGTTTCGCACATAACACTTACAAGTAAGCATCCTTCTTTCGATTGGGTACATCCAACCATATTGCACAGGGCCCTTAAGCATTGCCTCGTTTGGTAAGTGCACCGCCAAATGGACCATCACGGTGAAGAAAGCTGGAGGGAAAATCTTCTCAAGCTTGCAAAGAATAATTGGGATTTATTTTTCAAGTCTTTCTAGAATAGTTAACTTGAGTGTTTTGCAACACAGTTCTCTAAAGAAATTTCCCAGCTCAGCAACCGCTTCATATATATCATTGTCCATGATTCCACGGAGGCGAGCCGGTAAAATCCTTTGGAGGAGGATGCGACAATCATGGGTTTTCAGTACTGAAAGCTTGAATCCATCAGAAGTAACACACTTTGCTAGGTTAGAAGCATAACCATCTGGAAATCTCACCACTCTTATGAATTCACAGAATGCTAGTTTTTGTTCTTTACTCATTGTATACCATGCTCGTGGCATTTCAAATGTATCTTCAGCTTCATCATGTTGTAGATGCAAATCTTCTCTTATGCCCATGTCCTCCAAATCAAGCCTAGAACTAACCGTGTCCTTTGTATTCCCTTCAATGTTCAGAAACGTCCCTAGCAGATTCTCACATATGTTTTTCTCAATGTGCATTACATCGAGATTATGCCTTAATTTTAGACCAGCCCAGTATGGCAGGTCCCACAAACAAGACCTCTGGTCCCAACATTGACCTTCCGCGCGCTTTCTTTTCTTTGCAAGCTTTCGTGGTCTCACATCCTTCACCTTCTCAAGTTGCTGCTACAGCTCTTCCTTAGTGAATTTAGCTGGCTTGTCACGGGTTTCATTCTCACCATTAAAATCTTTGCTTCTTCTTCAGCGATGGTTTCGAGGAAGAAAGCGGCGGTGCCCAATATAGCAGATCTTGCTCCTTATTCTCTTTGAGCAAGGGTATTTGTCACAATGGACACATGCCTGCTAACCCGCTATGATCCTCCCAGACAGAGTGTGCAGCGCCGGGAAATCATGGATGGACCATATGACTGCATCACGTAGATTGAACTTTTCTTCCGGACTAGAGGCATCATATGTACGTACACCAGTCCAGAGCTGGAGCAGTTCTTCTACGAGGGGCTCCATAAAGGCATCAAAATCCTTTCCTGGAGATTGTGGACCCGGGATAAGCAGTGACATCATGAAGTTGGACTCATCCATGCGTGCCCATGGTGGCAGGTTGTACGGCACCACAAAAACGGGCCACATGCTATAAGACGTGTTCATGTTCCCAAACGGATTAAAGCCATCTGTGGCAATGCCGAGTTATATATTCCTTGGATCTGCAGAAAAATCTCCATGTTCACTGTCAAATTCTTTCCTGCCTCTCCGTCCGCTGGATGTCTCAACTCATTGTCCATAGGTTGCCGCTGAAGCTTGTGCCATTGTACCTCCAACGATGATTTCTTCGAGATAAACATCCGCTGCAACCTTGGTATCAACGGAAAGTGCCTCAGTACCTTCTCTGGCATTGACTTCTTCCCATCAACATTTTTCCACCTTGAGGCATTGCATTTAGGACAGTTGTCATACTTCGCAAAATCCTTCCGAAACAAGACATAGTTATTTGGGCACACATGTATTGAAACATAACCTAGCCCCAGCCTGCGGATTATGCTCAATGCTTCATCATAAGACCTGGGAACACAGCTAACACAGAATTGCAAGGTCAAAAGGTGGAGCATTGCATTGAATGCAGCATTGCTAATCCGGCAGAAAGACTTGATGTGGAGTAACTTCACGGTGAAGGTAAATCTTGAAAATTTACCCCCTTTATGAGTGATACGTCGCAAACGTATCTACAATTTTTGATGGTTTCATGCTGTTATCTTGTCATCTTGGATGTTTTATGTACCTTTTATATCTTTTTTGGGACTAACTTATTAATTCAGTGCCAAGTGCAAGTTCCTGTTTTTTCTGTGTTTTTGACTCTTTTCAGATCTAATTTTGGAAGGGAGTCCAAACGAAATAAAAACCCCGAAATGATTTTTCCCGAACGGAAGAAGATCAGGGGGCCTCTGGGCCAAGCCAGGTGGGCTCCAGGGAGCCCACAAGCTCCCACCACGCCACCAGGGGGAGGCGGCAGTGTCAGGGCTTGTGGCCTCCCTGGCCGCCCCCTAACCTAGATCCTTGGCCTATATTTCCCAAATATTCAACAAAAAATTAGGGGAGCCTCGAAAATACTTTTCCGCCGCCGCAAGCTTCCGTTTCCACGAGATCTCATGTGGAGACCCTTCCCGGCGCCCTGCCGGAGGGGACTTTGGAGTTGAAGGGCTTCTTCATCATCATCATCGCCCCTCCAATGACTCGTGAGTAGTTCACTTCAGACCTACGAGTCCGTAATTAGTAGCTAGATGGCTTCTTCCCTCTCTTGGATCTTCAATACAAAGTTCTCCATGATCTTCATGGAGATCTATCCGATGTAATCTTCTTTGGCGGTGTGTTTGTCGAGATCCGATGAATTGTGGATTTGTGATCAGATTATCTATGCTATATATTTGAGTCTTTGCTGATTTCTTATATGCATGATTTTATATCCTTGTAAGTCTCTCTGAGTCTTGGGTTTTGTTTGGCCAACTAGATCTATGATTCTTGCAATGGGAGAAGTGCTTGGTTTTGGGTTCTACCATGTGGTGACCTTTCCCAGTGACAATAGGGGCAGCAAGGCACACATTAAGTAGTTGCCATCAAGGGTAAAAAGATGGGGTTTTCATCATTCGTTTGAGATTATCCCTCTACATCATGTCATCTTGCTTAAGGCGTTACTCTGTTCTTTTGGACATAATACACTAGATGCATGCTGGATAGTGGTCGACGTGTGGAGTAATAGTAGTAGATGCAGAAAGTATCGGTCTAATTGTTTTGGACGCGATGCCTATAGATATAATCATTCCCATAGATATCGTCACGACTTTGCGCGGTTCTATCAATTGCTCGATAGTAATTTGTTCACCCACCGTCTACTTGCTTTTTTGAGAGAAACCACTAGTAAACACTACGACCCCCGGGTCTATTCACATCCTTCGTTTACACCTCCGCTTTTACTTTGCTTGTTACTTTGTTGCTTTCAGTTCTCACTTGGCGAACAATCTATAAGGGATTGACAACCCCTTTATAGCGTTGGGAGCAAGCTTTTGTGTTTGTGCAGGATCTTGAGATACTCCTCCACTGGATTGTTACCTTGGTTCTCAAACTGAGGGAAATACTTACCACCGCTGTGCTACATCACCCTTTCCGCTTCGAGGGAACACCAACGCAAGGCTCCAAGGCCACGGGGGAAATCCTTTGCATACTTGCCTAGGAAGTCCCTTAAGGCGTAGCCGCAGCTAAAGGATTCCTGGTGCCGTTGCTGAGGAGTATCAAGTAACACTCCTATTTCTGGCGTCGTTGCTGGGGAGGAGCACGTCAAGATAATTTCCCGACAACGTGCCTATTTCTAGAGCCTTTGGAAGGTCTTTTGGTGCAGTAGCAGAAGTATTTCTTGCACCGTTGCCGGGGAGGAGAGATCAAGATCTATCCAAGTAGGTCTCACAAACTCATCTCTTGCATTTACTTTTGTTGCCAGTTGCCTCTCATTTCCCTCTCCCCCACTTCACATTTGCCGTTTTCATTTGCCTTCTTCGTTCGCCCTTTTCTCTCGTTTGCCTTTCCGTTGCTTGTGTGCTATGTGCCTTCAATATGCTTGCATCTTCGCTTGCTGAAAATCTAGTGATATGGATCCTCATCCACTTGCTAATCTCTTTAAGAGACCCACTTATGTGGAACGAATTGCTACTGAATTGAGGGCACTTGACTATCTCTATGGAGTTTTGCTTGAGATGCGTGAATCTGAAAATCGTGATGAAGAAATTCATGAAGTGATTCACGAGGGCTCCTTGAATGAAAATCATGATTGCAATGGTTTCACTATAAATCCTATTAGTGACAATCATGCTAAAAATATGCAAAACCCTAATCTTGGGGATGCTAGTCTTGCTATATCCCCTACTTGTTGCAATAATCATGATTGGGGTGATGATCTTTCTTATGATCTTGAAAATTTGTTTAAGCCTCATGATGAGTATAATATTTGCAACAATATTGAAAGTGGGATTGGAGAAGTCATGACTTTTTTGATGATGATCCCACTATTTTTGAAGAGCGTCAACTTCGCATGCATGTGGATCATGAAAATAATATCCTATGTGATAGTTACATTGTTGAATTCATTCATGATGCTACTGAAAATTACTATGAGAGAGGATCATATGCTTCTACTTATTGCAATAGTATCAAGCTTCCTCTCCATGTGTTGAAATTTTTGAAGCTATGCTTGTTTTGCCTTCCTATGCTAGTTGACTCTTGCTCCAACAAGTTGTTTGTTCACAAAATCCCTATGCATAGGAAGTGGGTTAGACTTAAATGTGCTAGCTATATGCTCCATGATGCTCTCGTTGTGTTTCAATCCTTACCTTTTATGTGAGCATCATTGAAATCAATGCATAGCTAAGGGCGTTAAACAAAAGCGCTTGTTGGGAGGCAACCCAATGAATCTATCCTTTTTCTTTCTGTTTTGTGTTTTCCACACTTCCATAATTCTGTTATGATTGTGTTTTTTGTGTTTCTTTTTGCGTTTGTGCCAAGCAAAACCGTTATGATCAGTCTTGGGGATGATCGTTTGGTCATGCTGGAAAAGATAGAAACTTTCTTCTCACGAAAAGAATTTTCATTTTTTTATGTAAGAGGTTTTGAGTTGATTCTTCTTGCTGCTGATTTCTATGCAAATTCTTCAGACTGTAGTAATTTTTCAGAATTTTCAAGTAACAGAGGTATACGAAATATACAGATTGCTACAGACTGGTCTGCTGTTAACAGGTTCTGTTTTTGTTGTGTTGGTTGCCTATTTTGATGAAACTATGGATAGTATCGGGGGGTATTAGCCATGGAAGATTGAAAATACAGTAACCCAACATCAGCACAAGTAGAATTTAAGTTTTCTACAGTACCTAAGGAAGTGGTGGTTTGCTTTCTCATACTAATGTTATCACGAGTTTCTCTTTAAGTTTCGTGTTGTGAAGTTTTCAAGTTTTGGGTGAAGTTCTTATGGACAAAAAGATAAAGAGTGGCAAGATCTCAAGCTTGGGAATGCCCAAGGCACCCCAACAGATTCAAGGATGCCGTAAAGGCCTAAGCTTGGGGATGCCCCGGGAAGGCATCCCCTCTCTCGTCTTCAATCCATCGGTAACGTTACTTGGGGCTATATTTTTATTCACCACATGTTATGTGTTTTTGCTTGGAGCGTATTGTATCGTAGGAGTCTTTTATTTTTGTTGTGTCACTATCATCCTTGCTGCACACCTAGATAGAGAGACATGCACTCACCGTGATTTTGTCGAGCTTCACTTATATCTTTTGGTAGACAATTCAGCTCACATGTGCTTCACTTATATCTTTTGAGCTAGATACTTTTGCTCTATGTGCTTCACTTATATCTTTTAGAACACAACGGTGCGTGGCTTGGTAGTGGATCTATGCTTTGAAAGTAGTCTCAAAATGGGTAGTTATCCAAAGGGATACGAAAACTTCCACCTTCATGTGCATTGAATAGTTAGAGAAGTTTGATTCATCTCAATTAGTTTTGAGTTGTGGTTAGGGTAATATTGAAGTTATGCTAGTAAGGTGTTGTGGATCTAGAAATACTTGTGTTGAAGTTAATGATTCCCGTAGCATGCACGTATGGTGAACCGCTATGTGATGAAATCTAAGCATGATTAGTATATTGATTGTCATCCTTTGCGTGGCGGTCGGGATCGCGCGATGGTTTATACCTACCAACCCTTCCCCTAGGAGTATGCGTTGAATGCTTTGTTTCGATTACTAATAAAACTTTTGCAACAAGTATATGAGTTCTTCATGACTAATGTTGAGTCCAAATGTTGAGTCCATGGTTTAGATGCACTTTCACCTTCCACCATCACTATCTTCTTAGTGCCATGCAACTTTGTGCGAAAAACCCACCATTAGCCTCCCTAAAAACAACCACCATACCTACCTACTATGGCTTTTTCAAAGTCATTCCGAGATATATTTCCATGCAACTACCACGATGACATGTGCCACCACATCTACCTTGCCATTGCATGATCGTAAGATAGCTAGCATGATGTTTCCATTAATGTCTATGCCATGCTAGATCATTGGCACGGTACACTACCGAAGGCATTCCATATAGAGTCATCGTTGCTCTAAGTTCTGAGTTGAAAGTGTGATGATCATCATTAGTGGAGCATTGTCCCATGTGAGGAAATAAAATAGGCCAAAGAAGCCCACCAAAAAAATAAAAAAAAATAAAAAAAGAGGCCAAAGAGCCCACCAAGAAAATAAGAGAAAAAGAGAGAAGGGACAATGCTACCACTTTTTCCACACTTTTGCATATTAAGCACCATGATCTTCATGATTGAAAGTCTCTCGTTTCGTCACCACCATATAGCTAGTGGGAATAACTTGGCTTGTATATTCCAATGATAGGCTTCCTCAAAATTGCCTTAGGTCTTCGTGAGCAAGCAAGTTGGATGCACACCCACTAGTTTTCTTTAAGATCTTTCACTTACTCGTAGCTCTAGTGCATCATTTGTATGGTAATCCCTACTCATTCACATTGATATCTATTGATGAGCATCTCCACAACTCATTGATATGCCTAGTTAATGTGACTATCTTCTCCTTTTTTGTCTTGCAACCTCCACCACATTCCACACCATCTATAGTGCTATAACCATGGCTCACGCTCATGTATCGCGTGAGAATTGAAAAGGTTTGAGAAAGTAAAGGTGTGAAACAATTACTTGGCCAATACCGGGTTGTGCATGATTTAAATTCGTTGTGCAATGATGATAGAGCATAGCCAGACTATATGCTTTTGTAGCGATAACTTTCTTTTGGCCTTGTTATTTTGAAAGTTCATGATTACCTTGCTAGTTTGCTTGAATGATTATTGTTTCCACGTCAAAAGCAAACTATTGTTTTGAATCTAATGGATCTGACCATTCACGTCACATAAGAGGAATTACAAAGGACACCTATGCTAGGTAGCATGAAAGCATCAAAAATTCATTCTTTATCACTTCCCTACTCGAGGACGAGCAGGAGTTAAGCTTGGGGATGCTTGATACGTCTCAAACGAATCTATAATTTTTGATGGTTTCATGCTGTTATCTTGTCATCTTTGGATGTTTTATGTACCTTTTATATCTTTTTTGGGTCTAACTTATTAATTCAGTGCCAAGTGTCAGTTCCTGTTTTTCTGTGTTTTTGACTCTTTTCAGATCTGATTTTGGAACGGAGTCCAAAAGGAATAAAAACCCCAAAATGATTTTCCCCCGAACGGAAGAAGATCAGGGGGGCTGTGGGCCAAGCCAGGTGGGCTCCACGGAGCCCACAAGCTCCCACCAGGCCACCAGGGGGAGAGGCGGCGGTGTCAGGGCTTGTGGCCTCCCTGGCCGCCCCTGACCTAGATCCTTGGCCTATATATTCCCAAATATTCAGCAAAAAATCAGGGGAGCCTCGAAAATACTTTTCCGTCGCCGCAAGCTTCCGTTTCCGCGAGATCTCATTTGGAGACCCTTCCCGACACCCTGCCGGAGGGGACTTTGGAGTTGGAGGGCTTCTTCATCATCATCATCGCCCCTCCAATGACTCGTGAGTAGTTCACTTCAGATCTACGGGTCCGTAGTTAGTAGCTAGATGACTTCTTCTCTCTCTTGGATCTTCATTACAAAGTTCTCCATGATCTTCATGGAGATCTATCCGATGTAATCTTCTTTGGCGGTATGTTTGTCGAGATCCGATGAATTGTGGATTTGTGATCAGATTATCTATGATATATATTTGAGTCTATGCTGATTTCTTATATGCATGATTTGATATCCTTGTAAGTCTCTCCGAGTCTTGGGTTTTGTTTGGCCAACTAGATCTATGATTCTTGCAATGGGAGAAGTGCTTGGTTTTGGGTTCTACCATGTGGTGACCTTTCCGAGTGAAAGTAGGGGCAGCAAGGCACACATTAAGTAGTTGCCATCAAGGGTAAAAAGATGGGGTTTTCATCATTGGTTTGAGATTATCCCTCTACATCATGTCATCTTGCTTAAGGCATTACTCTGTTCTTTTGGACTTAATACACTAGATGCATGCTGGATAGCGATCGACGTGTGGAGTAATAGTAGTAGATGCAGAAAGTATCGATTTACTTGTTTTGGACGTGATGCCTATAGATATAATCATTGCCATAGATATCGTCACGACTTTGCGCGGTTCTATCAATTGCTCGACAGTAATTTGTTCACCCACCGTCTACTTGCTTTTATGAGAGAAGCCACTAGTAAACACTACGGCCCCCGGGTCTATTCACATCCTTCGTTTACACCTCCGCTTTTACTTTGCTTGTTACTTCATTGCTTTCAGTTCTCACTTGGCGAACAATCTATAAGGGATTGACGACCCCTTTATAGCATTGGGAGCAAGCTTTTGTGTTTGTGCAGGATCTTGAGATACTCCTCCACTGGATTGATACCTTGGTTCTCAAACTGAGGGAAATACTTACCACCGCTGTGCTACATCACCCTTTCTCCTTCGAGGGAACACCAACGCAAGGCTCCAAGGCCACGGGGGAAATCCTTTGCATACTTGCCTAGGAAGTCCCTTAAGGCGTAGCCGCAGCTGAAGGATTCCTGGTGCCGTTGCTGAGGAGTATCAAGTAACACTCCTATTTCTGGCGCCGTTGCCGGGGAGGAGCACGTCAAAATAAATTCCCGACAACATGCCTATTTCTGGCGCCTTTGGAAGGTCTTTTGTTGCAGTAGCAATGAGCTGCGTGCTTAGCCTCCTCCAACACCTCAGCGAACATCGACTTCTGCCCATCAGCACGATCTTCTGCATCGTACAGATCCTTCAATAGGTCAGGAATCCTATCATCTTCATGCCCATCCTCTTCATCCAAACCAGCATTATCTCGCAAAAATATTTTCCATAAAATTAATGTCAGCATCATCACCACCCATCATATGAGGGGCTTGTGTATCAGCTTCAATATGTTAAGGTTGTCCGACTAAAGGTTCTCCATGATATATCCATCTATCATATGTGTTGGCCATCCCATTAAGAAGAAGATGATCTTCCACTACTCCGTGAGCTTTTCTCAAACAGTTGAGGCAATTATAGCATGGGCAAACAATGACAACATCCTTGGAAAAATTTGCCCGAACAAATTGCATGAATTCATCAACTCCTTTCATATGTTCTTTCAAAAACCTTCTAACTCATTTTCTAATCCAGCTTCTGTCCGGCGGCAGCAGTGAGTCCCCCATGCTTGGCGGTGAGTCCCTCATGCTCGGCGGCGAGGAGTCCCCCATGTGTGGGCGAGGTCGCTGTCCGAGGCGAGTGGCACCACCACCACTACCAGTGGGCGAGGTGGCTGATACGAGCGGCACCCCCACTGGTCGGGCGAGGTCATCGTGGCCGAGGCGTGGCCGAGGTGGCCGTGGCGTCGGCACCACCACCACTGCCGATGGGTGAGGTTGCCGTGGCGTCAGCACCACCACCGCTGGTCACCGCCCCCATCGATCGCCGCCGCCCCGTCCTCGTCGGTCGTCGCCGCCCCCGAGATCTAGATTTGCTCGTCGGAAATTGGCTAAGTGTTGGCCCCTGTCGGAAATTGGCCAAGTGTTGGCCGTCCCCGTCGGTCCACTTGTCAATGATACGAGAGACCCACGATTTAATATAATATACCCCCAAATACCGATACCTGAGAAACAGTCCCTCTCTAGCCCAGCGGTAGCAAACACTTAGCGGAAGCGCTCGGTCGTGGGTTCGAGTCCCCGCTCGCGCATGTTTTTTCGTGCATGTCCCCGCTCGGTCGCCGGCCCCTCACCTGCTTATCAAATGGGTCCTACCTCAGTGACAAGTAAGCGAGGCTGCTGAGGTGGCTTGGTAACCAGCCTAGTGCATTCGAACTATTTAGTAACGACCATTCATATTGGTCATTATCACCTAGAAATAAGGCAGTGCCAGGTGCTGTCCGCTTTATGACCTTTTCCAGTAAGAAAGTGATGACCGTTCTCATGAAAATGGTCGCTGGTTTTTGGGGCTAGGACCCCTCCAGACAGCTTACGACCAAATGATGTCAAATGGTCATAGATTTATGACCATTCCTTCCAGCGTCACTAACAAAAGTTCGTTAGTTGACATATTTCTTGTAGTGTTTCTCAAAGTGCTTCAAGAATCGGACAATATGGAGATCATATTTCAAACGGTTCTTCCATGCATTGTTGAAACTGTCACTTAGTTGTGTATTTCTCACTCCCAAACTGAAGACATCTCTCATATAACATTAAGCCCATTTTTCTTTCACCTTGTAGATGCTATCTTTCATCAAAATGTGCATAATCAAGGATCATTTATGCACCAGCCCAGAATATGTTGGTTATATCCTCCTCACAATCCAACTGTAGTGCATACTAGAATGATGGATTGTCAACAATTTTGTCATGAATATATTTCAACATACTTCCAGCTTATCCAAAATCCAACTCCCTCTGACGCTTGGTTCGCAAATGATATTTTTGGTCATGGCAAGTATATGCAAGGTTAACCGGTCCACCAACTCAACCTATGATACTCTCAGGATTTCTGTAACAAACAACACAACCTCCTCCCCTCGTCACCCTTGTGTCACCCCCGCGGGCGACCCGGGGGGAACCCTAGCAGTCGTCCTCTCGACCCTCCTTCCCATCCACCTCTCCTCGCTGTCGTCCACAACACCGTCGAGAAAAGCTTGGCCGGCTGGGCAGCGGCGAGGCATCTCTCCCCCTTGTTCGTCGTGGCTCGCGCAAGGCAGCCAGATCAGGCGGGGAATCAGGCTAGCGTGGGGTCTGGCGGCACGGCAGGCGGGTTTCTTGGCGACATCGTTCATGCCGCGGCGGTGGTGGCGGCCTACTTGCGGTGTGGTGATGGCTGCGTGGTGGGCAACATCGATGGTCGCGGGCGCTGCCGAATTTAGATCGGAGCCAATTCTAGGTCTTGGGCTTGAATGTCGTCGGCCACCTCAGGGTGGTGGTAGTCGTCGCTGACCACGCGGGATCGCTGGATTCGACGTCTGGATATGTACGATGTATTCTTCCCCATGACTTTCTCATCTATGAAGTGTGACAACCCCAATGCAATTCTCCCCCCTTGTAATATTTCCTTGTATGGCAACCTTGGATTGTTAATGAGATGGATGTTAGACTTAGTTGTGTCATCATTTCATGTGCATCATGCATCATGCATAGCATCATATTCTTGTCTTCTTTGTTTTGATCCTTGTGTTATTGTTGTTGGGGAATGTTGCATGGGAAACAAAAAAATTCCTAAGCGCACGAAGAACTATCATGGTGATGTCCATCTACGAGAGGAGATTAGATCTACGTATCCTTGTAGATCGCTAAGCGGGAAGCGTTAAGAAACGCGGTTGATGTAGTGGTACAGCTTCATGATTCAAATCACCGTCGTCCCACGATTCGTTCCGATCTAGCGCCGAATGGACGGCACCTCCGCGTTCAACACACGTACAGCTCGATGACGATCTCAGCCTTCTTGATCCAGCAAGCAAGACGAAGAAGTAGATGAGTTCTCCGGTAGCGTGAGGGCGCTCCGGCGGTGGTGATGATCTACTCTTGCAGGGCTCCGTCCGAGCTTCGTAGAAATTCGATCTAGAGGTAAAACTATGTGGAATAGGCTTGAGTTGCACATGGCAAATTTGTGTCTCAAACAACCCTAAACCACCAATATATATAGGAGGAGGGGAGGGGTTAGCCTTGGGGCACAAGGGCCCCAAGGGTGCACCGGCCGAAGGGTGGAGGAGGACTCCTCCAATTCGGTTTGGGAAGGAGGAGTCCTCTTCCTTCCCACTTTCCTTTTTTTTTCTTGTTTCCTTTGGTATTTTTACTTTTGGCGCCATAGCCCTCTTGGGCTGACTCCACCAGCCCACTAAGGATTTGGTGCGCCAACCTAAGGCCATGGGCTCACTCCCGGCTGGGTGGGCCCCTCCAGGTAAACACCCGGAACCCATTCGTCACTCCCGGTACACTGCCGGAAATGCCCGAAACTCTCCGGTGGCCAAATGAAACCATCCTATATATCAATCTTCGTTTCCGGACCATTCTGGAAACCCTCATGACGTCCGTGATCTCATCCAGGACTTCGAACAACATTCGGTAACCACACATATAACTCAACTATACTAAAACATCATCGAACCTTAAGTGTGCAGACCCTGCGGGTTCGAGAACTATGTAGACATGACCCGAGACACCCCTCGGTCAATATCCAATAACGGGACCTGGATGCCCATATTGGATCGTACATACTCTCCGAAGATCTTATCGATTGAACCTCAGTGTCAAGGATTCATATAATCCCGTATGTCATTCCCTTTGTCCTTCGGTATTTTACTTGACCGAGATTCGATCGTCGGTATCCGCATACCTATTTCAATCTCGTTACCGGCAAGTCTCTTTACTCGTTCCGTAATACAAGATCCCGTGACTTACACTTAGTCACATTTCTTGCAAGGCTTGTGTGTGATGTTGTATTACCGAGTGGGCCCCGAGATACCTCTCTGTCACACGGAGTGACAAATCCTAGTCTTGATCCATACTAACTCAATGGACACCTTCAGAGATACCTATAGAGTACTTTTATAGTCACCCAGTTATGTCGCGATGTTTGATACACACAAGGTATTCCTCCGGTGCCAGTGAGTTATATGATCTCATGGTTATAGGAATAAATACTTGACACGCAAAAAACAATAGCAACAAAATAACACGATCACATGCTACGTTCATAGTTTGGATCTAGTCCATCACATGATTCTCCTAATGATGTTATCCATTTATCAAGTGACAACACTTGCATATAGTCAGAAAACCTTGACTATCATTGATCAATTGGCTAGCCAACTAGAGGCTAGCTAGGGACATTGTTTTGTCTATGTATCCACACATGTATCTATGTTTACATTCAATACAATTATAGCATGGATAATAAACGATTATCTTGTAACAGGAAATATAATAATAACTATTTTATCATTGCCTCTAAGGCATATTTCCAACAGTTGTGTCACCTTGGTGGTGTATGTGAGTACATGTGTGTATGGGTTGGTCTTGGCATGAGAGTGGGTGCAACAAGTGCATCTCAAAACCCCTTGTTGCACCATAGCACCTTAACCCCCCCCCCTCTTCCAATTGTTTTGGGTTGTTTAAAAGTTTCAGTTTTGACCCAATTAAAATGTTCCTCATCTTTTGAAAAAATCTTCTATTAAATGTGGAGGCAGCCTCTGGTTTTTATTTTTGTGTTTTTCCTTTTGTTTCTATTTTAAACAGAGCCAATTTCAAATAAAAACCATTTATTTTCTTTACTCTAAAAATGCCCCTCTATTTTTATAAATAGGAGGAACATTTTAGAAGCTTAGTTTTATTTTTAATTTTATTCTTTACCTTTTTTCCACCCTGGCTTTTAATTCAAAAACTCTTTTGATTTTATTTTAGAAACCCAGCCTGTGGGTTTCCCTTGAGAGAGAGAGAGGCCCGGTAACTAGTTCGGTCCAGCCCAGGATGCGTTCCTTTCTTCCTCCTTGCGGCGTCACTCTGTACGAACAGAGTACAACCGTCGATCGATTCCTCCCTCCATCATACGGCCCTGGCGCCATCCTCCGAGGCTATATGCAGCCCCTGCGCGTCTAGGGTTGCGAGCCACTCCCTATCCTGCTACCATCTTCTTTCATCCTCTTCTTCCCTCTCTCAGGTGAGACCCTGTGGTTCTTCAAAGAAGTTCAGAGAGAGGGAGCAGAGGAACGTCGCTGCCGTCTCCCTCTTCGCCGACAGCTCCCCCGTGGAGACCAAGATGGGGAAGAGGATGCTGGTGAGCTGCTGGTTCCATTCCCGCCGCTAGGAGGGCGGACCCCCTCCCTGGCGTCGCCTCCACCATCACCGTCGCCGGAGCAATAGCAGCTTTGTCGCCAGCGCCCCGATCATCTTCTTCCTTTGCGCTCGACCTCCTATTCTCCGTGCCTGGGGTGAGCAAGCCTCGAGCCTCTCCTCCGCCTACCCCTTCCATCTGTAGCCCTGCTCACGTGTAGGTCGCCGTGGTTGATCTATCGAGCAGCAACAGCAATAGGTAGTAGTGAGGCAACACCAGCAATTCAGTTTAGCAGTGTAGCAGATTTGGTAGCAGCGTAGCAGCAGCAGTAGCAGATGCGGCTCGGTGCAGCATAGCCTCCCCGCGTAGAGTCGTTGATACGTCCAAAATGTATCTATAATTTCTGCTTGTTCCATGATCTTTTGGGTGGCATTGCTATATGTTTTCTACACTTTTATACCATTTTACACATATTTCGACTAACCTACTAACTCAGTGCACCCAGTGCCAGTTTATGTCTATTGATGTCTATTTTGCACGGGCTTTTACCCAATTTTTCGAAGCCCGGAAAATCCACCGGAAGCTTCCAGACCACCGAAGATGGGCCAGAGGGTGGCCAGGGGCCTCCCAAGCGACCTGTGGACGCGGCCCACCCCTAGGCCGCGCTGGGAGGCCGTGTGGGTGGGTCCAACGCCCTATGGTGCCCTCCTTTCGCCTATATTTACTCCTCCAAGAGAAAACCCTTCCATCACATCCAAAATCGCGAATTTCTCCATCGTTCCGCCACCGCAGCGTGATGACCCACAAGTATAGGGGATCAATCGTAGTCCTTTTGATAAGTAAGAGTGTCGAACCCAATAAGGAGAAGAAGGCTCTGATAAACGGTTTTCAGCAAGGTAATAACTGCAAGCACTGAAAGTAGCGGTAACAAGTGATGGTGTAGTGAGGTGAAACGTAGCAGGTGAAAAGTAACAAGTAACAAGTAGTAGCAACGGTGCAGCAAAGTGGCCCAATCCCTTTTGTAGCAAGGGACAAGCCTGAACAAAGTCTTATAAGAGGAAAAACGCTCCCGAGGAGACACGGGAATTTCTGTCATGCTAGTTTCATCATGTTCATATGATTCGTGTTCGTTACTTTGATAGTTTGATATGTGGGTGGACCGGCGCTTGGGTACTGCCCTTACTTGGACCAGCATCCCACTTATGATTAACCCCTCTCGCAAGCATCCGCAACTACAAAAGAATAATTAAGACAATTTCTAACCATAGCATTAAACTAGTGGATCCAAATCAACCCCTTACGAAGCAACGCATAGACTGGGTTTAAGCTTCTGTCACTCTAGCAACCCATCATCTACTTACTACTCACCAATGCCTTCCTCTAGGCCCAAAGATGGTGAAGTGTTATGTAGTTTACGTTCACATAACACCACTAGAGGAAAAGACAACATACAGCATATCAAAATACCGAACGAATACCAAATTCACATGACTATTATCAACATGACTTATCCCATGTCCTCAAGAACAAAAGTAACTACTCACAAAGCATAATCATAATCATGATCAGAGGTGTAATGAGCAACATCAAGGATCTGAACATAAACTCTTCCACCAAGTAATCCAACTCGCATCAACTACAAAGAGTAATCAACACTACTAGCAACCTTACAAGTACCAATCGAAGTCGCGAGATGGAGATTGGTTACAAGAGATGAACTAGGGTTTGGAGAGGAGATGGTGCTGATGAAGATGTTGATGGAGATGACTCCCCTCCGACGAGAGGAGTGTTGGTGATGATGATGGTGATGATTTCCCCCTCCGGGAGGGAAGTTTCCCCGGCAGGATCGTCCTGCCGGAGCTCTAGATTGGTTCTGCTCAAGTTCCGCCTCGTGGCAGCGGAGAATCCACGAAAAAGCTCCACCCTGATTTTTTATCGGACGAAACCCTTCATATAGAAAAAGAGGGGGCCAGTGGGCCACCAGGGTGCCCACAAGCCCTGTTGCCGCGGCCAGGGGGTAGGCCGTGGAAACCAGGCTTGTGGGCCCCTGGCAGCTCCCCTCTGACACTTCTTTCTCCCAGTATTTTTTATATATTGCCAAAAAATTCCACATTGATTTTTAGGGCATTTGGAGTTGTGCAGAATAGAGGACTCAGACTTGCTCCTTTTCCAGTCCAGAATTCCATCTGTCGGTATTCTCCCTCTTCAAAAAAACCTTGCAAAATAAGAGAGAAAAGGCATAAGTATGGTACCACAAAGTATAATAACAGTCCATAAAGCGATAAATATCAACATGAAAGCATGATGCAAAATGGACGTATATGTGAAGCTATCACTTTCCATAAGATCATCTCATGATCTTCCATGCTATCGTTCTTTTCATACTTTTGATCACGACACAAAACAAAGCCCTTGACTAAGATACTCTTTATTATATAGCTCGCAAGCTCGAATACATCGGGGGAGACACAAGACAAAAGACACAAACTAAACACTAAAGACTTATTCCACTAAGAGAAGAAAGTAAAAACTGAAAAAGAAAGAACTAAAACAAAGGTAAAAGCAAAAGATATAAAGGTGATACGATACCAGGGCAACTCCCCCAAGCTTGGCATAAGCCAAGGGAGTTGCCCATACCAATGCTTAGTTGTCTTCCTTTGGTGGTGATGGTGATGGAGTCTTTGCCTTTGATTCCAAGAGAGCTATCAATCTTTGATTTATACCTTGGAGATCTGCGACATGGTTTTCCAACAAAACAACTTCACGAGAAAGGGAAATATTGCGAGCACGAGTTGTTTCACAAAACCTCAAGAGTTCAATCAAGGATGGAGACCGCACGTGGAGGAAGGGTTGGAGAAAATCCACTCCTTCAACGTCTTCAATGTTGAACATAGGTTGAACTTCCTCCCTAGCTTGGGTTTTCTCCTTAGCTTTGTCCCTGGCTTCCGTGACTTCTACTCTTTTCAGATCAGCATCTACTTCTTCATGAACTTGAGGGAAATTATTCTCCCCAACAGATTCCTGAGACATCTTTGCTCTAAATCTGCGGCAGACAACAGCCTCGAAACGAAAATAGAGGAAAATTGCGCGATACGGAGATCAAAACCCTCGGGCGTATATATAATGATTTTTCTGGACCAGAAGGAGTGCTCCACAAGAAAACGGAGTCCGGGAGGCACACGAGGTGCCCACAAGCCCTGTTGCCGTGGCCAGGGGGGAGGCCGCGGCAACCAAGCTTGTGGCCGCCTCGTGCGCTCTCCGGACTGCTTTTTATTTTTCTAATTTTCCATAAATTCCAAAACGTAGAAAATTTCCGATTGGAAAAGTTTCGGAGTCCAATTACTTACCAAAACACATACCTCTTCGTTTTCAGGGTCTGAAACAGGCCAATAAACATCCCTTATGTACTCCAGTGGAGCTATGATATTGATGATATTGGTCTCAACATTTATGGGAGTACCAAAGATATAATGCTTGATTCTTTGCCCATTTACCACTCTAAGAAAATTACCTTCCGTGTTATTGATTTTGATGGCACCGGAACAATATACTTCCTCGACAACGTAGGGACCTTCCCATTTAGAGAGAAGCTTGCCTGCGAAGAATCTTAAGCGAGAATTGTATAGCAGGACATAATCACCTACATTGAACTCTCGTTTTTGTATTCTTTTATCGTGCCATATCTTAACCTTTTCCTTGAACAACTTGGCATTCTCATATGCCTGGGCCCTCCATTCATCTAATGAGCTGATATCAAACAACTTCTTCTCACCGGCAAGTTTGAAATCGAAGTTGAGCTCTTTGATTGCCCAATAAGCTTTGTGTTCTAGCTCAAGAGGTAAATGACAGGCCTTACCATAAACCATTTTATACGGCGACATGCCCATGGGATTCTTATAAGCAGTCCTATAAGCCCATAGTGCATCGTCATGTTTGCTAGACCAATTCTTTCGAGATCTATATTGACAGTCTTTTGTAAGATCAATTTGATCTCCCTATTACTCAACTCCACTTGACCACTAGACTGAGGATGATAAGGAGATGCAACTCTATGGTTGACATCATACTTAGCGAGCATCTTGCAGAAAACACCATGAATGAAGTGTGAATCGCCATTAGTCATCAGATATCTAGGGACTCCAAATCTCAGGAAAATGACTTCTTTAAGCATCTTAATAGAGGTGTGGTGATCAGCATTTCTAGTGGGGATAGCTTCTACCCACTTAGTGACGTAATCCACAGCTACTAAGATGTGAGTATACCCATTGGAACTCGGGAAAGGTCCCATATAATCAAAGCCCAGACATCAAATGGTTCAATGACAAGTGAATAGTTCATAGGCATTTCCTGACGCTTACTGATGTTCCCTATTCTTTGGCATTCGTCACAAGATAAGACAAACTTATGGGCATCCTTGAAGAGAGTGGGCCAATAGAAACCTGATTGCAATACCTTATGAGCAGTTCTGTCTCCAGCATGGTGTCCTCCGTAGGCTTCGGAATGACACTTCTGCAGGATCTGTCCCTATTCATGTTCGGGCACTCAACGTCTAATAACACCATCTACTCCTTCCTTATAAAGGTGAGGATCATCCCAAAACTAGTGTCTCAAATCAAAGAAGAATTTCTTCTTTTGCTGGTAGGTGAAACTGGGTGGTATGTATTTGGCTACGATATAGTTTGTGTAATCAGCATACCACGGTGCACTATGTGAAGTGCGGATGACATTCAATTGCTCATCAGGAAAGTTGTCATCAATAGGTCGTGGGTCATCAAGGACATTCTCTAGCCTAGACAAGTTATCTGCTACAGGGTTATCAGCACCCTTTTTGTCAACAACGTGCAAATCAAATTCCTGTAGCACGAGAACCCATCTGATTAGCCTAGGCTTAGCGTCCTTCTTCTCCATAAGGTACTTAATAGCAGCATGATCAGAGTGAATAGTGACTTTGGAGTCAACTATATAAGATCTCAACGTTTCACATGCAAACACGACTGCTAAAAACTCCTTCTTCATAGTGGCATAGTTTCTTTGGGCAGTGTCTAGAGTTTTACTAGCGTAGTGAATGACACTCAACTTCTTGTCAACTCTTTGTCCTAGAACAGCATCAATAGCATAATCACTAGCATCACACATGATTTCAAAGGGGAAGTTCCAATCAGGTGGTTGAACAATAGGTGCGGGTATCAAGGCCTTCTTAAGTATTTCGTAAGCTTCCTCACAATCCTCATCAAAAACAAAAGGAACATCCTTCTGCAAGAGGTTGGTAAGAGGCCTAGAAATCTTAGAGAAGTCTTTAATGAACCTTCTATAGAAACCAGCATGACCTAGGAAACTTCGTATACCTGTGATATCTGTGGGGCAAGGCATTTTCTCAATTTCATCAACCTTAGCCTTATCAACTTCAATGCCTTTCTCAGAGATTTTGTGTCCTAAGATGATGCCTTCATTAACCATGAAGTGGCACTTGTCCTAGTTTAAGACGAGGTTGGTATCTTTGCATATCTGTAAGACTCGATCAAGGTTGCTGAGGCAATCATCAAAGGAAGAACCGTAAACGGAGAAATCATCCATGAAAACCTCAACAATCTTTTCACAAAAGTCACAGAATATTGCCATCATACATCTTTGAAAGGTGGCAGGTGCATTGCACAAGCAAAAAGGCATACGTCTATAAGCAAAGGTACCGAAGGGGCAGGTGAAAGTGGTTTTCTCCTGATCAGATTGTGCAACAGGTATTTGCGAGAAACCTGAATAACCGTCTAGAAAGCAGAAGTGTGTGTGTGTGTTTAGATAGCCTTTCTAGCATTTGGATGATGAACGGCAAAGGATAATGGTCTTTCCTGGTTGCCTTGTTTAGTTTCCGGAAGTCTATCACCATCCTATAGCCAGTAATAATCCTCTGTGGGATTAGTTCATTCTTATCATTAGGAACGACGGTGATACCTCCCTTCTTAGGTACGCAATGTACTGGACTTACCCAATCACTATGAGCAACATGATAAATGATTCCTGCTTCCAGAAGCTTTAATATTTCTTTTCTCACGACCTCTTTCATCCTCGGATTTAATCTCCGTTGATGATCAGCAACTGGCTTAGAATCAGGATCGGTTTTAATCTTGTGTTGACATAGAGTGGGACTAATACCCTTAAGATCATCAAGAGTATATCCAATAGCAGCACGATGCTTCCTCAAAGTTTTTAATAACTTCTTCTCTTCGTGATTCGAGAGGTGAGCACTAATAATAACAGGATATATCTCCTTTTCATCAAGATAGGCATACTTAAGTGTATCTGGTAACTGTTTTAGCTCGAACACAGGATCACCCTTTGGTGGGGGAGGATCCCCAAGCAGTTCGACAGGAAGATTATTCTTGAGAATAGGATATTGTTCTAAAACAATTTTATCTATCTCATCTCTTTCATCCATATGCATATCATTTTCATGCTCAAGCAGATATTGCTCTAAAGGATCCGTAGGAGGTACGACAATAGAGGCAAGAGCAATGATTTCATCCCTACCAGACGACTCTTTTTCATGAGGTTGTCTTCCAAACTTGGAGAATTTAAATTCATGAGACAGACCCTCAAAACTAACAGTGATAGTCTGTTTAAAACAATCAATATGAGCATTGAGAGTGTTGAGAAAGGGTCTACCAAATATGATGGGACAAAAGATATCTTGTGCAGTAGCAAGGATGAGGAAATCAGTAGGATACTTCGTCTTACCACATAGGACTTCTACGTCTCTCACAATTCCCACAGGGCAGATAGTGTCTCTATTAGCTAGCGTAATAGTGACATCAATGGGTTCTAACTCAGCAGGTGCAATCTCATATTTGATTTCATCATATAGGGACCGGGGTATTGTACTAACACTAGCACCAATATCACATAAACCATGATAACAGTGATCTCCTATCTTGACAGAAACAACGGGCAGGCCAACTACAGGTCCGTATTTGTCTTTCGCGTGAGGTTTAGCAATTCTAGTGGAGTCCTCACAGAATTTGATAGCATGCCCGTCTATGTCTTCGGTTAAGAGATCTTTGATAATAGCAACACTAGGTTCAACTCTAATTTCCGCAGGGGGTGCAAGTGGTCTAATGTAACCCCTACGTATCACAGTTGGAGCTTTAGAATAATCCTTTTTCCTAGCAGGGTAAGGTGGTTTCTTAGTGTAGGTACAAGGAACAATAGGATCACTAAAGGCAATAACTTTCTCTTCAACTAGATTGGGTTTAACTATGTTGACTTCTACACGAGGATGATACTTAAACCACTTCTCTTTGGGAAGATCAACATGAGCAGCAAAAGATTCACATAGAGAAGCTACTATCTCAGAGTCAAGTCCATACTTAGCGCTAAAATCTCTAGAAGTGTTTGTTTCAACAAAAGATTTAACGCAATCAAACTGGAAATTCATACCTGACTCCTTACCTTCTTCAAGCTCCCAATCTTCAGAGTTACGTTTGATTCTTTCCAATAAATTCCACTTATGGTCAATATCGTTCTTCATAAAAGAACCGTTACAAGAAGTATCAAGCATGGTACGATCTTCATGAGAAAGCCGAGCATAAAAGTTTTGAGTGATAATTTATCTCGAGAGCTCTTGATTGGGGCATGAATATAGCATTGATTTAAGCCTCCCCCAACCTTGAGCTATGCTTTCCCTGTTATGAGGCCAAAAATTATAAATATAATTCCGATCACGATGTACTAAATGCATAGGATAAAACTTTTGATGAAATTCCAATTTCAATCGATTGTAGTCCCATGATCCAGTATCATCACATAGCCTATACCATGTCAACGCCTTATCCTTCAAAGATAAAGGAAAGACTTTCTTATTTACCTCATCCTCGGGCAAACTTGCAAGCTTAAATAAACCACAAACTTCATCTACATAGATCAGATGCAAGTCTGGATATGATGATCCATCTCCTGTAAAAGGATTAGCCAGCAGTTTCTCAAGCATACTCGAAGGAATTTCATAAAAGATATTTTCAGTAGGTACCTCAAGTTGAGGAGCCATCCCTCGTGCTTCCGTACGTGGTGAAGATACCCCGAACAAATTCCTCAAAGGAACAATATCCAAAGTGACAAGTGACAATAAAGTTCAGCACACTATATAAATGTTTCCTTGCCAAATTCCACTTACCAAAGGCGCTTCCCTCCCCGGCAACAACGCCAGAAAAGAGTCTTGATGACCCACAAGTATAGGGGATCAATCATAGTCCTTTCGATAAGTAAGAGTGTCTTGGCATGAGAGTGGGTGCAACAAGTGCATCTCAAAACCCCTGGTTGTTTAAAAGTTTCAGTTTTGACCCAATTAAAATGTTCCTCATATTTTTTTAAAAATCTTCTATTAAATGTGGAGGCAGCCTCCGGTTTTTATTTTTGTGTTTTTCCTTTTGTTTCTATTTTAAACAGTGCCAATTTAAATAAAAACCATTTATTTTCTTTACTCTAAAAATGCCCCTCTATTTTTATAAATAGGAGGAACATTTTAGAAGCTTAGTTTTATTCTTAATTTTATTCTTTACCTTTTTTTCCACCCTGGCTTTTAATTCAAAAACTCTTTTGATTTTATTTTAAAAACCCAGCCTGTGGGTTTCCCTTGAGAAAGAGAGAGGCCCAGTAACTAGTTCGGTCTAGCCCAGGGCGTGTTCCTTTCTTCCTCCTTGCGGCGTCACTCTGTACGAACAGAGGACAACCACCGATCGCTTCCACCCTCCACCATACGGCCCTGGCGCCATCCTCCGAGGCTATATGCAGCCCCTGCGCGTCTAGGGTTGCGAGCCACTCCCTATCCCGCCGCCATCTTCTTCTTCATCGTCTTCTTCCCTCTCTCAGGTGAGACCCTGTGGTTCTTCAAAGAAGTTCAGAGAGAGCGAGCAGAGGAACGTCGCTGCCGTCTCCCTCTTCGCCCACAGCTCCCCTGTGGCAACCAAGATGGGGAAGAGGATGCTCGTGAGGTGCCGGTTCCATTCCCGCCGCTAGGACGGCGGACCCCCCTCCCTGGCATCGCCTCCACCATCACCGTCACCGGAGCAATAGCAGCTTCGCTTCCAGCGCACCGAGCATCTTCTTCCTTTGCGCTCGACCTCCTATTCTCCGTGCCTGGGGTGAGCAAGCCCCGAGCCTCTCCTCCGCCTACCCCTTCCCTCTGTAGCCCTGCTCACGTGTAGCTCGCCGTGGTTGATCTATCGAGCAGCAGCAGCAGTGTTGGGGAACGTCGCATGGGAAACAAAAAATTTCCTACGCGCACGAAGACCTATCATGGTGATGTCCATCTACGAGAGGGGATGTGTGATCTACGTACCCTTGTAGACCGTACAGCAGAAGCGTTAGTGAACGCGGTTGATGTAGTGGAACGTCCTCATGTCCCTCGATCTGCCCCGCGAGCTATCCCGCGATCAGTCCCACGATCTAGTGCCGAACGGACGGCACCTCCGCGTTCAGCACACGTACAGCTCGACGATGATCTCGGCCTTCTTGATCCAGCAAGAGAGACGGAGAGGTAGAAGAGTTCTCCGGCAGCGTGACGGCGCTCCGGAGGTTGGTGATGATCTCGTCTCAGCAGGGCTCCGACCGAGCTCCGCAGAAACGCGATCTAGAGGTAAAATCGTGGAGATATGTGGTCGGGCTGCCGTGGCAAAGTTGTCTCAAATCATCCCTAAAACCCCACTATATATAGGAGGAGGAGGGGGGAGCCTTGCCTTGGGGTCCAAGGACTCCCAAGGGGGTCGGCGGAACCAAGGGGGAAGGTCTCCCCCTCCCAAACCGAGTCCTACTTGGTTTGGAAGGTGGAGTCCTTCTTCCCTTTCCCACCTCCTTCTTTTTTTCTTTTCTCTTTGATTTTTCTTCCAATGCGCATAGGGCTCTTTTGGGCTGTCCCACCAGCCCACTAAGGGCTGGTGCGGCACCCCCAATGCCTATGGGCTTCCCCGAGGTGGTTTGCCCCCCCGGTGAACTCCCGGAACCCATTCGTCATTCCCGGTACATTCCCGGTAACTCCGGAAACCTTCCAGTAATCAAATGAGGTCATCCTATATATCAATCTTCGTTTCCGGACCATTCCGGAAAGCCTCATGACGTCTGTGATCTCATCCGGGACTCCGAACAACATTCGGTAACCAACCATATAACTCAAATACGCATAAAACAACGTCGAACCTTAAGTGTGCAGACCCTGCGGGTTCGAGAACTATGTAGACATGACCCGAGAGACTCCTCGGTCAATATCCAATAGCGGGACCTGGATGCCCATATTGGATCCTACATATTCTACGAAGATCTTATCGTTTGAACCTCAGTGCCAAGGATTCATATAATCCCGTATGTCATTCCCTTTGTCCTTCGGTATCTTACTTGCCCGAGATTCGATCGTCAGTATCCGCATACCTATTTCAATCTCGTTTACCGGCAAGTGTCTTTACTCGTTCCGTAATACAAGATCCCGCAACTTACACTAAGTCACATTGCTTGCAAGGCTTGTGTGTGATGTTGTATTACCGAGTGGGCCCCGAGATACCTCTCCGTCACACGGAGTGACAAATCCCAGTCTCGATCCATACTAACTCAACGAACACCTTCGGAGATACCTGTAGAGCATCTTTATAGTCACCCAGTTACGTTGCGACGTTTGATACACACAAAGTATTCCTCCGGTGTTAGTGAGTTATATGATCTCATGGTCATAGGAACAAATACTTGACACGCAGAAAACAGTAGCAATAAAATGACACGATCAACATGCTATGTCTATTAGTTTGGGTCTAGTCCATCACGTGATTCTCCTAATGACGTGATCCAGTTATCAAGCAACAACACCTTGTTCATAATCAGAAGACACTGACTATCGTTGATCAACTGACTAGCCAACTAGAGGCTTGTTAGGGACAGTGTTTTGTCTATGTATCCACACATGTATATAAGTCTTCATTCAATACAATTATAGCATGGATAATAAACGATTATCTTGATACAGGAATTATAATAATAACTATATTTATTATTGCCTCTAGGGCATAATTCCAACAGTCTCCCACTTGCACTAGAGTCATTAATCTAGCCCTCACATCATCATGATTGTAATAAATCTAACACCCATACAGTTCTGGTGTCGATCATGCTTTGCCCGTGCAAGAGGTTTAGTCAGCGGGTGTGCTACATTCAGATCCGTGTGCACTTTGCATATATTTACGTCCTCCCCTTCGACGTAGTCGCGGATGAGGTTGAAGCATTGTTTGATGTGTCTGGACTTCTTGTGAAACCGTGGTTCCTTTGCTAGGGCAATGGCACCCGTGTTGTCATAGAACAAGGTTATTGGATTCAGTGCGCTTGGCACCACTCCAAGATCCGTCATGAACTGCTTCATCCAGACACCCTCCTTAGCCGCCTCCGAGGCAGCCATGTACTCCGCTTCACATGTAGAATCTGCTACGACGCTCTGCTTGGAACTGCACCAGCTTACCGCACCCCCATTAAGAATAAATACGTATCCGGTTTGCGACTTAGAGTCGTCCGGATCTGTGTCAAATCTTGCATCGACGTAACCTTTTACGGCGAGCTCTTCGTCACCTCCATACACGAGAAACATCTCCTTAGTCCTTTTCAGGTAATTCAGGATATTCTTGACCGCCGTCCAGTGATCCACTCCTGGATTACTCTGGAACCTACCTGCCATACTTATGGCCAGGCTAACGTCCGGTCTAGTGCACAACATTGCATACATGATAGAATCTATGGCTGAAGCATAGGGGACGGAGCACATATGCTCTCTATCTTCATCAGTTGCTGGGCACCGAGTCTTACTCAATCTCGTACCTTGTAAAACTGGCAAGAACCCTTTCTTGGACTGTTCCATTTTGAACCTCTTCAAAACTTTATCAAGGTATGTGCTTTGTCAAAGTCCTATCAGGCGTTTTGATCTATCCCTGTAGATCTTAATGCCTAGAATGTAAGCAACTTCTCCTAGGTCCTTCATAGAGAAACTTTTATTCAAGTAATCCTTTATGCTCTCCAAAAACTCTACGTTGTTTCCAATCAGCAATATGTCATCCACATATAATATTAGAAACACCACAGAGCTCCCACTCACTTTCTTGTAAATACAAGATTCTCCAACCACTTGTATAAACCCAAATGCTTTGATCACCTCATCAAAGCGTTTGTTCCAACTCCGAGATGCTTGCACCAGTCCATAAATGGATCGCTGGAGCTTGCACACCTTGTTAGCATTCTTAGGATCGACAAAACCTTCGGGTTGCATCATATACAACTCTTCCTTAAGGAAACCATTAAGGAACGCCATTTTGACATCCATCTGCCAGATTTCAGAATCGAAAAATGCAGCTATTGCTAACATGATTCTGACGGACTTAAGCATCGCTACAGGTGAGAATGTCTCATCGTAGTCAACTCCTTGAACTTGTGAAAAACCCTTTGCCATAAGTCGAGCTTTATAAATAGTCACATTGCCGCCAGCGTCCGTCTTCCTCTTAAAGATCCATTTGTTCTGAATAGCCTTGCGACCCTCAGGCAGTACTTCCAAAGTCCACACTTTGTTCTCATACATGGATCCTATCTCGGACTTCATGGCTTCTAGCCATTTGTTGGAATCTGGGCCCACCATTGCTTCTTCATAATTTGCAAGTTCATTGTTGTCTAACAACATGATTGATAAGACGGGATTACCGTACCACTCTGGAGCAGCACGTGGTCTCGTCGACCTGCGTGGTTCGACAGAAACTTGAACCGGAGTTTCATGATCATCATCATTAACTTCCTCCTCAACCGGCGTCGCAACGACAGAGCTTTCCCCTTGCCCTGCGCCACCATCCAGAGGGATGAGAGGTTCGACAACCTCGTCAAGTTCTATCTTCCTCCCACTCAATTCTCTCGAGAGAAACTCCTTCTCGAGAAAAGCTCCGTTTTTAGCAACAAACACTTTGCCCTCGGATTTGAGATAGAAGGTGTACCCAACTGTCTCTTTTGGGTAAATTATGAAGATGCACTTTTCCGCTTTGGGTTCCAGCTTTTCAGGCTGAAGCTTTTTGACATAAGCATCACATCCCCAAACTTTAAGAAACGACAACTTTGGCCTTTTGCCATACCACAGTTCGTATGGTGTCGTCTCAATGGATTTTGATGGTGCCCTATTTAAATTGAATGCAGCTGTTTCTAATGCATAACCCCAAAATGATAATGGCAAATCGGTAAGAGACATCATTGATCGCACCATCTCTAATAAAGTACGATTACGACGTTCGGACACACCATTACGCTGTGGTGTTCCAGGCGATGTCAACTGTGAAACAATTCCACATTGTCTTAAGTGAGCACCAAACTCGAAACTCAGATATTCACCCCCACGATCAGACCGTAGGAATTTGATCTTCTTGTTACGATGATTTTCAACTTCACTCTGAAATTGCTTGAACTTTTCAAATGTTTCAGACTTGTGCTTCATTAAGTGGACATAACCATATCTACTCAAATCGCCAGTGAAGGTGAGAAAATAACGATATCCGCCGCGTGCCTCTACGCTCATCGGACCACACACATCGGTATGTATGATTTCCAACAAGTCACTTGCACGCTCCATTGTTCCGGAGAACGGAGTTTTAGTCATCTTGCCCATGAGGCATGGTTCGCACGTGTCAAGTGAATCAAAGTCAAGTGACTCCAAAAGTCCATCGGCATGTAGTTTCTTCATGCGCTTTACACCAATATGACCTAAGCGGCAGTGCCACAAAAATATGGCGCTATCATTGTTAACTCTAACTCTTTTGGTCTCAATGTTATGTATGTGTGTATCACTATCAAGATTCAATATGAACAATCCTCTCACATTGGGTGCATGACCATAAAAGATGTTACTCATAGAAATAGAACAACCATTATTCTCTGACTTAAAAGAGTAACCGTCTCGCAATAAACAAGATCCAGATATAATGTTCATGCTCAACGCAGGCACTAAATAACAATGATTCAAGTTCATAACTAATCCTGATGGTAACTGAAGTGAAACTGTGCCGACGGCGATTGCATCAACCTTGGAACCATTTCCTACGCGCATCGTCACTTCATCTTTCGCCAGCCTTCGTCTATTCCGTAGTTCCTGTTTCGAGTTGCAAATATGAGCAACAGAACCGGTATCGAATACCCAGGCACTACTACGAGATCCGGTTAAGTACACATCAATAACATGTATATCAAATATACCTGATTTTTCTTTGGCCGCCTTCTTATCAGGCAGATACTTGGGGCAATTGCGCTTCGAGTGACCCATACCCTTGCAATAGTAACACTCTGTTTCAGGCTTAGGTCCAGCTTTGGGTTTCTTCGTCGGATTGGCAACAGGCTTGCCGCTCTTCTTTGAATTACCCTTCTTGCCTTTGCCGTTTCTCTTGAAACTAGTGGTCTTATTCACCATCAACACTTGATGCTCTTTACGGAGTTCAGACTATGCGACTTTCAGCATCGCAAACAACTCGCCGGGAGACTTGTTCATCCCTTGCACGTTGTAGTTCAACACAAAGCCTTTATAGCTTGGCGGCAGTGATTGAAGGATTCTGTCAGTGATAGCTTCTTGCGGGAGTTCAATCCCCAGCTCAGCTAGACGGTTTGAGTACCCACACATTTTGAGCACATGTTCACTGACAGACGAGTTCTCCTCCATCTTGCAAGCATAGAATTTATCGGAGGCCTCATACCTCGCAATCCGGGCGTTCTTCTGAAAGATAAACTTCAACTCTTGGAACATCTCAAATGCTCCATGACGCTCAAAGCGACGTTGAAGTCCCGGTTCTAAGCCATACTAGACTGCACATTGAACTACTGAGTAGTCCTCCTTACGTGCTAACCAAGTGTTCTTAACATCCTGATCAGCCGTAGCGGGTGGTTCATCTCCTAGCGCAGCATTAAGGACATAATCCTTCTTCCCATCTTGTAAGATTAGCTTAAGATTACGAGCCCAGTCTACAAAGTTGCTTCCATCATCTTTCAACTTAGCTTTCTCTAGGAACGTATTAAAATTCAGGGTGACTGTCGTGTGAGCCATGATCTATAACACAAATATATTCAAAGTGGACCTAGACTATGTTCAAGATAATTAGAGTTTAACTTAATCAAATTACTCGCTAAACTCCCATTCAAAAAGTACATCTCTGTAGTCATTTGAGTGGTTCATGATCCACTTACACTAGCTCAAGTCCGATCATCACGTGAGTTGAGCATAGTTTCAGTGGTAAGAATCCCCATGCTAATCATATCATCTATATGATTCATGATCGACCTTTCGGTCTCATGTGTTCTGAGGCCATGTCTGCACATGTTAGGCTCGTCAATCTTAACCCGAGTGTTCCGCGTGCGCAACTGTTTTGCACCCGTTGTATGTGAACGTTGAGTCTATCACACCCGATCATCACGTGGTGTCTCGAAACGACGAACTGTAGCAACGGTGCACAGTCGGGGAGAACACAATTTCGTCTTGAAATTTTAGTGAGAGATCACCTCATAATGCTACCGTCGTTCTAAGCAAAATAAGGTGCATAAAAGGATTAACATCACATGCAATTCATAAGTGACATGATATGGCCATCATTACGTGCTCCTTGATCTCCATCACCAAAGCACCGGCATGATCTTCTTGTCACCGGCGCCACACCATGATCTCCATCAACGTGTCGCCATCGGGGTTGTCGTGCTACTCATGCTACTACTACTAAAGCTACATCCTAGCAAAATAGTAAACGCATCTGCAAGCACAAACGTTAGTTATAAAGACAACCCTATGGCTCCTGCCGGTTGCCGTCGACGTGCAAGTCGATATTATCTATTACAACATGATCATCTCATACATCCAATATATCTCATCACATCGTTGGCCATATCACATCACAAGCATACCCTGCAAAAACAAGTTAGACGTCCTCTAATTTTGTTGTTGCATGTTTTACGTGGTGACCATGGGTATCTAGTAGGATCGCATCTTACTTACGCAAACACCACAACGGAGATATATGAGTTGCTATTTAACCTCATCCAAGGACCTCCTCGGTCAAATCCGATTCAACTAAAGTTGGAGAAACTGACACCCGCCAGTCATCTTTGAGCAATGGAGTTACTCGTAGCGATGAAACCAGTCTCTCGTAAGCGTACGAGTAATGTCGGTCCGAGCCGCTTCGATCCAACAATGCCGCGGAATCAAGAAAAGACTAAGGAGGGCAGCAAAACGCACATCACCGCCCACAAAAACTTTTGTGTTCTACTCGAGAAGACATCTACGCATGAACCTAGCTCATGATGCCACTGTTGGGGAACATCGCATGGGAAACAAAAAATTTCCTACGCGCACGAAGACCTATCATGGTGATGTCCATCTACGAGAGGGGATGTGTGATCTATGTACCCTTGTAGACCATACAGTAGAAGCGTTAGTGAACGCGGTTGATGTAGTGGAACGTCCTCACGTCCCTCGATCCGCCCCGCGAACTATCCCGCGATCAGTCCCACAATCTAGTGCCGAACGGACGGCACCTCCGCGTTGAGCACACGTACAGCTCGACGATGATCTCGGCCTTCTTGATCCAGCAAGAGAGACGGAGAGGTAGAAGAGTTCTCCGGCAGCGTGATGGTGCTCCGGAGGTTGGTGATGATCTTGTCTCAGCAGGGCTCCGCCCGAGCTCCGCAGAAACGCGATCTAGAGGTAAAACCGTGGAGATATGTGGTCGGGCTGCCGTGGCAAAGTTGTCTCAAATCAGCCCTAAAACCCCACTATATATAGGAGGAGGAGGGGGGAGCCTTGCCTTGGGGTCCAAGGACTCCCAAGGGGGTCGGCCGAACCAAGGAGGAAGGTCTCCCCCTCCCAAACCGAGTCCTACTTGGTATGGAAGGTGGAGTCCTTCTTCCCTTTCCCACCTCCTTCTTTTTTTTTCTTTTCTCTTTGATTTTTCTTCCAATGCGCATAGGGCTCTTTTGGGCTGTCCCACAAGCCCAATAAGGGCTGGTGCGGCACCCCCAATGCCTATGGGCTTCCCCGGGGTGGGTTGCCCCACCCCCCCCCCCCCCCCCGGTGAACTCCCGGAACCCATTCGTCATTCCCGGTACATTCCCGGTAACTCTGAAAACCTTCTGGTAATCAAATGAGGTCATCCTATATATCAATCTTCGTTTCCGGACCATTCCGGAAACCCTCGTGACGTCCGTGATCTCATCCGGGACTCCAAACAACATTCGGTAACCAACCATATAACTCAAATATGCATAAAACAACGTCGAACCTTAAGTGTGCAGACCCTGCGGGTTCGAGAACTATGTAGACATGACCCGAGAGACTCCTCGGTCAATATCCAATAGCGGGACCTAGATGCCCATATTGGATCCTACATATTCTACGAAGATCTTATCGTTTGAACCTCAGTGCCAAGGATTCATATAATCCCGTATGTCATTCCCTTTGTCCTTCGGTATGTTACTTGCCCGAGATTAGATCGTCAGTATCCGCATACCTATTTCAATCTCGCTTACCGGCAAGTCTCTTTACTCGTTCCGCAATACAAGATCCCGCAACTTACACTAAGTCACATTGCTTGCAAGGCTTGTGTGTGATGTTGTATTACCGAGTGGGCCCCGAGATACCTCTCCGTCACACGGAGTGACAAATCCCAGTCTCGATCCATACTAACTTAACGAACACCTTCGGAGATACTTTTAGAGCATATTTATAGTCACCCAGTTACGTTGCGACGTTTGATACACACAAAGTATTCCTCCGGTGTTAGTGAGTTATATGATCTCATGGTCATAGGAACAAATACTTGACACGCAGAAAACAGTAGCAATAAAATGACACGATCAACATGCTACGTCTATTAGTTTGAGTCTAGTCCATCACGTGATTCTCCTAATGACGTGATCTAGTTATCAAGCAACAACACCTTGTTCATAATCAGAAGACACTGACTATCGTTGATCAACTGACTAGCCAACTAGAGGCTTGCTAGGGACAGTGTTTTGTCTATGTATCCACACATGTATATAAGTCTTCATTCAATACAATTATAGCATGGATAATAAACGATTATCTTGATACAGGAATTATAATAATAACAATATTTATTATTGCCTCTAGGGCATAATTCCAACAAGAAGTAGGTAGTAGTGAGGCAGCACCAACAATTCAGTTTAGCAGCGTAGCAGATTCGGTAGCAGCGAAGCAGCAGCAGTAGCAGATGCGGATCGGTGCAGCATAGCCTCCCCGCGTAGAGCCGTTGATACGTCCAAAATGTATCTATAATTTCTGCATGTTCCATGATCTTTTGGGTGGCATTGTTATATGTTTTCTACACTTTTATATCATTTTACACATATTTGGACTAACCTACTAACTCAGTGCACCCAGTGCCAGTTTATGTCTGTTGATGTCTATTTTGCACAGGCTTTTACCCAATTTTTCGAAGCCCGAAAAATCCACCGGAAGCTTCCAGACCACCGAAGATGGGCCAGAGGGTTTCCAGGGGCCTCCCAAGCGACCTGTGGACGCGGCCCACCCCTAGGCCGCGCTGGGAGGCCGCCTGGGTGGGTCCAACGCCCTATGGTGCCCTCCTTTGGCCTATATTTACTCCTCTGAGAGAAAACCCTTCCATCACATCCAAAATCGTGAATTTCTCCATCGTTCCGCCACCGCAGCGTGATGACCCACAAGTATATGGGATCAATCGTAGTCCTCTCGATAAGTAAGAGTGTCGAACCCAACGAGGAGAAGAAGCCTCTGATAAATGGTTTTCAGCAAGGTAATAACTGCAAGCACTGAAAGTAGCGGTAACAAGTGATGGTGTAGTGAGGTGAAACGTAGCAGGTGAAAAGTAACAAGTAAAAAGTAGTAGCAACGGTGTACAAAAGTGGCCCAATCCCTTTAGTAGCAAGGGACAAGCCTGCACAAAGTCTTATAAGAGGAAAAATGCTCCCGAGGAGACACGTGAATTTCTGTCATGCTAGTTTCATCATGTTCATATGATTCACGTTCGTTACTTTGATAGTTTGATACGTGGGTGGACCGGCGCTTGGGTACTGCCCTTACTTGGACAAGCATCCCACTTATGATTAACCCCTCTCGCAAGCATCCGCAACTACGAAAGAAGAATTAAGACAACGTCTAACCATATCATTAAACTAGTGGATCCAAATCAGCCCCTTACGAAGCAACGCATAGACTGGGGTTTAAGCTTCGGTCACTCTAGCAACCCATCATCTACTTACAACTCCCCAATGCCTTCCTCTAGGCCAACAGATGGTGAAGAGTTATGTAGTCGACGTTCACATAACAGCACTAGAGGAAAAGACAACATACAACATATCAAAATACCGAACGAATACCAAATTCACATGACTACTATCAACATTACTTATCCCATGTCTCAGGAACAAAAGTAACTACTCACAAAGCATAATCATAATCATGATGAGAGGTGTAATGAGTAGCATCAAGGATCTGAACATAAACTCTTCCACCAAGTAATCCAACTAGCATCAACTACAAAGAGTAATCAACACTACTAGCGACCTTACAAGTACCAATCGGAGTCGCGAGACGGAGATTGGTTACAAGAGATGAACTAGGGTTTGGAGAGGAGATGGTGCTGATGAAGATGTTGATGGAGATGACTCCCGTCCGACGAGAGGAGTGTTGGTGATGACGATGGCGACGATTTCCCCCTCCGGGAGGGAAGTTTCCCTGGCAGGATCGTCCTGCCTGAGCTCTAGATTGGTTCTGCTCATGTTCTGCCTCGTGGCGGCGGAGAATCCACGAAAAAGCTCCACCATGTTTTTTTTTCTCGGACGAAACCCTTCATATAGCAAAAGAGGGGGGCCAGTGGGCCACCAGGGTGCCCACAAGCCCTGTTGCCGCGGCCAGGGGGTAGGCCGCGGCAACCAGGCTTGTGGGCCTCTGGCAGCTCCCCTCTGACACTTCTTTCGCCCAGTATTTTTTATATATTCCCAAAAAATTCCACGTTGATTTTTAGGGCATTTGGAGTTGTGCAGAATAGAGGACTCAGACTTGCTCCTTTTCGAGTCCAGAATTCCAGCTGTCGGTATTCTCCCTGTTCAAAAAAACCTTGCAAAATAACAGAGAAAAGGCATAAGTATGGTACCACAAAGTATAATAACAGTCCATAAAGCGATAAATATCAACATGAAAGCATGATGCAAAATGGACGTATCACAGCGCTTCCGGGATCGGGAGCATCAGGAGTCCTCTTCCCGGCACCCTACCAGAGGGAGGATTGACCTCCGGGAGCTTCTCAACTACCATGGACGCTTCCCGGATGTGTGGTGAGTAGTCCTCATTGGACCATGAGTCCATGACCAATAGCTATGTGATGTCTTCTCTCCAATCTTGTGCTTCAATGGTTAGTCCTTGTGAGCTTCCCTACATGATCAAGGCATCTATGTGATTCTCTTCCGATTGCTATGCTCGATTTGTTGGGATCCAATGGATTATGAGATTATGTTCAGATTGTTACGAGTTATATATTTGATTATCCTTTTATATTATGTTCCTTAGTGATTCATGCATGTTCTTCATTGCTATTTATTGCTTTGGCCGAGTAGTAGCCGAGTAGTAGATTGTAACTCCAAGAGGGAGTGCATGATTGTGGGTTCATGCCCCTCGATGTCTAGCTTGAGTGACAGAAACATGAGACTAGGTGATGTGATGTTTCCACCAGGGAGAAAACAATGGTGCTTGTGACCACGGTTGCAAGGATTGTTTACCTTACGCATAGTTCGTTAATGCAGTTGTCTGTTGCTTTGAGTTTACACTTTGGATGAGGCTCGCAACTTAATACCGACGAGATGTTCTGGATAGATATCTCAAGGTGGATGATTAGTAAGTAGATATTGATGAATAAACGGTCTACTTATCTTGGCGTACTAACCATTACTATTGAGCCTCTAACTATCAAGTAGCATAATTAGCATTGTGGTGCGTTCATAATTCTGTCAATTGCCCAACTGTAATTTGTTTACCCAAGCATAGTTGTTTATCGTCTTTTGGGAGAGAGACATCACTAGTGAACATCATGTGACTCCGGTCCATATCACCATCATTGTTTACACATCCATCATTTATCGTTTTCATTTACTTTTCCGTTGCAATCACTACTACTATTCCCGCTTGTGTATTGATCCTTTGCAAACTACAAGGCCGGAGAGATTGACAACCTCTCTGTACTCGTTGGGAGCAAAGTTATTTGTTGTGTGTGCAGGTCCACGTCTTCTGCTAGTGCCAAGGTGGGCGACACCTACTTGTTGATCCTAGGAGTCCTACTGGTTCGATAAACCTTACAGTTTCTGTGCGAGGGAAAACTTCCTGCTGACTACATCTCAACCTTCCACTTGGGGTAACCAACAAGGTGCGAGAAGTGTATACATCATCTCATCATCAAGCAAAGTTTTCTGGCGCCGTTGCCGGGGACTCTAGTCTTCAAGATAGGGGAGTTGCACGCTATCTTTTACCTTTGCTTTTTAGTCTTGTTAGTTTGCTTTTTAGTTTTTTTGCTTTAGAGTCTTATACCAAAAACCACAAAAAAATTAGTTACTTTGCTTTGTTTATTTAGTATGTCTAAATCCTTTGCCTCTTGTGTTGCACCCGAAGGAGAGATTCTCCCCTTCAAACAAAGGGTTGGAGAAAGTTTGAAAGATGCTTGGTATAGAATTAAAAAGTCTCAAGATAGAGCCACCAAGAAGCAATCCACAACTATTTTGCTTAGAAATTTTTATGTTGGTGTTACTTCTTGGCATAGGTTTGTTCTAGACACAACAATAGGAAGAAATTTCTTAGAAGCTCCCGTTGGGGAGGCACTTAACGTTATGGAAAATCTTGTCGGAATCCCACATATTGTTGACATAAAGGATGATTTCACTTTAGCTCACATTATGAGTAAACTTGAGAAGATAGAGCTAGAGATGCCAAGCATGAGTAAAATAAATGAAGTAGATCATAGGATTCAAGGGAACTTAAATAGACTTGATAACTCCACGCACAAAATTTGCAAAACTTTGGAGACCCTTAAATCCCATGATTTGGACCCTTCTAGGATTGATAAGATCGAGGATATTTTTGAAAATTTAGGAAGCACTCTATCCTCCATCAAGACTAAAAAGGTAGAACCCCCACAAAGAAGGAACCTAGGTTCGTTAACGTACCCAAGGTTCTTCGACCCAAAACAAATATACCTATTGCTAGGGGTGTTGAAACGTGAAGACCTTGGAAGAGATACCTCTCTTAAATAGAATTAGAAATGAAATTCCAGTTGGTCTTACTACCTTTGCTTTTGTTCCTAGAAGTGTTGCCACGACGCCTCTCTTTTAGAGTCCTCTTAATACTAGTTGTACTATTGAAGAGCTCTTTGATGATCTTGATGATGGTTCAATTGATACAACTTGATCTTCTTGCATCATTCCTAGCTCAAAGGCATAAAAGAAAGCGTGTGTTGGGAGGCAACCCAATTTGTTTTTACTTTCAGTTTTAGTGGTCTTGATGCTTTCTACTACTATAGCAACATCATTGTATCTTTATTTTTAATCTTTGTGCCAAGTTTTAGCCTCTGATTGCAAGAAAGTTCAAAAATTGTGACATGCTGTCGAGAAACAGATTTTGTGTGCCTGGCGGAAAAATTCGCCAAAAATCACCATATCATTTTTTGATCTGAATTTTTTTACAGCATCCCCTATAGAATTGTCTTTTCGGAATCTGTTTTAGTTTTTTTATTTGGGTTGCAGAAGTGCCCCGAACAAATTAATTACTACCTGATGTTCTGTTTTTCACAGATTCTGCCACGTTTTGCGTTTTCATCATTTTGCAAATCTTAAGCTTTATTTTCCTTTGCAAAAATCTTTTGGCAATCATGAAAAATAGTAGCATTTCATGAAAATCATTAATTCCAGTAGGTAATGAATTATTTTATTAAGGGTACTAACCACTCTAATCAGCTTATGATGAGTTTCGTCTGAAGGGAGTTTTTAAGTATGCGACGGGAGATGATGAAAGAAGATACATGAGTGTCAAGCGCTCAATCTTGGGGATGCCCCCATGCACCCCAATAAATATTCAAGGAGACTCAAGCGTCTAAGCTTTGGGATGCCCCCGTGCATCCCCTTATCTATCAACAATCATCAGTTCGTCCATCTCCATGCTATATTTTTATCACTTCATATGTTATGTGCTATGCTTGGAGCGTCCCGCTCTTTACTTTTTAGTTTGTTTTAGTTTTGCTTGCTGTTCATAACAAGTTGGAACCTAGCCTTCTTTGTTTGAGAGAGAAACACGCTCCACTCCACCCTAGAACACAACATTGGTTTTCATGCTTATCTTTTGTGTGTGTTCTTTATCTTTTCATAGTTGTTGTCATGCTTAGCTCTTAGTTTTCATGCTTTATCTTTTTAAGAGCTTTTATTTAGGTTGATTTTGGAACTCTCTTGAGTTATCATTCTTATATTTTTAGAGAGATGGCTTTTTGCACTGAGTTATGTGTCTTGCATGAGTAGGTAATTGAGGTTTCTATTTAAGTATAGTAGTAACTTGCAATAGTTTTGAGGTATTGATTTGAGTAATGTTTGGACTATTGGTGCCAAGAGCTTGAGCCTATTAGTGATAGGTGTCGTATTTTGGGAAATGTGTGTGTTTTTTTCAAAAACTAAAAATTAGTTGAGAACTCTAGCTACTAAATTGATCGCTAACCTCTGGAGGGGTTGGAATATATAGAGTACCCTCACTCCATGAGTCGAGGATGCGTAAGGATAACCAAACCCCCAAACACTCCTCCTGGGGGTACTTGTCTCTTTGTGAATTTCCTAACTAGATAGAGAGTTACCGATAATAAGTGTATGAGTTCTTCGGACTAATGTGAGTATTAGATTGGTTGCACTTCCACCATCCATATTTTGCTAGCCTCTTCGGTACCGTACATTGCCCTTTCTCACATTGAGAGTTGGTCAAACTCCGCCAGTGCATCCAAACCCATGACATCATACGCTCTGTCATACATAAGCCTCATTATATCTTTCCTCAAAACAGCCACCATACCTACCTATTAGGGCATTTCCATAGCCGTTCCGAGATACATTGCCATGCAACATCCACCATCTCATGACTTGATCTTCATGTCATACATGATTTTGCTTGATCGTAGAGCCGCAAGCTAGTTGGGCCTTGCCCTTATTACTGCTACATGACGCGCTAGTATCATTGCATATCCTGCTACACTCGCAGAGGCATACATTTGCATACATCATGATAGTTTTCACTTGTATTTATGTTGAGTACTTCTTATGAAGTGTGATAATCTTGTTTCTATTCATGTAAAACATAGAGTGTTGCCCTTAAGTGAGGAAAATATCTCAAAGAGGACAAAACAAAAGATCCCAAAAAGGATAAATGATAGATAAATAGAAAGAGCCAAAGAGGCCACAAAAAATAAAAAATAAAAAAAGAGAGAAGGGGGCAACACTACTATTCCTTTTGGAATCTCCACGCCCGTACTCCATTGCTATATTGGTACTACATAGAGATTATCATTCATGCATAACTATGTGGGGACCCTTACACTATAGAACTTGGTTTGCATATTCCAATGATGAGCCTCCTCAAATGAGCTCTAGGTCTTCACGAGCAAACAAGTTGGATGCACCCCCACTAGTTCCATTGGAGAGCTTACCTTAGCTCATATGTGCATCCCTTAGATGGCAATCCCTACTCCTCACATCATATCTATCATTTGGCTTTCTCTCGCCTATGGTTGTCCTCATTGATGTGAGCCTTTCACACCTTTTTGTCTTCCTTCCCCATCATTATTCTATTTTTCATCTTAAGTGCCAACATATCTTGCTTATGCTCATTGATTGCATGAGTGCTCAAAGTCGAAAGGGAGAGGATCATTTTGACTTGTACTTGACTAATGGTCTCGAGATGAGTCAAAATAAGATTCTGAAGGAGACTAAGTGTGAAGTTTAGTAGATTTAGTTCTCAATTAAATAAATATTTTATGATCTCAACCCATCTCCCACTTCTTGCACGCAAACACCATTTGGAGACATTCGAGTCCCGTACAGCGAGAGCTCTTGCACCTTTATGTTCTTACTTTGCTAAATTCAATACTAGATATAGACTCTTGCTTGTTATTGTCTTGATTTGAATTGCATATCTCACTTGCTTTACTTTGAAGTTCTTATATGTGTGTTAGCATGTCACCACAGAAATTATTGTGTTATCATTTATCTATTCGAGGACGAGCAGAAATTAAGCTTTGGGATGTTGATACGTCCAAAACGTATCTATAATTTTTGCTTGTTCCATGATCTTTTCAGTGACATTGTTATATGTTTTGCTACACTTTTATATCATTTAACACATATTTGGACTAACCTACTAACTAAGTGCACCCAGTGCCAGTTTCTGTCTGCTGATGTCTATTTTGCATGGGCTTTTACCCAATATGCCAAAGCCCGAAAAATCCCGAGAAAAATATATGAAAAATCAGCGTAGCGGAAGCTTCCAGACCACCGAAGATGGGCTAGAGGGGGGGTAGGGGCCTCCCAGGCGACCTATGGGTGGGTCCCATGCCTGGGTGGGTCCCACGCCCTCTGGTGCCCTCCTTTGGCCTATATTTACTCCTCCGAGAGAAAACCCTTCCATCACATCCAGAATAGCGAATTTCTCCATCGTTCCGTCGCTGCAGTGCTTCCGAGATCGGGAGCGTTAGGAGACCTCTTCCCGGCACCCTGTCGGAGGGAGGATTGACCTCTGGGAGCTTCTCCACCGCCATGGACGCTTCCCAGACGTGCCGTGAGTAGTCCTCCTTGGACCCGTAGGTATGTGATGTCTTCTCTCCAATCTTGAGCTTCAATGGTTAGTCCTTGTGAGCTTCCCTACATATGATCAAGGCATCTATGTAATTCTCTTGCCATTGCTATACTAGGTTTGTTGGGATCCAATGAATTAAGAGATTATGTTCAGATTGTTATGAGTTATATATTTGATTATCCTTTTATATTAAGTTCGTTAGTGATTCATGCATGTTCTCCGTTGCTATTTATTGCTTTGGCCGAGTAGTAGATTGTAACTCCAAGAGGGAGCGTTATGCATGATAGTGGGTTCATGCCCCTCAATGTCTAGCTTGAGTGACAGAAACATGAGACTAGGGGATGTGTTGTTGCCACCAGGGAGAAAACAACGGTGCTTGTGACAACGGTTGCAAGGATTGTTTACCTTACGCATAGTTTGTTAATGCAGTTGTCTATTGCTTTGAGTTTACACTTTTGACGGGGCTCACAACTTAATACCGACGAAATGTTCTCGATAGACATCTCAAGGTGGATGATTAGCAAGTAGATTCTGATGAATAAACGATCTACTTGTCTTGGCGTACTGCCCATTACTATTGAGCCTCTAACTAAGAAAACAAAACGACGTCCATCCTTGCTATCCCAGGCTGTCGGCCTGGAACCCATCCTAGATCGATGAAGAAGAAGAAGAAGAAGAAGCAACTCCAAATGAAAAATCAACACGCTCGCGTTAAGTAACCTTTACCTGTACCTGCAACTGGTGTTGTAGTAATCTGTGAGCCATAGGGTACTCAGCAATCTCATTTCCAAAGGAATCAAGACTAGCAAAGCTTAGTAGGTGAGGTATGGGTTAAGTGGTGAGGTTGCAGCAAGCGACTAAGCAATGTATGAGGTGGCTAACTTACATGTACAAGAATAAGAGGGGGATGATCTACGCATAACGGATGTGAACTACTGAGGATCAAATGAATGATCCTGAACATCTACCTACGTCAGATATAACCCCACCGTGTCCTCGATCGGAGAAGGAACTCACGAAAGAGACAGTCACGGTTACGCACTCAGTTGGCAAGTTTTAGTTAAGTTAACTTCAAGTTATCTAGAACCAGTGTCAAACAAAGTTTCCATGTTGCCACATAACTGCGGGCATGACTTTCCGAAAGATTTAACCCTGCAGGAGTGCTCCAACTAATCCATCATTAATTACCACAAGCCGCATAGAAATCCTCGACCACGAAGCTCGCGATCTCGTCGGACTCCCTAGTGGAAAACCTCAACTCTGAGATTACCCAAAGAATCACCAGAATCCCGGTGCACAAGACATTCGTCAAAGGTAAAACTAATCCAGCAAGGCTGCCTGACGTGTCGACGATCCCGATAGGAGACACGTATCTCATTCTCAGGACACGACGGATGAGCGATGGTTACCATGCCAAACACCGAGTTGCCCCAGATAGCGTTGATAAGCTGCTCTGTTTAGGACCACACCATCAGCACTGGCCCTCCCTGTATTATGTAAAATTACTCCTCGGGTTCATGACGCCCTATGCTTTCAGTATTAACCAAATTATTATGTTGGGAAAATGTAGTACCAATGTTGGGCCTTTCCAGACCAGCTTTAATCTAAAACGAATTATCAAGGGGGTCCCCATAACAACCTCGATCGTGTTAGGAGCGCTCAATTATGGAACATAACACCGGTAGCCGAAACTAAGGGGGCAAAGGTGGAACAAAACACCAGGCTAGAAAGGCTAAGCCTTCCACCTTTTACCAAGTATATAGGTGCATTAAATTAAATAGCATTTGATATGGCGATATAACAAGGAACCCATGTTATCACATGGAAGCAACTACACCTGCAACTTGCAACGCTAACAAATGGTTAAGCAAGCGGTAACATAGCCATTCAGTGGTTTTCTAGGTTGCGAACAGGTTGAAGGTTTTCATGGCAATGTCGGGAGGTTGATATTTAACAGGTGGTAGGCAACGAGACATAGCGATAGAAACGATAATACTAGAATGGCAATGATAGTAATGGTATCTGGGGAAATGGTCATCTTGCCTGAGATCCCTCTTGGAAGAAGAATGACTCCGTGAAGCAGACGAACCGATGTAGTCGAATGAGTCCTCACAACCCGACACGCTTGCGGAACTCTATCGAGACGAAGAAAACCGGAAACAAGAATCAACACACGATATACACCCCACGATGCACAACACAAATGATGCATGAGCGGTTGAATACATGCAAGACATGGCATGTCAACTCACACAATCAAACACTACACATTAAGTGAAGTTCAATATGCAACGAGTTGCATATTGACGAAACTCCACATACGAATTATTTAGTTCTATCCCGATTACGTAAACGGCAATATTAAATGTGGTTAAACATGGCAAGAGGTGAAGCGTAATTAAACTACCTATCTAGGCATTTTAGATGAGGTCGGAAATGACATATAGCACCTCCGAGATGACCTCATACGTTAATTTATATTTCTGTCCAGATCTGAATTAACACTTTTAAATATTTGTTAAACAGCAAAATAAATAGGTTCATGTGATTCTACACGTCATTACAACCAATTTACACATAGAGAACATCTCCAACGGAGCTACGGTTCAAAAGATACGAACACCACAAGATATGATGGCATGAATGCAATATGTGTGCAACGACAGTCACAAGCATTTCAAAACATACAAACAGCAAGATAATATGAAACTACACGAGATTCTAAGCAAGTTTCATATAGGACACGATCAAAACGGAGCAAGGGTTCAACAACTACGAGCTAAACAACAAATCACTACAATCTGCCAAAATCAGCCACATAGCATTTTCTACACCCCACAACTACGAGCTACACAAACCTAAAATGCTCAACCAAGGCATGAGGCGGTAGAGCGAAAGATGCACTACAACATAAAACCAACAACATTTAGCATGGAAGCATGGATCACTAGGAAAAGAAGTCACAAAATGGCTTCTCACACACAGTTACAGATTTAGAGAAAAACACAGTTTATGAAAGTGCAGTTTACGACCTGAAGGCATATTTACAGCGGCAAAACCACAAGCTACAGGACTCCAAATGGCATGAAAATTGACATCATGCTAGAGAATCCTAAAGTCTACAACTAACTCCATTGCATCAACCTCAAAAGAGCTATAGATCACCAGATAAACTCATGCAAAGACATCAACAAAATATAACCGATTTCAGACTTAGAAATATTTCAGCATCTACAAATCAACACTATTTTCTAGCAAGTCGAGAGCAAGCAAACCACACCTAAACATGGATTTCTATTGCAACCAAAATTACCAGGGGCTAGTCTACACATCCAAGGGCAAATCTCTAGTTGACAACTCATTCATAGCATGCACGGATTAAATCCCACAAAATAAACAAAAGGGCTACATGGCAAAATATCACGCGAACTAACTTACTCAAAAACTAAAACTAAATGCACAATTAAATTCTATGGATTTTTCTACCCCGAAAACATATATAACATGTGGGGTTGCAAAATAAAAATCACGCCACACGAATATGCGAGAATATGTCCTAAACGCGGTATGGCAAACTAGCAACGGAATCCTACATGAAAAAATACAAACAACTACTCTAAAATACATGGGAAGAGGTCCCTAAAAACATGAGCATTTTATCAACGGGGTTTGAGCAATCCGGGCACTCACGAAAAATAAATACGGGATAATCCTCTATTGGGACAACCCGCAAAACTAGGCATTCGGCGGATCAAACTACTCCAAACATGCATGCAAGTTGCAAATTGCGAATGTACGCACAAAACTATACAAGTTACATATATAAATCTCTCTGATCCGACACACGATTAATTATTTACGGACGTTTGAAAATCTAGCGTTCACTGAAAAAAATCTAATTCACAGGAATTAATAAAACCTACGGGCTGAATCCATCTATAGGCCTAATCAGATATATGGCGCAACATAGCTAAGATGCGCTGGCGACAGGGAGTAGGGATTGCGGGGTCAGCTCACCTCGGTGGGCCTTCGGGTCAACGGCCCAGGAGAGGACACGCAGGGGGCCGACGAAGGAGGCCAGGTCGGTTGCTGGGCCGGTCGAGGCGCTGGGCCGTTACCCACGCGGGGTAACGGAGGAGAGGTCGGTTGCTGGGGGCGGGGCACACTGGGCCGGCGTCGGTGGATCGGCTGGGCCCGTGGGAGGCCGGCCCACGCGGCGGTTGGCGAGCTGGCGCTGGCGGCCGTTACCTCCCGTGCCCGAGCACGAGGCCAGGCCATGCGGGCGGCCAAGATTTGAGGCGACGCCGATGATACCCCGGTGAGTGGAAAGGGGAATCGGTGGGGGCCGGCCGGATCTGGATGGATCCGGGCACGGGAGCCCCATTCTCGGCGGGGGCGGCGAGCTCCGGGAGGAGGATGGCGCAGATTGGTCGGCGACCTACATGGGAGAGGGAGAGAGGTGAGGGAGATAGAGACCAAGGGAAGAGGAGGAGGAGAGGAGCAGGGTGAGGTGCCCTGGGGGAGCTCCAGCGAGCTGCACGGGCGGTGCTGCTGTCCGACGAGGAGGCGGGGCGACGAGGTGCGGCGAGAGAGGCAATTGCCTCGGGCAGGGAGAGACGGCGGCTGGCTGCGGGAGCCTCGGCTCCAAGCGGCGGTGCGGACGAACCAGGCTCGGGCGGGCCCCAGATGGGCTTCGCGGCCCCGGCGGCTGGAGGGAGAGAGAGAGGTGGGAGGCTAGGGTTTGGGGGGCTGCGCGGAAAAAGAGGAGGAGAGAGGGTGGCTGTATAAAACAATAGCATGGGGGCTATTTATAGGCAATGGGGGGCTAGGTTTAGCAGAATTTCGCCCTGGTGTTAACCGAGCGATCGGAATCGAACGGTTTCGCACGCGGGACGGGCTAAGTGGCCATGTAGAATAGGTTAGCCGGGGAAGAGAGGGAAACAGTGCGGCGCAACAACGCGATTTTTAAAACACCGATAAACGTCCGACGATAGACCGAATACGGTGCCGCTAAGGTCGACCGTTCGGGTACCAGACGGACTCCGATTGCGACAAAAATTGGCACGCGGGCTACCTATATTAAAATAAGACCGCACGTCAAGTTGCAACCCAATCAGAGAAAGTTTTACACACACTTTTAAAACAAGATTTTGACGACGCGGCGGGCGCGTGCGAGTGCGGTCGGGCTCAGAACGGGCGACGACGAGAACCGGCAACTAACAACGGATGCAAGTGCCGATGCAATGTGGATGATGTGAATGATGCGACAAATAAAAAATAATCACACGACGAAAACGGAATAAAAGGGGAATATTCTGGGGCGTCGGTCTCGGGTTGTCACAACTCTCCTACACTACAAGAGGATCTCGACCCGAGATCCACGAATGAAAGGGGAAGAGGATGAGAAAGAGCAAGATAAAACTTAGCCGCATCTTTGACAAACGAGTGAAACCAACGATCCTTGAAGGTTGCAAAGAGACGAGGAATGATATGATAAACAGGCAAGAATTCACGGAAATTTTCGACAGGACTTCGGTAGGAAAAGGGGACAAGAGTTCGATAAGATGGGAGGATTAGACAAGATTCATAACAAACAACTAAATAGAACAAGGGAATACCATGATCTTGATAGAACAACATGATTGAGCCAAAAGAGCAACATCACAATGCCTCCGAAACAAGAGACTAAAACTAGATCATTGGGATCAAAGAATGAATAAGAGAATGACAACTACTATCACAAGAATCTTGAAGAACACTTGAGACAAAGAATTGATATCATGAGCCCTCCAGAAGAAGAATTGAAATCACTATGAACAAGAATAAAAATTATGTTATGCTTATCCTTCACCAAGTTTAATTGATGACAAGCAACGGATTTAGCATACCACTTATTCTTCTTGAAATGATTGAGGAGAGATATGAGCACAAACTTGAAGAAGTCTTGAAGGAGACACCGGTGAGAATTGAAACGAATGAGGCAACCATGCATGAATGGAGATACATGAGAATGAAGAGATCATGAGCCACCTGGGAGAAGAAAACTTAAACAAGACACCAGAATAATTGAGAGACGAACAAAGAGACAACAATTGAGAAGAATTTGAGAATGAAAGCTGCAAGCTGAGAACGAACAAAATCTTCTGGATGATGGCCTTCGGAGGATCGAAAATGAAAACAACTCAGAAAAGAATCGTATGGCAAGAAATAGATCACCCACGATTGGGAACAACTCAAGATGATTACACAAAGCTGAAATGATGAATCTTCAAGAGAATGGACTAAGATTTGACAGAAACACTCCTTCGGTCTTCCAAGCTGAAAATGATTAGGAGAACACCACCAGGAATACTACGACACTCTAGAATAAGAACAAGGAATAGTTGAACCAATGACGAAAATAAATTTGAAACGACCTTGAAGAAGGAATAAGACTGATGAAATTCATTCTTACATCATAGTTGAAAAGAATTATAGATCTCTGGGAAAAGATTAGAAGAGCGAGATAAGATCCTCGGAAAAACCGTTGGGTTATGGGCCCACTCAAAGAAACCACCGTTGAAAAGATTGCTCAGAAGAGAGATATTGCACCGGTACAAAGAAAATTATATGAGGTGAGAACCTCGAAATAATTAAAGAATTGAAAACAAGAAACTTCTGAGATAACTTCAACGCTCCGGATAGAATAGAGAGAAAAGACAACAAGAAGACTTGATAAGAATTTTCAACATGGGGAATAATTACAAGTACGAAAAGGATATGATGAACACGGATAACTGAATTTAATTCACCGGAGATATAACAAGATTGAATAAGGATGAACACGAAGCTCATGAAAATCTTGACAATGAATCACCGGCTACGAAAGGAAGAAGAGATATCGGAAGCATCACTGAATATAAAGGCACTTGGATGATGACTGAAACATTGAAGAAAAGGGTGGGAGGGCAGGAAAATACAAAAACAACTTTGGACAGATGAGATGAACTTCAGAAAGAAAAGAGAGATTGATCTTGCAAAATTAAAAATGATATAATTGACTTGAAGAGAAGCGCACCGATTGAAAAGAATTGACATGAAAACTCTCGTTGACACGAATTGATAAGACTAATGATTGAGAAAAAGAATTAGCACTCTCATAAAAATATGATAACACCACTTAGGAAAGATCTGAAATCATCACTTGACATCGAAGCAACTCGAATTACCATACTCCAACAAAACAAGGATGAGGCTTACAAAACAAGTCAGAACAAACTCATGAGAGAGATTCGTCTGATATTTTTGTGGACATGATCGCTCGGGCTCGATCCTTACAGTAGCCATCCTCTGCAAGGCAGTGCACACGACATACGAAGCGTCCCCGAGTCGTAGCAAGCTACAAGGACTCTTTAAGACACAACGTGAACCGCTGTAAGTCGACTGTGAACAAACGAATCCACTAGATGTCGAACCCCAACCTAACATCATGCATTTGTTGGAAGATTGTCCTATAAGTAACTATTTGAATTCCCACCTAAGAACTCACGAAATTTCTGGTCATGCAATCTGGTCCACGGATACAAGGACTAATATATCACTCAACTCCTATACTAACCCGTCAAGTGTATCACATCCGTCAACACATAACCAGAATCTCGGAACATCATCTATTTCAAACACTCATAATCACAACGATACAAAGTATGGCGATACATCTGAAACTCTCTGCACCAGTACTGGGGAAGCCGGACTCCTCTCGCCACTACTAGTATTGAAGCAATGTCGGACATCCTTCGTCCTGAGATACTAAGAAATCTTAATGATAGCGATGTGCTCAAGAATCCCCTGGAGCTCAACTCCCCGGAAGAAATCAAGTCAGACAGGAGGCACCAAGACAGAACTCGGTCACATCGACATCATATAGATTCCAAAAATATCCGCATGATCCTAAAAATAAAATTGAGTGAGAAGAGGAGTAGACTTAGATTATTATGTAAAGATTCCTCAGCAGAGCATAGAAGAGGAGAAAAAAGAATCCTACTCTCCGATATATAGATAGAGTCAAAGCAATTTTTCACTAGACTAGACTCGGCCAAGTTCGATCAATCAAGGGGGCTCCAAGGTCGGTACTGCTCTGATACCAACTTGTAACGCCCAAGATGTGATCCTATCCTTAATTTGGCATGAGGGCGTCGTCAGGGATAGAAGCGCATTGTTTAGCAGATCCCTGGCAATGGCTAGAAAAATGCTATTCTCGATTGCTCAACAATTAGAAATTGTCTTGCAATGACCCACTAGCGCGTGGGTTCGCGGCAGTTTTCGAGGGTAGATTATTCAACCCAAATTTGTTGGTTAGCCGGACAGGAAGTGAGAGGACATTCTCAAGTATTAGGAGTTGAATGTGTTAGATTCAACCACACCTGAAAGATTAGTATCTGCAAGCAAAGTATCAGCAGCAAAGTAGTATGATAACAACGGTGTCAGAAACGATCTGTTGACGGCACACTATTCCTAACGATTGTATCAATGGCGCCAGAAGTTGCCCGTGGACGAGAAATATTCTTTCCCGTCAACGTCGTGCGAACAAGTATTGTAGCAGGTAGCAACAGTGGCAAGGAACAGCAGTAGTGACAGCAGTAGCAAGTAGCAACAGTAGCAAGTAATAGCAGCAGCAACAGTAGTAACAGCAGCAGAGCAAAACAAGTAACAGCAGCAACAACAGTAGTAACAGCAGTAGAGCAAAACAAGTAACAGCAGCAGTGGGACAAACTCGTAGGCAATGGGTCGGTGATTTGTTTGGATGATATTCATCATGCAACAGTTATAACACGGAGAGATATGTGGCTAGCTCCCGTTCGTCAATGTGATGTAGGCATGCATTCTGTGTGTCGTCATACATGCTTGGGGAAAAGAACTTGCATGGCATCTATTGTCCATCCCTCCCGTGGCAGCGAGGTCCAAAAGGAAACTACGGGATATTAAGGTTCTCCTTTTAATAAAGAACTGGACCAACGCATTAGCACTTGGTGAACACATGAACTCCTCAAACTATGGTCATCACCAGGAGTGGTTCCGGTTATTGTCACTCCGGGGTTGCCGGGTCATAACACATGGTAGGTAACTACAACTTGCAAGATCGGATCTAAAACACACATATATTGGTGACAACATAATAATTTCATATCTGAAATCATGGCACTCGGGCCCTAGTGACAAGCATTAAGCATGGCAAAGTAGTAGCAGCATCAATCTCAGAACATAGTGGATACTAGGGATCAATCCCCGTCAAAACTAACTCGATTACATGATAGATCTCATCCTACTCATCACCGCCCAGCGAGCCTACAAATAGATTACTCACGAACGACGAAGAGCTTCATGGAATTGGAGAGGGAAGAAGGTTGATGATGACGATGGCGACGATTTCCCCTCTCCGGAGCCCAAAACGGACTCCAGATCTGCCCTCCAGATGAAGAACAGGATGTGGCGGCGCTTACGTATCGCAAACGTGATGAAATCTTCTCTCTTGATTTTTTCTGGGACGAAAGTGTATTTATAGAGCTGAGTTTGGGGGTGGAAGAGCCACGTGGGCCCCACAAGCTTGCTAGCCCCACTGGCCCATCCCCTCCGATGGATCTTTGCACAAGTACTTTTAATATTTTCTAGGAATATTCTCTGTAAATTTTCATGATGTTCCGAGAACTTTCATTTCTGCACAAAAACAACACCAAGGCAATTCTGCTGAAAACAGCGTTAGTCCGGGTTAGTTCCATTCAAATCATGCAAATTAGAGTCCAAAACAAGGGCAAAAGAGTTTGGAAAAGTAGATACGATGGAGACGTATCAACTCCCCCCAGCTTAAAACCTTGCTTGTCCTCAAGCAACTCAGTTGACAAACTGAAAGAGAAAGAAAAACTTTGACAAACTCTGTTTGATCTTGTTGTTGCAACTATGTCTAACTCATAACCTGAATTTCAGCAAGATCACGAGTTAACCACATAAGCAAGTGACACAAAGGTCTCACGGTAAACTAATATCAATGGCATAATCAGCTAACGAGCAAATAATAATGAGTTTCAAATACCAACAATTCAATCAAAACAAGCATGAAGCAATATGAATAGGTGGTATCTCGCTAGCTCTTTCTGAGACCGCAAAACATAAATGCAGAGCACTTTCAAAGATCAAGGGCTGACTAAACATTGTAATTCATAGCAACTAAGATCCAGTCATAGTCATACTCAATATCAATCAAAAGCAAAGCATAAAAATGACAGAGGTGCTCTCTGATTGGTGCTTATATAAGTAGAGGATGACTCGACGGGAAAATAAATAAACAGGCCCTTCGTAGAGGGAAGCATTGATTTGCAGAGGTGCCAGAGCTCAAGCTTTGAAAACGGAAATAATAATTTTGGGTGGCATGCTTTCATTGTCAACGCAGTGACCAAGAGTTCTCAATATCTTCCATGCTACTCATGCTATAGGCGGTTCCCAAACAGAAAAGTAAAGTTTTAACTCCCTCACCACCAATCAATCACACTCCACGGCTAGACGAATCCTCGGGTACCGTCCATACTAACATCAATCCGGGGGGAGTCTTGTTTTACAGTTATGTTTTTGATTTAGGCGTGGAACTGGGCATTCCAATTACCGGCCCCTTTCTCGTGAATGACAGTGAATAAAGACATGTCGAGGATAACACGCCTAACATGGAAGATATCAATAGCCCCCTGTCACCACATGAGCGGTTCGGGCATGCAAAACAGATTATTTCTTGAAGGTTTAGAGAATGGCACATGCAAATTTACTTGGAACGGCAGGTAGATACCGTAAATAGGTAGGTATGGTGGACTCTCATGGAAAAACTTTTGGGTTTATGGAAGTGGATGCAGAAGCAGTATTCCGCTTAGTACAAGTGAAGGCTAGCAAAAGACTAGGAAGCGACCAACTAGAGAGCGACAACAGTCATCAAGATGCAATGAGTTTGACTAACATTGAATGCAAACATGAACATGATATAAATCACCATGAATACGAACATCATAGAGGCTATGTTGATTTTGGTTCAACTACATGCATGAACATGCGCCAAGTCAAGCCACTTGAATCATTCAAAGGAGAATACCATCCTATCATACTACATCATAGTCATATCAAAATCTATGTTGGCATTCAAGACAAACCATTATAAGCTCTCAGCTAGTTAAGCATGGCATCAGAAACTATGATCTCTAAGTTGTCATTGCAAACATGGTTCTCTCACAACAAAGCTGAGTCAGGCATGACAAGCTAGTCATATTTACAAAAAAAATAGATAGAGTTCATACCAACTTTTCCAGTCTCAATCACTTCATCATATATCATCATTATTGCCTTTCACTTCACGATCGGACGATGTGAACAATAATAAGAGTGCTCGTGCAATGGACTAAGCAGAATCTGCAGGCAAACACAACGGAGAAGACAAAGTAATATGGCTCTTTGAAAGCTAAACAGGTATGCATGCAAGAGCCACTAAACATTGTAACCAATATCTTCTACCTTGACCCAAAGAAAAAGAGAACTATTTACACGGGAAGCTCCCAACAAGCAAAAGAAGAAAGAAAAATCTTTTTGGGTTTTCCCAAAAGGACACAAAACAAGAAAACAAGAAAACGAAAATAAACTAGCATGGGTAATACAGTGGCAAAGTGTAAACACCGACTGACAAAGTGAAAGCATAAGCATAAATGTAAGGTCGGTGAGAACACGTACTCCCCCAAGCTTAGGCTTTTGGCCTAGCTTGGTCTACTCCCATGGATGGTCTTGGCGAAACCCAAAATCATAATGGGTGTTATACGGGAGTGCTGCAGCCACTGCCTGAATAGCTACCTCACAAAGTCGAGCAGCCGTCGCATCCCTCTCATACTCCTGTGCCTCTCCTATGGTTATGTAGTATCTCCGTTTTACCTGAAAGTCAAAGAAAGCAGGAGCAGGAAGGGTAATATGGAAAACACGCTGCCGGTCAAAAATCAAATGGTATAGGAGGGATTCATCATCCCTCTCAAGGAACAGGTAGCGTGTTAGAGCGACACGATCAAGGTAGGCTCTACGGAGAGGGGGGGTCTCCTGAACGGATGGGTACTCCAAGAAAATTTGCTAAGCGTGTAGCATAAATTCCACCAAAGAAATCCCCCTCAATGGCATTATTATTCAGCCTCCTTGCTATTATAGCTCCCATGTTGAAGCTCCTGTCACATGTTACTGCTCTCTTAAGGATACTAAGGTCGGATGCGCATAGGTGAAATGTGCACCCTTGCCGTTAATGGACCTACCTATGAAGAGGGCAAAGTAGTGCAAGGCAGGGAAATGAATGCTTCCTATGGTAGCTTGCGTGATATCTCTAGTTTCTCCAACAGTTATGCTGGAGACAAAGTCTCTAACCGAAGACTTAGCAGGATCATTAAGACTACCCCCATCGGGTATCTTGCAAATCCTATTGAAATCCTCCAAATCCATGGTGTAGGATTTATCATACAGATCAAACAGTATGGATGAGTCACGGCCAACTGAAAATTTAAATTTACGCACAAAAGAGGCGGTGAGCATAGCATACTGTTCACATTTATCTGAGAGGAATTCTGCTAACCCGGCATTGCGGACAAGTGTATGAAACTCATCCTTGAAGCCTGCTTCGATCATGAACTCATCGTAATGCCATTCACATGGTTGTACCTGTGCATCTCTTAGTTGATAAGGTTCGAGCTCCCGAAAAGAAAGACGGGGACCCTTTCTTACTTGAGGAACCACCATGAAACTTCCTCCTGAACATAATTTCCTTTTGCTGAAATTTTTGAAGTTCAAGAGAAAAGTGAATAAAGACCAACCACACCTTGTAGCAATTACTCCTAATAGTGCCTAGAGACTGTATCACGCGCTAAAACTACTTGGAACCAGCTAAAATCAACATTTCTAGCTCAAAAACAAGGTCACCAGGGTAGCAAGAATACGCGAACGATAAAGCACTAGAGCAAAAAATAATTGGACCAATGGAGGAGTCACTTACCAAGGAGTAATTTCCCCAACACGGTTCGTAGAATGGTGCTATGAGCAAGGAGATCGAAAATCACAGCCAAATGAGCGAGAACACGGGTTTGAGGTGCGAAATGATTTTTTCTGGAGGTGGAAGAAGAGGATGGGAGCTGGAATGAGTGGAGGGGGTCCCTGTGGGCCCCACAAGCTGTTGGAAATATGCCCTAGAGGCAATAATAAAATGGTTATTATCATATTTCCTTGTTCATGATAATCGTCTATTGTTCATGCTATAATTGTATTAACAGGAAACAGTAATACATGTGTGAATAAATAGATCACAATGTGTCCCTAGCAAGCCTCTAGTTGGCTAGCTCGTTAGTCAATAGATGATCATGGTTTCCTGGTCATGGGCATTAGATGTCATTGATAACGGGATCACATCATTGGGAGAATGATGTGATGGACAAGACCCAATCCTAAGCATAGCACTAGATCGTATTGTTCGTATGCTAAATCTTTTCTAATGTCAAGTGTCTTTTCCTTCGACCGTGAGATTGTGCAACTCCCGGATACCGTAGGAGTGCTTTGGGTGTATCAAACATCACAACGTAACTGGGTGACTATAAAGGTGCACTACGGGTACCTCTGAAAGTGTCTGTTGGGTTTGTACGAATCGAGATCGGGATTTGTCACTCCGCGTGACGGAGAGGTATCTCTGGGCCTACTCGGTAGAACATCATCATGAGCTCAATGTGACTAAGGAGTTAGTCACACGATGACATGCTACGGAACGAGTAAAGAGACTTACCGGTAACGAGATTGAACAAGGTATAGTTATACCGACGATCGAATCTCGGGCAAGTTCTATACCGACAGACAAAGGGAATTGTATACAGGATTTATTGAATCCATGACATCATAGTTCATCCGATGAGATCATCGTGGAGCAAGTGGGAGCCACCATGGGTATCCAGACCCCGCTGATGGTTATTGGTCGGAGAGGTGTCTCGGTCATGTCTGCATGTCTCCCGAACCCGTAGGGTCTACACTCTTAAGGTTCGATGACGCTAGGGTTATAGGGAATTGTTATACGAGGTTACCAAAAGTTATTCGGAGTCCCGGATGAGATCCCGGACATCACGAGGAGCTCCGGAATGGTCAAGAGGTAAAGATTGATATATAGGATGGATGGTTTTGGACACCGGAAATGTTTCGGGCGTCACCGGTAATGTACCAGGACCACCGGAAATGGTCCCGGGGGTCCACCGGGAGGGGCCACCAGCCCCAAGTTGTAGCATGGGACAAAAGAGGGAGGGCAACCAGCCCAAAGTGGGCTGGTGCGCCTCCCACAAGGAGGCCCAAGGCGCAGGAGGTGGAGACGGGGGGAAACCCTAGGCACTGGTGGGCCTAAGGCCCATCTAGGGGTGCGACACCCCCTCCCCCTGCCCTGGCCGCCGCACCTCCCATCTGGCGGGGCTGCCGCACCACCTAGGGTGGGAACCCTAGGGGTGGCACCCCCCCTCCCCTCCTCCTATATATAGTGGGGGTTTTGGGGCTGTTTCACACACAGTTTTCCATCTCCCTCGGCGCAGCCCTGCCCCCTTCTTCCTCCTCTCCCACGGTGCTTGGCGAAGCCCTGCCGGGAGACCTCGTCTCTCCATCGACACCACGCCGTCGTGCTGCCGGAGATCTTCCCCAACCTCTCCCTCCTCCTTGCTGGATCAAGGTGCAGGAGACGTCACCGGGCTGCACGTGTGTTGAACGCGGAGGTGCCGTGGTTCGGCACTAGATCGGAATCACACCGCAATCTGAATCGCCGCGAGTACGACTCCATCAACCGTGTTCTAGCAACGCTTCCGCTTAGCGATCTTCAAAGGTATGAATATGCACTCACCCCTCTCTCGTTCCTGGTCTCTCCATAGGAAGATCTGAATATGGCGTAGGAAAATTTTGAATTTATGCTACGTTACCCAGCAGTGGTATCAGAGCCAGGTTTTCTATGCGTAGATTCTATGCACGAGTAGAACACAAAAGGTTGTGGGCGATGATTTGTCAATTGCTTGCCGCTACTAGTCTTATTCTTTTCTGGCGGTATTGTGGGATGAAGCGACCCGGACCGACATTACACGTACGCTTACGTGAGACTGGTTCCACCGACAGACATGCACACCGTGCATAAAGGTGGCTAGGGGGTGTCTGTCTCTCCTACTCTAGTCGGATTGGATTTGATGAAAAGGGTCCTTATGAAGGGTGAATAGCTTTGGCATATCATCGTTGTGGCTGCCACGTAGGTAAGAAATCGTTCTTTCTAGAAACCCAAATCAGCCATGTAAAACTTGCAACAACAATTAGAGGACGTCTAACTTGTTTTTGCAGGGTTTGACATGTGATGTGATATGGCCAAAGTTGTGATGTTGCATGTATGATGTATGAGATGATCATGTTATTGTAATAGGTTTCACGACTTGCATGTCAATGAGTATGACAACCGGCAGGAGCCATAGGAGTTGTCTTAATTTATTGTATGAGATGCAACGCCATGTGCTTACTACTTTTACTTCATTGCTAACGGTTAGCTATAGTAGTAGTGATAGTAGTAGTTGGCGTGACGACTTCACGGAGACACGATGATGGAGATCATGATGATGGAGATCATGGTGTCACGCCGGTGACAATGATGATCATGTGATGCCTGAAGATGAAGATCGAAAGAGCAAAGATGATAACGGCCATATCATGTCACTATATGATTGCATTGTGATGTTTATCATGTTTTTCATCTTATTTCTTAGAACAATAGTAGCATAATAAGATGATCCCTCTTAAAATTTCGAGAACGTATTCCCCTAAGTGTGCACCATTGCGAAGGATCGTTGTCTCGAAGCACCACGTGATGATCGGGTGTGATAGATTCTAACGTTCGCATACAACGGTGTAAGCCAGATTTACACACGCGAAACACCCAGGTTGACTCGACGAGCTTAGCATGTACAGACATGACCTCGAATACAAGAGACCGAAAGGTCGAACATGAGTCGTATGGTTGAAATTTCCCTAAACTCTCGACACAACTCAATACGAGTCAAGCCTCTGGTGTTTCCGTACCATCCTAAGATCATGCTGGTACACACTCAGTACATCAATGTATATATCAAGAGTTCAATCACACAGCTTTATTAATTGAAATCTCATATCGAGTACTTTATTACAATAATGAATTACAATAAAGTGGCTGAAGGCCATCTCATGACATATCTAACGAAGACTAGCGGAAGCATCAGGTAGACGAGTCCATCCGACTCCAGGGCGTGTCGTTGAGCGTAGATCGTAGCCTCACTCCTGGTCGGAAAAGTACTCTGCAACATGATACGTTGCAGCCGTGTAGGTCAGCATATGGAATATGCCGGCAAGTCATCAAAGAGAGGGGAAAAATAATAACCAACTATCTCTACATGCATATTTGGCAGGTGGGGCTATAAGTTTTAGCATAAAGCCAATTTTCTCCTACAACAAGAGAGGGCTGAAAACAAAATATTACTACATTGTTTGTTGTTAACAAGATGGTTCCGCCAACCAACTCTCGTACCCGAGTTGTTGATAATTCCCACATCATTATTTAGTTGTGTCGAGAGTTCAGGGAAATTTCAATGCCTTCGGCTCAAGTTGTCCATGACCGTGGACACGGCTAATCGATTAGGTTTGGGCACTCTGCAGAGTTTTGCACACGTTCCCCACCAGATTTGATCGCCTCCGAGTATGTCCTCGCACTTCAGGGTGTTTGAAGACCGGATGATCAAAACATGGTCTTTCAACGGGTCCCTCTGAATCCGTGTCGGTGCCCATCCATTCCCACCGTTCTTCTACATCTGCTAGCACCGCCTATCCAGAGTCGTCGCATTGTCCAACCAAGCCAGTGCCCAAAATGACTTGTGGCTGTGCAGGTAAGCCTTGGGTCTTGAAGCCTCCGTCCGTCTCTTCGAGCCTGGGTGAAGCTTTCTGCAAGATGTCATGGCACGTCTCCAGCATCCCGGGGTCGTCCACTGGTTTCTCCAGGGAGCCCGTCAAACCGTCCTTCACCCAGAGTTGCATTGCTTCACGAGGTCTTGAAAATCTGGACTTAACCGGTCTTGGTTATTTAGTTATCCTCGCATCACTCGTGTTATGCACTCAACCAGAATCCTGTCTACTCAAGCATAGCAATATGAAATTTGTCGTCCCGGGCCAAGTATCGGGGTTGTTGTGTGCCTACCACATGATACTACAACCTATAACTATAATTTCCAAGAACCTACTCAGCATGCAATTGGGCAAAGAAAGGTGAAACTACCATGCATAGGAAAACATAGGAGATAGTATGATCAAAATGACTTGACTTAATGATAGTTGTCTTGATCGAGCGCTTCTAAGTAACAAGCTTCGCACTCCGGGTGATCTACCGATACAAACAAATACACACCATAAGCACTACAATCATCAACAAGTGAAATAACATCACAAGCATAAAGTAGCTATGGCCTAAAGTGAAAGAATTCACTTCACCTAACTAAGGCAGAAATTGTTTCTGTTAAAACCCCAAGTAAAACATTTCAAAACATTTGAAACTTATACTACAGTAAGATATAATCACTAGGAAGCAGTAGAAAAAAGAATCAATTAAAAATCATTTTTAAACTCCTGGAATAAGCAAAACAAGGTTTAAACTAAATCTGATCTAAATCAAATTTCAAAATTTCAAACATAGACAAATTATATGTTTTTGAAAACTACAGAAACATTGTGATTTACTGGAACAAGTTTCAACTCCATTGGAATTCTAGATCAAAAGTTATGATCAAAACAAGATTGGAACTTTCTCTATTTTCTAATTTAAAACAGAAAAAGAAGAAAAACTGCTAGTGGGCAGGGGGTTAGGTGGAAGCTCCTAATTCGTCAGGGAGCGTGTGTTGTGGTGAATAACAAGTGAATGGCCGCAATGTAACAAAACCTCCGGCTAACTAATAAGTGAAGAAGAAAACCGTTTTGGTTTTTTGTCTAAAGCCGAAGGGGTATGGCGATCTAATCACACGCGTTGAAAACGATTCGGACGGCTAAGGGAGGTGGGGGTTGCTCACAGTGGGGGGGGCTGCCGGTGTGCTCTACGCCGGCAAGGCAGAGAGGAGGTGGTGCTTGGGGAAGGGGCTCCGGCGATCTCTGGCGGTGTCCGAGAGTTCCAGCGGGTGGAGGCGGTGCTCTAGTGTCGCTTGGTGGTGACGGCGAGGCGAGGAGGGTCGGGGCGAGCAGCAGGAGGCCAGGGAGCTTCGGCTCTTGGTCGGAGCTCCGGTGACGGTGTGCGGTGGTGTGGGGCGGGGCTCGGGCGGAGACGAGGGGAACAGGGTGCGGGGAGGTCCGGGGTATTTATAGGGGCGAGGGGAGGTCTCGGGAAGGGAGGGAGCAAGAGATCCGGGGCGATCCGGTGGGGCTCCGGTGAGGTAAGGAAGGAGAGGGGAGGAAAGGTAGGAGGAGACCGGGGGGAGCTTCGGTCGGGAGGTGGGGCCAGGCTGGCAGGGAGAGAGAGAGAAGGGGCAAGGGGGTCGGTAGCCGATCCGAATAGATTTCGGTCCCGGGACCGATGGGATCCGGGCCGATCCTAATCCACGCCCGCTGGCGCTTTCCAAAAGAAAAGAGGGTTTTTCCATTTTTTCAAAAACAGGAAATAAAACAAATAAATGGGAAGGTAAATAAAATCCAAAAATAGGGGTATTATATACCAAAATTTTCAGAAAAAAATCTCTACATGTTTAACATTTTTCCAAGGCCAAAATAAAAACTTAAAAAAAATGTTTTTTTCAGAAAAAACCTAAAAGATTTATTTTCTGTTTGCAATTCTTTTCTCAATAAAACTTTGGTTTTCTTGGCTCAAAATATTTCAAAAATGTCCCTGGTTTTGTAGGGTCATGTTCCTCCTCTCTTTTCTGTTTGACAGAATTTTGTCGGCACTTCTTGCATGAAGAAAACAAATAGAAATGCAAAATAAAATTTTTGAAAGAATTCAAATGCAAATCTTTATTGCCATTCAATATGCATAGATGCTTAGCTACAATTGTAAAACATTCCCAATTGGGAAAATTGGGTTACAAACCTACCCACCTTAAGATGAATCTCGCCCTCAAGATTCAGGTTGGCTAGAAAATAGGTGCGGGTGGTCTCGACGAAGATCTTCTTCTCTTTCCCAGGTGGCTTCTTCCTAGGTGTGGTGGCTCCACAACACCTTGCAGAACTTGATGATCTTGCTGCGGGTAACTCTGTTGGCAGTCTCAAGAATCCTGACGGATTTCTCCTCATACGTCAGATCACTGTCAAGCTGTATGGCCTCTAGGGGCACTGTATCTCTCAACAGAACATCTGCCATCTCAGCGTGGCATTTCTTCAACTGGGAAACATGGAAGACATCATGAACTCCGGACAATCCTTCCGGCAGTTCCAGTTTATAAGCAACTTCGCCTCTACGTTCAAGAATTTTGTAGGGGCCAATGAATCGGGGTGCTAACTTTCCTTTCACACCAAATCTCTTGATTCCTCGAAGTGGAGACACCCGAAGATATGCTCGGTCTCCCACTTCGTATGTTACTTCCTTGCGTTTGCTGTCAGCATAACTTTTCTGCCTGGACTGAGCTATCTTGAGTCGGTCACGAATCAGCTTGACCTTCTCTTCAGAATCTCGGATAAGGTCAGGACCAAAAAGTTGTCGGTCTCCAACTCCATCCCACATCAACGGTGTTCTGCACCTCCTTCCATATAGAGCTTCGAAAGGGGCCATCTTCACACTGGTCTGATAGCTGCTGTTGTATGAGAACTCGGCATAAGGCAAATTGTCATCCCAACTAGACCCATAGTCTAGTGCACAAGCTCTCAACATGTCCTCCAGAATCTGATTGACTCTCTCGGTCTGTCCATCTGTCTGTCGGTGAAAAGTTGTACTGAACTCCAATCTCGTTCCGAAGGTTTCATGCAATTGGTGCCAAAATTTTGATGTGAACTGAGTCCCTCTATCTGACACAATACTCTTCTGTACTCCATGCAGACATACGATCCTGGTCATATATATCTTGGCCAGCTTGGCACTCGTGTAAGTAGTCTTCACGGGAATGAAGTGAGCTACCTTAGTCAAACGATCGACCACAACCCAAATAGAATCATAGCCAGAACGGGTCCTGGGTAATCCTGTGATGAAGTCCATACCAAGCTTTTCCCATTTCCACTCGGGTATCGGCAGAGGTTGAAGAAAACCTGCTGGCTTCTGATGCTCGGCTTTTACTCGCTGACAAACATCGCATATTGCTACAAACTCGGCAATGTCTTTCTTCATTCCTGTCCACCAGAAACTTTCTTTCAGATCCAGATACATCTTGGTGTTGCAGGGGTGTATCGAGTACGGGGAATCATGGGCCTCCTGAAGTATCAACTTCCTGAGTTCGAGATCATTGGGCACATAAATGCGATCCTCAAACCATAAAGTTCTGTGTTCATCCTCACGAAAACCTTTAGCCTTCCCGTCTTTCATTTTCTGCTTAATATCAGCTATCTCCTTGTCTGATTTTTGAGCTTCGCGGATCTTTTCTGTCAAGGTGGACTGAATTTCTAGTGTGCCTACAAATCCTCTTGGAACTATTTCCAATTTGAGCTCTCGGAGATCATCGGCTAACTCGTGGGGTAATCCTCCTGCTATGAGTGTGTTCACATAACTCTTGTGGCTCAATGCATCGGCTACAACATTTGCCTTGCCTGGGTGGTAATGCAATCTCATGTCATAGTCCTTGATCAGTTCTAGCCATCGCCTCTGTCTGAGGTTCAACTCCTTCTGCGTGAAGATATATTTCAGGCTCTTGTGATCAGTGTAAACATCACAACTATTTCCGATCAGGAAATGTCTCCAGGTCTTGAGAGCGTGCACTACGGCTGCTAGCTCCAAGTCATGCGTGGCATAATTCAACTCATGGGGTCTGAGCTGTCTGGATGCATAGGCTACAACTTTACCTTCTTGCATGAGCACTCCTCCGAGTCCTTGGCGAGAAGCGTCACAGTACACCTGAAATCCTTCCGAATGTTCGGCAATATCAGCATTGGGGCTGTAACCAGACGTTTCTTCAACTCTTGAAAACTGGATTCACATTCCTCGGTCCAAACATACTTGGACTCCTTCTTCAACAACTCTGTCATGGGCTTGGCGATCTTTGAGAAATTCTCAATGAACCTCCGGTAATATCCGGCAAGTCCGAGGAAACCGCGGATCTCCTTAACTGAAGTGGGTGCTACCCATTCGGTGACTGCTGCGACCTTGGCAGGGTCCACTGCTATTCCTTCGCCTGAAATGACGTGTCCGAGGAATCTGACTTCCTTCAACCAAAATTCACATTTGCTAAACTTCGCATACAGCTGATGCTCTCGAAGTTTCTCCAGAACTAGACGCAGATGTTCCTTGTGTTCCTCCTCGTTCTTGGAGAATATCAGTATGTCATCGATGAACACCACGACAAACTTGTCCAAGTATTCCATAAATACCTTGTTCATCAGATTCATAAAATATGCCGGAGCATTAGTCATTCCAAATGACATGACTGTGTACTCATACAAGCCGTACCGAGTGGTGAAGGCTGTCTTGGGTATATCATGTTCATGAATCTTCAGCTGATGATACCCGGATCGAAGATCGATCTTGCAGAATATTCGGGCTCCAACTAACTGGTCAAACAGATCATTGATCATCGGCAAGGGGTACTTGTTCTTGATGGTCACCTCGTTCAATGCACGATAATCGACAACCATTCTCAAGGACTTATCCTTCTTTTCAACCAAGAGCACTAGGGCTCCCCAAGGTGAAGAACTTGGGTGAATATACCCTTTGTCCAACAACTCCTTAATTTGCTTTTTGATTTCTACCAAGTCATTTGCGGGCATCCGATAGGGTATCTTGGATATCGGGGCTCTTCCGGGTAATAGCTCAATCAGGAACTCAATCTCTCTATCAGGTGGCATGCCCGGCAATTCCTCCGGAAATACATCTGGGTATTCTTGTACAATCGGTACTTCCTCCTGGACTACTCCCCTGAGAGTTTACTCGTTTACTCCGTGTCGGGCGCTGAGACACGTACTTAATCCGCTTTTGCTCGGGGGTGGTGAGCAAAATAGACTTAAGGGCACAATCAATAGTCCCTTCGTACTTGGCCAACCAATCCATGCCTAGGATTACATCCAATCCCTGAGACTCTAATATGATGAGGTCGGTGGGAAACTTATGGTTCCCGATGTTGAGACTCAAAGCATGGCATCCTATCCCGGTTGTCATCATGCCTCCTGGGGAACTGACCTTAATAGGCTGGCTGAGGGTTCTAGTTGGCAAACTATACTTTTACACAACTACCCTTGATATGAATGAATGTGTTGCACCAGAATCAAAAGTACCAATACTGGACGTGAATTTAGCAAAAACTTACCAACCACAGTATCGGGGTGATCATAGACCTCTTCAACATCAATGTGATTCACCCGAGCTCGAGGAAAAGGATTGGGCTTCTTTGCTGCAGAGTTGCCTTTGCCGTTTCCATTTCCCTGCTTGTTCTGGGGACATTCAGTGGCATAGTGTCCTGTCTTCTGACACTTGAAGCAGGTGATGTTGTTCAGATCCTTCTGAGCTGGAGCTGAATGATGCTGAGTGCCGGTACCGCTATTCTTGAAGTTGTTGTTGTTGCGGTGGTTCCCATTTCCTCCATGGTTGTGGACGTGTCCTCCAAACTTACCGGATCCAGTCCCGGTATTCCCTGAATAGGGGGTGTAGCGAGGCTTCTGCTGAGTGTCGGAGTTGAACTTTCCATTGCCATACTTCCGCTTGCGGTTCTCCATCTGCTGATGTTTCCCCTCCAAGATGAGGGCCTTATCTACCAGCTCCTCGTAGTTGTTGAAGTTGCCTACAGTCAGCTAAATGCTTAGCTCATCATTGAGTCCCTCCAAGAACTTTTCCTGCTTGGCTGCATCATCGGCCACATCTCCAGGTGCATAACGGGCGAGCATGCTGAATTCATCGACATACTGAGCCACAGAGCGATTTCCCTGGCATAAGTTGCGAAACTCACGCTTCTTCAGACTCATTGCACCATCTGAGACATGTGCGGTGCGGAAGGCTTGCTTGAACTACTCCGAAGTGACTCCAGCAATGGGATATGTGGTGGTGTAGTTCTCCCACCATGCAGCTGCACGGCCTTCAAGTTGATGCGCAGCAAAGCGCACCTTCTCAGCCTCAGTACAACTAGCAGTGATTAGTTCTCGCTCCATCTTGCGGAGCCAATCATCTGCCACAATGGGCTCAATGTTGCTGGAGAAAGTCGGAGGGTTCAACCTCAGGAAACGGGTGAGATTGTCGGCCTGGGGTGGATGATGGTTGTTGTTATTGTTCTGGTTCTGGATGATCAGCTGCATCAGGGTATTCTGTTGCTGAATCAACTGAGTGAGTTCCCGTGGAAAGTTGGAAGCAGGGGCACGTCTCGGAGGCATCTGGTGTTTGTAGAGGGGTGAGATTAGCAAAGAACAATGGTCTAAAGAGTAATTACACTACCCATATGAAATGCAACAACCAAGTATCACACCACACATTTTATTCAATACCATCACAAAAGGTTCACACACGGGGATACAAAATTCGATAACCTAAACATCGGCCTAAGCGTTTAACGATAAGATAAATTTGGTGGACTAGTCTAAGTGTCCTCCTCACAAAAGCATGGTGGTGGGTCCTTCGGTGGAGCTTTCTTCATAGTCCTCCTCATTGCTGATCAAGGGGGCTACGTCTCCTTCGGTATGAAGGTTCTCGCCCATGTCCAGTTCCTCCTCCAGGTATGTGACACGAGTCTTCAGCTTCTCGATCCTCTCCAGGAAGTCCTTCACCTCCAATTCGTGCTCATAGTGGGCTTCCCGGGCTGCTTCTTCGAGTTCGAGTTCGCGGAGCGACAGTTGCTTGATCTTCCTGGCGTCCTTGATCACACGATGCTCCAGAGTCCCGTTGTGCTTCTCCAAGGTCTGGGCATAGGACAGGAGAGCGTCCTTGGTCTTGCTTGAGATGATTTCTCCATCTTCTCCTCTTCGAGATACCGTGAATAGGTCCGATGAAATAGGGCAGCCTCTGTACACTTCCTTGATACGTCCGAGTGCACAATGGACCGCCATGTCCCTTCTGAGAATCCAGTTGGGTGCGATGAACTTGAAGTCCACAGGATCAGTGCGCGGCTTGAATGTCCTTCCGGGAACGTGCACCTCAATCCTGTAGCATGAATCCTTCGGGTAAGACGAAGTAGGCTTCCCTGTGATAGTCGGCACAGCAATCCTCAAGTCCTTGGTGATCTGTATCAGCTCCTTTCCGAAAGGCATAGTGGCGTCGGGCTGGCAAAACTCCGTGAACTTAACGGGGATGAAGGTGGCCATCTAAAACATTGGAAAATCAGAGAGAAGTCAGAAATGATCAAAAGAGGAAATAGAGGATTTATAGACATAAGAAAATAGTTTTCTTCCTAAGGATTTTCCATTCCTAGAGGTTACGTCCTACAGTCAGCGTGTGCTCTGAATACCATTTCTGTAGCGACCCGACTCAATACGAGTCAAGCCTCTGGTGTTTCCGTACCATCCCAAGATCATGCAGGTACACACTCACTACATCAATGTATATATCAAGAGTTCAATAACACAGCTATGTTAATCGAAATCTCATATCGAGTACTTTATTACAATAATGAATTACAATAAAGTGGCTGAAGGCCATCTCATGAGATATCTAACGAAGACTAGCGGAAGCATCAGGTAGATGAGTCCATCCGACTCCAGGGCGTGTCGTTGAGCGTAGATCGTAGCCTCACTCCTGGTCGGAAAAGTACTCTGCAACATGATACGTTGCAGCCGTGTAGGTCAGCATATGAATATGCCGGCAAGTCATCAAAGAGAGGGGGAAAATAATAACCAACTATCTCTACATGCATATTTGGCAGGTGGGGCTATAAGTTTTACCATAAAGCCAATTTTCTCCTACCACAAGAGAGGGCTGAAAGCAAAATATTACTACATTGTTTGTTGTTAACGAGATGGTTCCGCCAACCAATTCTCGTACCCGAGTTGTTGATAATTCCCACATCATTATTTAGTTGTGTCGAGAGTTCAGGGAAATTTCAATGCCTTCGGCTCAAGTTGTCCATGACCGTGGACACGGCTAATCGATTAGGTTTGGGCACTCTGCAGAGTTTTGCACACATTCCCCACAAGATTTGATCGCCTCCGAGTATGTCCTCGCACTTCAGGGTGTTTGAAGACCGGATGATCAAAACATGGTCTTTCAACGGGTCTCTCTGAATCCCTGTTGGTGCCCATCCATTCCTACCGTTCTTCTACATCTGCTAGCACCGCCTATCCAGAGTCGTCGCGTTGTCCAACCAAGCCAGAGCCCAAAATGACTTGTGGCTGTGTAGGTAAGCCTTGGGTCTTGAAGCCTCAGTCCGTCTCTTCGAGCCTGGGTGAAGCTTTCCGCAAGATGTCATGGCACGTCTCCAGCATCCCGGGGTCGTCCACTGGTTTCTCCAGGGAGCCCGTCAAACCGTCCTTCACCCAGAGTTGCATTGCTTCACGAGGTCTTGAAAATCTTGACTTAACCGGTCTTGGTTATTTAGTTATCCTCGCATCACTCGTGTTATGCACTCAACCAGAATCACGTCTACTCAAGCATAGCAATATGAAATTTGTCGTCCCGGGCCAAGTATCGAGGTTGTTGTGTGCCTACCACATGATACTAAAACCTATAACTATAATTTCCAAGTACCTACTCAGCATGCAATTGGGCAAAGAAAGGTGAAACTACCATGCATAGGAAAACATAGGAGATAGTATGATCAAAATGACTTGCCTTGATGATAGTTGTCTTGATCGAGCGCTTCTAAGTAACAAGCTTCGCACTCCGGGTGATCTACCGATACAAACAAATACACACCATAAGCACTACAATCATCAACAAGTAAAATAACATCACAAGCATAAAGTAGCTATGGCCTAAAGTGAAAGAATTCACTTCACCTAACTAAGGCAGAAATTGTTTCTGTTAAAACCCCAAGTAAAAAATATTTAAAAAAATTAAAACTTATACTACAGTAAGATATAATCACTAGGAAGCAGTAGCAAAAAGAATCAATTAAAAATCATTTTTAAACTCCTGGAATAAGCAAAACAAGGTTTAAACTAAATCTGATCTAAATCAAATTTGAAAATTTCAAACATAGACACCAGGCTAGAAAGGCCAAGCCTTCCACCTTTTACCAAGTATATAGGTGCATTAAATTAAATAGCATTTGATATGGCGATATAACAAGGAACCCATGTTATCACATGGAAGCAACTACACCTGCAACTAGCAACGCTAACAAATGGTTAAGCAAGCGGTAACATAGCAAGTCAGTGGTTTGCTAGGTTGTGAACAGGTTGAAGGTTTTCATGGCAATGTCGGGAGGTTGATATATAACAGGTGGTAGGCAACGAGACATAGCGACAGAAACGATAATACTAGGATGGCAATGATAGTAATGGTATCTGGGGAAATAGTCATCTTGCCTAAGATCCCGCTTGGAAGAAGAATGACTCCGTGAAGCGGACGAACCGATGGCGATGATGTCAACTCACACAATCAAACACTACACATTAAGTGAAGTTCAATATGCAACGAGTTGCATATTGACGAAACTCCACATCCGAATTATTTAGTTCTCGGCAATATTAAATGTGGTTAAACATGGCAAGAGGTGAAGCGTAATTAAACTACCTATCTAGGCATTTTAAATGAGGTCGGAAATGACATATAGCACCTCCGAGATGACCTCATACGTTAATTTATATTTCTGTCCAGATCTGAATTAACACTTTTAAATATTTATTAAACAGAAAAATAAATAGGTTCACGTGATTCTACACGTCATTACAACCAATTTACACATAGAGAACATCTCCAACAGAGCTACGGTTCAAAAGATACGAACACCGCAAGATATGATGGCATGAATGCAATATGTGTGCAACGACAGTCACAAGCATTTCAAAACATACAAACAGCAAGATAATATGAAACTACACGAGATTCTAAGCAAGTTTCATATAGGACATGATCAAAACGGAGCAACGATTCATCAACTACGAGCTAAACAACAAATCACTACAATCTGCCAAAAAATCAGCCACATAGCATTTTCTACACCCTACAACTACGAGCTACACAAATCCAAACTGCTCAACCAAGGCATGAGGTGGTAGAGGGAAAGATGCACTACAACATACAACCAACAACATTTAGCATGGAAGCATGGATCACTAGGAAAAGAAGTCACAAAATGGCTTCTCACACACAGTTTCAAACTTAGAGAAAAACATAGTTTATGAAAGTGCAGTTTACGACCTGAAGGCATATTTACAGCAGCAAAACCATAAGCTACAGGACTCCAAATGGCATGAAAATTGACAGCATGCTAGAGAATCCTAAAGTCTACAACTAAATCCATTGCATCAACCTCAAAAGAGCTATAGATCACGAGATAAACTCATGCAAAGACAGCAACAAAACATAACAGATTTCACACTTAGAAATATTTCAGCATCTACAAATCAGCACTATTTTCTAGCAAGTTGAGAGCAAGCAAACCACACCTAAACATGGATTTCTATTGCAACCAAAATTACCAGGGGCTAGTCTACACATCCAAGGGCAAATCTCTAGTTGACAACTCATTCATAGCATGCACGGATTAAATCGCACAAAATAAATAAACGGGCTACATGGCAAAATATCACGCGAACTAACTTGCTCAAAAGCTAAAACTAAATGCACAGTTAAATTCTATGGATTTTTCTACCCCGAAAACATATATAACATGTGGGGTTGTCATACGTCTCAAACGTATCTATAATTTTTTATGGTTTCACGCTGTTATCTTGTCATCTTTGGATGTTTTATGTACCTTTTCTATCTTTTTTGGGACTAACTTATTAATTCAGTGCCAAGTGCCACTTCCTGTTTTTCTGTGTTTTTGGCTCTTTTCAGATCTGATTTTGGAACGGAGTCCAAACGGAATAAAATCCTCGAAATAAATTTTTCCCGAACGAAAGAAGATCAGGGGGCTTGTGGGCTAAGCCAGGAGGGCTACAGGGAGCCCACAAGCCCCCTAGCCGCCACCAGGCGGGTGGCGCATGGTAGGCTTGTGGCCTCCCTGGCGCCCCATGACCTAGCTCCTTCGCCTATATATTCCCTAAAATACAGAAAAAAAATAAAGGGATCCACGAAAATACTTTTCGGCCGCCGCAAGCTTCCAATTACACGAGATCTCATCTGGAGACCCTTCCTGGTGCCCTGCCAGAGGGGACTTTGGAGTTGGAGGGCTTCTACATCAACATCATCGCCCCTCCAATGACTCGTGAGTAGTTCACTTCAGACCTACGGGTCCGTAGTTAGTAGCTAGATGGCTTCTTCTCTCTCTTGGATCTTCAATACAAAGTTCTCCATGATCTTCATGGAGATCTATCCGATGTAATCCTCTTTGGCGGTGTGTTTGTCGAGATCCGATGAATTGTGGATTTGTGATCATATTATCTATGATATATATTTGAGTGTTTGTTGATTTCTTTTATGCATGATTTGATATCCTTGTAAGTCTCTCCGAGTCTTGGGTTTTGTTTGGCCAACTAGATCTATGATTCTTGCAATGGGGGAAGTGCTTGGTTTTGGGTTCTTATCGTGTGGTGACCTTTCCCAGTGACAGTAGGGGCAGCAAGGCAAACATCGTGTAGTTGCCATCAAGGGTAACAAGGCGGGCTTTGTCGTAGATATGAGATTGTCCATCTACATCATGTCATCTTGCTTAAGGCGTTACTCTGTTCTGTTGGACTTAATACACTAGATGCATGCTGGATAGCGGTCGACGTGTGGAGTAATACTAGTAGATGCAGAAAGTATCGGTCTACTTGTTTTGGACATGATCACTACTAGAAAACAGTTTTTTGCCATCTGCCTAGTCTTTGTCGTCTGCTAGCTGATGGCAAAGAGTGTCTTTGCCGTCAGCTTCAGCAAAACAGACGGCACAGTACTGGCTGATGGCATACAGTCTTTTTGCCATCGGTCACCTCTTTGCCGTCTGCTAGCGGATGGCAAATAGTCCAGAGGCAGACGGCAAAGATATAGATAGGCCCACCTGACCGCGGGGTGGCTAGGTCAAACAGGAGTCGGACCTTTGCCGTCTGCTAGCGGACGGCAAAGAGTCCGGAGGCAGACGGCAAAGCGCTAACTTCGTTAACGGCTCCTCCCCCCCCCCCCCACCCCGCCCCTCTCTCTCTGTAACGGCTCACCCCGCGCTCCCCTCGCTCTCTCTCCCCACCCCGCGCGCTCCTCTCTGTGTAACGGCCGCCAGGACCACCGTCGCGCCGCCGCCCCCGTCGCGTCGCCGCCCCTATCGCCCCTGCCGTCGCCCCTGTCACGCCCCACTGCCGCCCCTGTCGCCCCCGCCGCCGCCCCTCTCTCTCTCCCCCACCTCGCCCCCGCTGCCGCTGCCGCTGCCCCACCACCGTCGCGCCGCCGCCCCTGGCGCCCCCGGCGCCGCCCCGCCACCCCGAACACCCCGGCCCCTCCACAGCCGCCCCTCTCGGTGAGCCCCCACACCCCCACCCCCACCCCCCCACCCGCATTATTTTTTACTAGTTTTATTATTTTTTAGTAGTTTTAGTAGTTGTTATTGTTAGTAGTTTTAGTGGTAGATTTAGTTAGGTTAGTAGTTTTAGTTAGGTTAGTTAATTAGCTTGGTTAGTTAGGTGGAGGAGGAGAAGAGGAGGAGGAGGAGGACAAGAAGAGGAGAAGAAAAAGAGGAGTAGGAGGAGGAGGAGGAGAAGAAAAATAAGAAGAAGAAGAAGAGGAGAAGAAAAAAATAAGAAGGAGAAGAAGAAGAAAAAGAAGAAGAAGAGAAGAAAAAAATAAGAAGGAGAAGAAGTAAAGAAGAAGAGAAGAAGAGAATAAGAAAAAAATAAGAAGGAGAAGAAGAGAAAAAAGAAGAAGAAGTTGATTTTTTATTGTTTGGTATTTAGTGGTAGCTAGATTCTTTTTTAGTTACTTAGTGGTAGATTCTGTTTTTGTTATAGTGGTAGATTTTGTTTTTGTTATTTTTTTGCTGTTTAGTGCTATCTAGGTTTAGCGATAGGTTTAGTTAGCTTGGTTAGTTAGGTTAGTTAGTTAGTTAGCTTACTAGAAAGAATAGGAAGAAGAAGAAGAGGAGGAGGAGGAGAAGAGGAGAAGAGGAGGAGGAGGAGAAGAAGAAGAAGAAGAAGAAGAATAGGAGGAGGAGAAGACAAAAAGAAGATCACATGTTTGGTATTTAGTTTTTTGGAATTAATTAGTAGTTTTAGTGGTATATTCTGTTAGTTAATTAGTAGATTTAGTGGTAGATTCTGTTAGTTTATTCGCCCATCATTATTGCTTAGGTTCAAGACTACTTCAAAGAAGATCACATGTTCTTTTGTTGAAATCAAGTCTGTCAAAATAATGTATCGTCTATATTTATTGGTAACGGAGCAAAACAGGACAACTTAAATAATATTGCCATCCTCAAATGTAGAAAATATCGAAAAGTTTTATATAAACTGAAAAGTAGTATAGGTAACCTGGAAAGTCCTTTGGACCAAAAGGGCAACTTCTGGACCTGCGAACTTTGTGTGGTAGGTGCATGTCCATGCACGAGGGTAATTAACCCAACAATGACATAATTAGTCCATTTAGCTCCAAAATACCATAATAAGCTCAAAATGGCATAAGAACCTCGGTTAGCTCATGAATATTATATACTTAGCTTGTTTTCCTCCAAAATGGGATAATTAGCCCATTTAGCTCAAAAAAGACATAATTAGGTAATTTAGCTCCAACAAGAGGAGAAGAGGGGAAGAAATAGGCAAAATGAAAAGAAAGAAGAAGAAGAAGAAGAAGAAGAAGAAGAAGAGAAGAAGGAGAAGGGGGAGGAGGAGGAGGAGGAGAAGGCCAATTTCTTCTTCTTCTCCTCCTCCTCCTCCTCTTTCTTCTCCTCTTTCATATTATCCTTGCTTTAATTAACCCAACAATGACATAATTAGCACATTTAGCTCCAAAATACCATAATAAGCTCAAAATGGCATAAGAACCTTGGTTAGCTCATGAATATTATATACTTAGCTTGTTTTCCTCTAAAATGACATAATTAGCCCATTTAGCTCAAAAAGACATAATTAGGTAATTTAGCTCCAACAAGAGGAGAAGAGGAGAAGAAATAGGCAAAATGAAAAGAAAGAAGAAGAAGAAGAAGAAGAGAAGAAGAAGAAGAGAAGAAGGAGAAGGAGGAGGACGAGGACGAGGACGAGGAGGAGAAGGCCAAGGACCTTCTAGTCCTTCTCCTCCTCCTCCTTCTTCTTGATTTCTTCTTCTTCTCCTCCTCCTCCTCTTTCTTCTCCTCTTTCATATTATCCTTGCTTTAATTTCCGCAACAATGACATAATTAGCCCATTTAGCTCCAAAATGCCATAATAACCTCAAAATGGCATAAGAACCTTGGTTAGCTCATGAATATTATATACTTAGCTTGTTTTCCTCTAAAATGACATAATTGGAATATTTGTGTTGATCGGGTGGATTTACATGTGATAGTTGTCTCGTCGCTGTGAGGTCTGCTGTGCGAAGACCTGCCCGTGCATTGTACAAGCTCCGCCCCTGCATTCGTGGGTCGGTAACAATTTCATCTCCTCCCCGCCCCTTCATTTACTGTGGCTCGGTTTCCGGATGAAACTTTCTAGATTTAGGTAATTCAATTAATTTATCAGTATGCGTGACCAGTATGCGTCTCCCGTTTGAAAGTGCGACATCTATAAATATGCATGTCTTTGCATATTTATAACCGCCATCCTTTCGAATTGTCCAACATTATCCATGGACAGCCCGAGTATGTGTAGATTGGGTTTGTTTTCCCGTATGCTGTGCTCTGGATCCGATGCGGAATTTCGTCAGTGCCTCCCTGTTGTTCTCTGGATGCACATCCTCTCTGTTTATTGTGGAGTCGTGTATCAGGAGAACAGCGGGGAGGTGCTGCCGAAATTTTGCGTTGGATCCGGAGCAGAGCATGGGAAAACGAACCCAATCTACACATACTCGGGTGGGATTAGGATCTATCTTTACCTATTAGCGTGTAGGTTGCCTGGACGTAATAAAAATGGCGAACCTGATTAACCAATGAATATAAATGATAAATTATATATAAATATATTTCTTCTGTCTTTAGTAGCTACGCAAGATGAGTGATCGTGCGTGGATGTATACCGGTCACCCTAGTCAGAAAGAGATGACGAAAGAATGGTTTTTAAAAACAAAGGAATTTGTGAAAGACGCATTCGCAAATGGCGAGGAAAGAAACTATTGCCCCTGTCATGGATGCGACAACTATAAAAAGACGACAGAGGCTGTAATGATTAAACACCTTGGAGGAGGGGTTTTAAGCCTAATTATACGGTGTGGACATTTCATGGTGAGTCTATACAACGCACAGGAGCTGAGGTGGTCCGTCGTCGCACGGACGAGCATGGTACCGGGATCGAAGACATGGTGCAAGACTTTGATGATGCTCGGGATTCGGAAGATGAGATGGAGGAATCTGCAAAGGCCTTTTATGAAATGTTGGAGTCTTCAAAACATCCTCTCCATGAGCACACTGAGCTCTGTCAGCTGGATGCAATTGCACAAGTAATGGCTCTGAAGGCTCAGTTCAACTTGAGAAGAGAATGCTACGACGCGATGATGACACTATTTCGACGTTTCCTACCCAAAGGCCATGTCATGCCTGCAAACCTGTACCAGTCGGACAAAATACTTCATGTACTTAAGATGCCCTATGAGAAGATAGATGCATGTGAGAAATGATGTGTCTTATTTAGGAAGGAGTATGCACACTTGGACTATTGTCCCAATTGCGAGTCTTGCAGGTATCTTATGGTAGACAACGGTATGGGTGAGAAGAGGCAGACCAAAATCGCAGTTAGTGTTCTTCGGTATATGCCAATCGTACCAAGACTTCAACGTCTTTTCATGGTCGAAGAGACAGCCAGACAGATGACATGGCACAAATTGGGCAAAAGAACCGAACTAGATGCGGATGGGAATAAGATGATGGTACACACATCGGATGGGGAAGCGTGGAAACATTTCGATGGTGGGCGCGGGTCTAGAGCGCTCGACGGGTTCTTCCCAGCCGCCCCGCACAAGGGGTGGTACTTCCCTTCCACCCCTATCTCTCCGTAGAGCCTTGGCAGACAGTCTTTCGACACCAGCCGGGGGTTCTTCTTCGTCGGCGGCATTGCCCACTAGGAGAGGTGTTGGTCGGGTAGGGAGGAAGGGGAAGGGTACAGGGAGAGGTGGTGGTCGCGGAAGATCCAGGAGGACTGTTGAGCCGTCCTCGCCACCACCACCAGCTCATTCACCCGAGCATAGGACTAGTATGGTCGACCCGTTTGCGGAGGAGGCTATGGGGACTCCGGTCCAGGAGCCTGGTGTTCACGGGCATTCGTCCCATGAGACTCCGGTCCAGGAGCAGCCTCAGGTCGAGGTGCATTCGGCCCAGGAGCAGCCGGAGGAGACTACGGTTCCGGAGGCTTCACCCGACGTGGAGAGGCCCGGATGGGGGCCTTGGCCGGATCGTACCGAGTTGCCGGATTGGACCGAGGGTCCGGGTGGCTTAGGGGGCGGGGATGGCGGGGATGAGCTTACAGATAGTGAGGGCGATGTGCAGGTGGACGGGGCCACCGTGTACAAGCGTGGTAGTACACGTCTCCCGGTCGCCCCGGCTACCCGCGAGCAGAGTCCGGTGATTAAACCTGAAGGAGATAGGTAAGTACATTTACCCTTTTTTTAGCTTTTGCCTTCAAGTTTGTTCAAATATCTAATGCGCTGACCTTATCATACTGCAGGGGATGGGTACACCCTCTTGGAGTCCGCAGGCCGAACTCCGTCCTTGGTGTGCTTTGCCGGACAAATTTCCCGGGGTTTGTCACGTTGCCTGGTGAGGGTCAGGTTCCTACACTAGGATTTACCTGGGAGCACTACCAGGCTGCGTAGGCCCCACTGGAGGAGATTATAGATGGTGTCTTGTGCCACATGAGGGCCGAGATGGTGATCAAGAGCTTTTGGGTAAATTATCCTTTTACAGAATCTAAAATTAACAATATACCTAATTATTGTACTAATCGGTGTTTTCACGTTTGATTGCAGACCTTCTATAGGTGTGAGGATGGATATGAGGAGGAGGCGGCCAGGGTTCTCGAGGTCGAGTGTAGGCGGTTACTATAGAACTTGCGCCACGAGGCTCGGCCGCAGGCTATTCGAGATTACTACGCCACGCGTGGTATTAAGAAGGAGAAGAAGGATTGTCGCGGAAAGTTTCTGAAGAAGGAGCAATACATGAAGGTAATTACCTATTCTTAAGTCCTTCTACGTAGTTTTCTTGATTTCATTCATAGGCGTAGCGCTGAAAATTCTTTCTAATAACTTACAGGTGCCCCCGAGATGGTGTGCGGATAAGATGGATTGTTGGGAGGCGTTGGTTGATGAGTGGTGCACAGGCAGCTGGCGAGCCGTCCACGAGAATGCGAAGGGTCGGCGTAGCCAAATGGTTGGTGTGCCACACCATCAAGGCAGCGCCAACTTACTTCAGTTTGGACGAAACTGGGTATGTGATTTGCTTCATGATTCATGCAATTCATTCTTGATGCTAATATTTTGTTCCTCTCTTTTAGGCGCATCACAATAAGACTGAGATGCCACACTTGTACGACCTTTATGGCATGGCCCATACTGCCTCGTACAAGAAGGCGAAGGCATTCTATGAGTCTGACCTGGATGATCCCAATAACTTCACCAACATATCATCCCACCAGAAGCTCGTCGCATACAGGGACGCGGGGAAGGCTACGAAAGGGGATGACTTTAACCCTAGCCAGGAACCTTTGGATCCAGAGCTGGTGATGATATCTGGTGACGGGAGGCCCCATGGCTCGATAGCCATTGGAGATGGGATAATACATTGTCCACTCACTCTTCCGGAGATCAAGGCGCGCCAGTCGAGCAGCTATCCTGAGATAACATGTCATCCACGGCGAGTCGAACTTGCCATCGAGATTAGTTGTACGGACTAAGAACACTTTCATCCATTTCATTATGTGTGTCACCATAGATCATTACTGTGGTAACGAGGAATGGTGTTTCAGGCTGCTCTTCAGAAAGAGAGAGCATCAAACTAGGCTGCTCTTGAGAAAGAGAGATTGGCAAGCCAGGCTGCTCTTCAGGCTGCTCTTGATGAGAGGGACCAGACCACGGCACTCTTGCTTGAGGAGGAGAGGGCCCGGAATGAGGCGGGTCAACGGACAATATAAGCTCTTTGCCGTCTGCCAGCTAATGGCAAAGGCCTTTGCCGTCAGCTGACCGACGGCAAAGGTGCCACGTGGCGCCCAGCTGTGCAACCTGGGCAGTAGCAGCTGGCCATATAGTCTCTTTGCCGTTAGCCTCCAGGGGGCAGACGGCAAAGAAGAGGGAACACAGGAGGGGGGAGGAGGAGGCAGACGGCAAAGAGTGGAGAGAGGGGGGAGGGGAGGAGCCGGCAGACGGCAAAGATGGAGGGGGAGGGGAGGGGAGGAGAAGGCAGACGGCAAAGATGGACGGGGAGGCAGACGGCAAAGGCTCCGTTAACCCCTAACGGAGGCAACGCGTGTCGGCTGCCGCCTCAAGCGCTTTGCCGACTGCTCCTAAGGAAAGCTGACGGCAAAGAGCTTTGCCATCCGCCTTGCACGGGCAGACGGCAAAGAAGGTCCTATGCCGTCGTAGGATGACGTGGAAATTTTGCCGGCCGTGAGAATCTTTGCCGTCTGTGATATTGTCTTTGCCGTCCGGGATATTGTCTTTGTCGTCTGTGATGGCAGACGGCAAAGAAGCTGATTCCTGTAGTGGATGCCTATAGATATAATCATTGCCAGAGATGACGTCACGACTTTGCGCGGTTCTATCAATTGCTCGACAGTAATTTGTTCACCCACCGTCTACTTACTTTCATGAGAGAAGCCACTTGTAAACACTACGGCCCCCGGGTCTATTCACACCTATCGTTTCCACTTTTGCTTTTACTTTGCTTTGTTACTTTGTTGCTTTCAGTTCTCACTTGGCGAACAATCTATAAGGGATTGACAACCCCTTCATAGCGTTGGGAGCAAGCTTTTTGTGTTTGTGCAGGCACTTGAGATACTCCTTCACTGGATCGATACCTTGGTTCTCAAACTGAGGGAAATACTTACTACCGCTGCGCAACATCACCCTTTCTGCTTCGAGGGAACACCAACGCAAGGCTCCAAGGCCACGGGGGAAATCCTTTGCATATTTGCCTAGGAAGTCCCTTAAGGCATAGCCGTAGCAGAAGGATTCATGGTGCCATTGCTGAGGAGTATCAAGACAAGAACAATTTCCCGTCAGCACGTTTCTGGCGCCGTTGGAAGGTATTTTGTTGCAGTAGCAGAAGTATTTCTGGCGCCGTTGCCGGGGAAGGAGAGATCTATCCCAGTAGGTCTCACAAACTCATCTCTTGCATTTACTTTTTTTGCCAGTTGCCTCTCGTTTTCCTCTCCCCCACTTCACATTTGCCGTTTTCATTTGCCTTTTTCGTTTGCCTTTTTCGTTCGCCCTTTTCTCTCGTTTGCCTTTCCGTTGCCTGTGTGCTATGTGCCTTCAATATGCTTGCATCTTCGCTTGCTGAAAATCTAGTGATATGGATCCTCATCCACTTGCTAATCTCTTTAAGAGTCCAATTATGTTGATCCAATTGCTCGTGAGTTGAGGGCACTTGACTATCTGTAACATCCCAAATTTTGGAATGTTAATATAATTATTATATTGTTTGTTTGCTTGAGTGACTGAAACTTGAGTGAAATTTGAAACCTTTCAAAACTTTTGAATGAGAGGGAATAAAATGACTTTACCCTTCTCCGGTAAATTCAAATTCAATCTTTTAAAAGAAAAGAGAGAAGATGACGTGATTTCTTCAACTATAAAGAATTTGAATGGAGTTTGCATTTGAATCCTTTCAAAATAGTTATCCTTGCTTTCTATTTTCTCTTCCCCGAAAAAATGCCCCGACAAAATTCTTGCACGCAAGAAAGAGCGGAGGAAAATGACCCTCCAAAATGTGAGGCATTTCTAAAATATTTTGAGCCAAGAAGACCCAAGTTTTATGGAGAAATTAATTGCCAAAAAGAAAATAAAGCCTTAGGGATTTTTCTGAAAAAACATTTTTTTTAAGTTTTTATTTTGGTTTTGGAAAAACGATAATCAATTAGGAAATATTTTTCTGATCGATTTGGTATATAATACTCCATATAAATTATTTCCTTTTATTTCTTCTCTTGCTGTTTAAAAAAAGAAGAAAAAAAACAAATCGGGAGATTTTCTTGGGCAGATCCCCCCATCGCTGGGAGAGTCCCTGGCAAACCGAGACCAGCACCTCCAGCGCACCCCTTCCTTTCTTTATTTTTTTTCTCTCCTTTCTCTTTCTTTTCTTTCCTTTCTTTTTTTTTCTTCCTTCTTTCTTCTTCCTTCATTCCTTCTTCCCCACGTGACTCTTTCCTTCCCAGCCCCACGCCGCCTTTTCATGGCGCACCTCCTGCCATCCCCCTGATCCACGGGATCCCTCCCGATTTTCCCCTCCCCTTCCTTTCCCTCATCCCCCCCTCCCCTATTTAAGCCGCCTCCAGCCCCCCCCCCCCCTCGGCCCCTCCTCCCCACGCCGCCTCGCCCTGCCCTTCCCTCGCTGGAGCCAAGCTCCAGTAGAACCACCCTCGCCACCCTACCGCGCCACCGCCGCCTCCCCGCCCCAACCGAGACCACCATCGAGTTCCCCTCGTCCACCGCGCTCCATTTTTCCCCTTAGACAGCCCCCTCGCCGCTCCACGCTGCCGCTCCTCACCTCGCCGAAGTTAGACGCCACCAGGAACTCGAGGAGCTCGAGCACGATGCCCCCGACCATCTCCCGCCTCGCCGTCGCTCCCCTAGGACGCCGGAGCTCCTCCGCAACGTCCCCGTCACCTCGGCCGCCGCCGGACACCGCACCTTCTTTGTCTCGCCGAAGAAGAAGCACCAGCAACTCCCCACGGTGAGCACTCTCCCCCACCTCCCTTAGCCGTTCGATTTAAGATCAACGCGGTAGATTAGATCGAGATAACTGTTCGGTTTTTAGTTAAGAACCAAGCCGGTTTTACTTCACTTATGATTTAGCTGGAAGGTTTTACTTAAGTATCGACCGTTTGCTAGTTATCCCCGCAGCACACACCACCTAGGCCAACCAGAAGATGCCACGTGGAACCCCGTTCACAAATCAGTTTTTTTCTTTTTCCGTATTAATTCCCAAAACAGAGAAAGTTTCAATCTTGTTATCATCATAACTTTTGATCTAGAGATCAAGGTTGATTCATTTTCCAGTATATCACAAGTTTTCTGTAGTTTTTAAAAACATATAATTTGTCTATGTTTGAAATTTTCAAATTTGAATTAGATCTGATTTAGTTTAAACCTTGTTTTGCCTATTCCAGGAGTTTAAAAATAGCTTTTAATTTGATTCGTTTTTCTACTGATCACTAGTGATCTTATTTATCAGTGGTAGAAATTTCAGATTTGTTTGAGTATTTTAGCTCATAGTTTCTTGTGAAACAATTTCTGTTTCACCTCTTTTAGGATTAGGCTAATTCCTTTTCTATAATTGTTTTTAAATTATTTTCTTTTATATTTCAGAAAGATTATGTTTTGTTTCTGTTAGTTAACAGTAGGTTTGCAACAAGTTTTGATTTTTATTTTTATATGTTATCATGAAATCAATTCTAGTTCTCTAATAACTTGCAATTGGTTTCTCCACTGTTTCAAATCCCGTTTGGAAATACTTTTAAAAAGTTTTGTGAAAAATACTCTATTTTATCTTAGTTAAATTTATATCTTAGTTCCTTGTTATTATTTTCTGTTGGACAAAAACTATTTAGTGTTTGATGTAGTAGAAGACTCCCTAGTCTTATTTGAAGTTTCCTTCGGATTCCTATTCGCTCTCTCTTTTGTTTTGATTGCTAGAATGATTGCTAGTATGAGTGCCTATGTGAATGATATGTTTGTTATATAGATTTAATCGGAGAGTGACGAGTAGTCTATCAAGTTATTTCTCGAGAAATTCTTCTTCGTCAACATCACCAGGCAAGTCATTTGATCATGTATCACCTATGTTTTATGCGTCGTAGTTCTACCATCCTATGCCCAATTGCATGCTGACTAGGTACTTGGAAATTATGGTTACATATTGTAGTATCATGTGGTAGGCACCCAACAACCCCGTTACCTGGCCCGGGACGACAAATTTCATGTTGCTATGCTTGAGTAGACGGGATTCTGGTTGAGAGTTTATCACGAGTGATGCGAGAATAATTTAATAACCAAGACCGGTTAAGTCAAGACTTTTCAAGACCTCGTGATGCAATGCAACTCTGGGTGAAGGACGGTTGATCGGCTCCCTGGAGAAACAAGTGGATGACCCGGGATGCTGGAGACGGCCACGACATCCTGCGGAAAGCCTCACCCAAGCTGAAAGAGACGGACGGATATTTTCAAGACCCAAGGCTTACCTGCACAGCCACAAGTCATTATGGGCTCTGGCTTGGTTGGACAACGCGGCGACTCTAGACACGCGGTGCTAGCAGATGTAGAAGAACGGTAGGATTGGATGGGACCGACAGGGATTCAGAAGGACCCGTTGAAAGACCATGTTTTGATCATCCGATCTTCAAACACCCTGAAGTGCGAGGACATACACGGAGGCGATCAAATCTTGTGGGGAACGTGTGCAAAACTCTGCAGAGTACTCAAACCTAATCGATTAGCCGTGTCCACGGTCATGGAAAACTTGAGCCAAAGGAACTGAAGTTATCTGAAATTCTCAACACAAATAATAATATTGATGTGGGTATTATTGACAACTCGGGTACGAGAATTGGTTGGCGGAACCATCTCGTTAACAACAAACAACGTAGTAAACATTTTGCTTTTAACCCCCTCTTGATGTAGGAGAAAATTTGCTTTACACTAAAACTTACAACACCACCTGTCATATATGCATATAGTATAGATGATATTTTACCCCCTCTCATATGTGACTTGCCGGCATATTCAATATGTTGACCTACACGGCTGCAACATCTTATGTTGCAGATATTTTTCTTCGACGAGTAAGAGTACGATTCAGGGTTACGGTCTACACTCAACTTGCCGTTGGTGTTTATTGGGACTCCACTCCCTTGACTGCTTCCGCTGAGATATTTAAGGTATATATCAGTTTTACGCTATTTCCATGTGATTGCACTTTGATATATACATTGATGTACTGTGTGTGCCAGCATACTGATCCAGGGATGGCACAGATACACAGAGGCTTGACTCGTCTTGAGTCGGGTCGCTACAGAAATGGTATCAGAGCACATGTTGACTGTAGGACGTGACCCTAGAAACTGAAAAATTCTTATGATAGGACCTCTCAAAAATCTTATTTTCAACAACACCTTTTACTTCTCATCTCTTCTAATTTCATCGAATGTTCCCTCTCACCTCAAATAGTTAGACAATACCCTTACCCCTTTGACCACATGAAGGATCAACTCAGTCCCACTTCAAAGTAAAGAGGATTTCATCATGCATTTGAAGAGTTGAAGCTGCACCAATTGAAGACTCTCAAGACCCGAAGAATTCGAAGACCCTGAAGCGTTTGAATATTTATATGACCATTAGAAGTCCAAACCCCTGTTATATACCCACGGTAGTTACGATGATTTGTGAGCCGTCATTGGTGTGTGTTTTTCGATGGCCACAAAGAAAGCCTATTCTCAAAAATATTGTTTGTATTGTGTGTATCTCCCTCCCTCTCTTACCCGTCTCATCCCCAAAACCTCAACCCTACCAGATGGAGTATGAAGCTGGACTTGTAGTCTCTGGACCAATGACCTAGCTGGAGGCTGATATATGGATTCAAAACATGGAGAACCACTTCGGGAGCAACTTGATCTCAAGAAAGTATGAAGTGGAACACGCTCTTCAGTACTTTACCCAAAGTGCTGCTATCTGGTGGAAAATGCACCATGCCATACAAGGATTTAGTGGAGCAAAAACTTGGGACGAATTCAAGAACACTCTGTTAAGATCCTGACTTATTCAGAAGTGCTATGATAATCCGAAGGAGAAGACTTGTGCATGCAAGATCTGTGGAGAAATAGGACACACCCAGGAAGAACACAAGGATGGATGCACTAATTGTGAAGAAAATCACCCAGCTGAGGAGTGCCCAAGTAGTCAGGTGACTTGTTTCCTTTGTGAAGGAACCACCCACTACCCAGCTCAGTGTCACATTTACCCCAAGGTGCAACAAGTTGTCAAGCAGCAGAAAGATGCAGTGAAGGAAACACTCAAGAAGAAGACTCTAGAAGAGCCGGTGATGAACGAAAATATTGAAGACCCTGATGGACAAGGTCTGACCAGATTCTTCTCCAATGCATACGACTCATGTGGATAAGAAGGACATTATTCACAGGATTGCACGAAGGAAAGCCAAGAGTATCTGGGAAACTTCCCGACGGAAGAAGTGGAGTTTGATCCACATGAAATAGAAGAATTGGCCAAAATAAAGGAGTCCGGCAAGAAGAAAAAGTACCCTCGGAAGAGCCAAATCTCTGCAGACATAGACCTGAATCATGTCAAATGTTACAAGTGTATGGAATTTGGCCACCACAAATACATGTGCTCCGGAAGGAAGCCGAAAATCCAAGGAGCAAAAGCAAACACTAAGACGCCTCGAGACTTGTCAGAACTCATTTGCTTTCGTTGCAAGGAAGTAGGACATTTTGCTAGCGATTGTCCACAAAGGAAGAAAGCTAAAAAGGAGTAGTTAAGTTTTGACCGGGGCAATTAGTGTTATATGAAGAACTCTTGTTTTTCAAGAGATCATGGAGTGAAATTTTTTGTAATAGAAATCCCTGAGATTGTAATAACATCATGAATAAATGGAATTTATTGTCTCAGGATTGCCTATGTTGAAACTGTATGCGTTGTTTCTCTACAAGCAAAGATCTCTGAACAGTTTATGAGGATAAGAGAAAATATGGTCTATGCAGGCATGAGTACAATTCATTTTTAGTGTGGTAGTAATTGGTAAACACACAGGATCCACTGAGTAGGAATGTACCATGATTACCAAGGAGACACATACATTCCCCTGAGTACCTATTTACTAACACCTGCAGATGACAACTCTCTACGAGTCATTCCTCAAGGGCCCAGAAACAATCATGACCCTGACCAGTGAGCATGATTACCCGAAAATCCTGAAGGACATGATGAAGCACATTCATCTTGAAGGAGATGCAGTCTACAAAGGCTACCCATTTATGGAAAGTGGAGTAGAACTTTGGTATGTGGAAGTACACCTCCACCATGTGAAAGGAGTTTGTCCAAAGACTATGGGGCAATACTTTTTCATTTCACGTGTACCACGAGCAACCTTCTTTGATGTTGTTCGTGAAGCTGCCATGGAAGCCATACGTCATATTGGATAAATACTTGAAGCAAGACTCCGTCATACCTAGGAATACTTGAGTGAAGTGCATGCGAAGATGATGGAGATGAAGCTAATGGCCACCATGATGAAGAAAAAGATGGATGATTTCAAGGAGCACCTCGGAAAGTTCGAGTGGAACTAAAGTACCTCCAAGAGAGGCAGATGAATAAAGTTGGCAGAAATGCTCGACCATACCGAACAATGTGGATGGCAGCATTTGTAATAGAGTACTTTAGAATTGGAATTTTTGAGGAGAAATTAAGGATGTAATAAAGGATTGATTATGAAATGAGTATGATTTATGGATGAACCAATACATTTTCATGGTAAACACACCAATGGAAAGTATCCCACAGAGTGGAGTGTGTACCAAAAATAAGTCTGAGGACTATTTTTATGATGGTTACCCCAAGAGTATGATGAAATGAAACACTATGGAATTTAAAGGCGGAGTAATTCCAAGTATGCCTGAAAACCCACAGACCCCGGGACTAATACGGATCTAGCACCACCTTTATGAAGAAAGAAACTTGGAAGAAACTATGATGGATCGGCAAACGTTTTCTTAGGAACATACGAAAGCCAGAGAGTTGTGAAGATACGATAGATGTTTTGTTCAGCTTGCAGAACCAATGGATTATCCAAACTTCGTTCGTGGACAAGAGAAATTCTGTAATGCTTGTGAGGATGCCCAAGTGTTAGAATACGAGATTCACTAAGCCTTATACAAGGTAATGATTTCAGTGTGACATGGCTTGGCCACCATGACGACTTACTATTATCATTCTATTGCTATTTGGAATGGTAAATTTGAGAGACTTACCCATAGTGAGAGACGACGTTCTTTGAAGCTTTTGTTTAAGCCTTAGAATGGTATGATGAACGCCCCATGTACATGGCATTTGTTGTCACGCGTAGGAAATTTTACGGTGAGAATGAAACCAAGACCCCTCTCTCTGCAGGATAACCACAAATGGTAGACCACCATGAGGACCATCGATATGTTATTTAGAATTGACCACGAGACTGTCAGTTAAGAAGACCCAGTAACGGAAGAAGCTTATATCCACAGAACAACCCTCGATTTTGATGGAAACATTATGAATATAACGGGAGAGCATCACCAAAGGATTTAATATGAAGACTGTGCGAAGTCAGTTGCCAAAACCCCCGAGGATCGTTAAAACATTTTGAGGGACCAGTAATCTTCATTTTAAGTGTGGTAGCATCCCACTTTGCCGGAAGTTGGATTTGTTAGAAGACCCCCAAACCCTAACCTTTCTTTCTAGCCTCTTCGAATCTCGACGACGAGATTCATTTTAAGTGTGGTAGGTGACATCCCAAATTTTGGAATGTTAATATAATTATTATATTGTTTGTTTGTTTGCTTGAGTGATTGAAACTTGAGTGAAATTTGAAACCTTTCAAAACTTTTGAATGAGAGGGAATAAAATGACTTTACCCTTCTCCGATAAATTCAAATTCAATCTTTTAAAAGCAAAGAGAGAAGATGACGTGACTTCTTCAACTATAAAGAATTTGAACGGAGTTTGCATTTGAATCCTTTCAAAATAGTTGCCCTTGATTTCTATTTTTTCTTCCCCGAGAAAATGCCCCGACAAAATTCTTGCACGCAAGAAAGAGCGGAGGAAAATGACCCTCCAAAATGTGAGGCATTTCTGAAATATTTTGAGCGAAGAAGACCCAAGGCTTACCTGCACAGCCACAAGTCATTATGGGCTCTGGCTTGGTTGGACAACGCGGCGACTCTGGACAGGCGGTGCTAGCAGATGTAGAAGAACGGTAGGATTGGATGGGCACCGACAGGGATTCAGAGGGACCCGTTGAAAGACCATGTTTTGATCATCCGGTCTTCAAACACCCTGAAGTGCGAGGACATACACGGAGGCGATCAAATCTTGTGGGGAACGTGTGCAAAACTCTGCAGAGTACTCAAACCTAATCGATTAGCCGTGTCCACGGTCATGGACAACTTCAGACAAAGGAACTGAAGTTATCTGAAATTCTCAACACAAATAATAATATTGATGTGGGTATTATTGACAACTCGGGTACGAGAATTGGTTGGCGGAACCATCTCGTTAACAACAAACAACGTAGTAAACATTTTGCTTTTAACCCCCTCTTGATGTAGGAGAAAATTTGCTTTACGCTAAAACTTACAAGACCACCTGCCATATATGCATATAGTATAGATGATATTTTACCCTCTCTCATATGTGACTTGCCGGCATATTCAATATGCTGACCTACACGGCTGCAACGTCTTATGTTGCAGATATTTTTCTTCGACGAGTAAGAGTACGATTCAGGGTTACGGTCTACACTCAACTTGTCGTTGGTGTTTATTGGGACTCCACTCCCTTGACTGCTTCGGTTGAGATATTTAAGGTATATATCAGTTTTACGCTATTTCCATGTGATTGCACTTTGATATATACATTGATGTGCTGTGTGTGCCAACATACTGATCCAGGGATGGCACAGATACACAGAGGCTTGACTCGTCTTGAGTCGGGTCGCTACACTATCTTTATGGAGTTTTGCTTGAGATGCGTGAATCTAAAAATCATGATGAAGAAACTTATGAAGTGATTCACGAGGGCTCCTTGAATGAAAAGCATGATTGCAATGGTTTCACTATAAATCCTATTAGTGACAATCCTGCTAAAAATATGCAAAACCCTAAGCTTGGGGATGCTAGTTTTGCTATGTCCCCTACTTGTTGCAATAATCATGATTGGTGTGATGATCTTTCTTATGATCTTGAAAAATTTTTCAATCCCCATGATGATTATGATATTTGCAATATTATTGAAAGTGGGATTGGAGAAGTCATGACTTTATTTGATGATAATCCCACTATTTTTGAAGAGCGTCAACTTTGCATGCATGTGGATCATGAAAAGAATATCCTATGTGATAGTTACATTGTTGAATTCGAATATGATCCCACGTGTAATTATTATGAGAGAGGAAAATATTGTGGTAGAAACTTTCATGTTACCAAATTACCTCTCGTTGTGTGGAGATTGCTATTGTCTCTTTCTTCTTCCTTGCATATGGCAACTATTGGTTGTCTTGACAATCTGTTTTCCTATGAAATGCCTATGCATAGGAAGTATGTTAGACTTAGATGTGATTTTCACATGCTTCACGATGCTCTCGTTGTGCTTCAATTCTTGTCTTTTGTGTGAGCATCATTGATTTATCAATGCCTAGCTAAGGGCGTTAAACAATAGCGCTTCTTGGGAGGCAACCCAACGAATCTATCTTTTTTCTTTCTGTTTTGTGTTTTCCACACTTTCATAATTCTGTTATGATTGTGTTTTTTGTGTTTCTTTTTGCGTTTCTGCCAAGCAAAACCGTTATGATTAGTCTTAGGGATGATCGTTTGGTCATGCTGGAAAAGACACAGACTTTCTGCTCATGAAAAGAATTTTCATTTTTTTTCTGTAAGAGACTTTGAGTTGATTCTTTTTGCTGCTGATTGCTACGCAAATTCTTCATACTGTCGTAATTGTTAAGAAGTTTTGAAGTACCAGAAGTATGCAAAATATACAGATTGCTACAGACTGGTCTGCTGTTAACAGATTCTGTTTTTGTTGTGTTGGTTGCTTATTTTGATGAAACTATTGATAGTATCGGGGGTATTGTTGGAAATATGCCCTAGAGGCAATAATAAAATGGTTATTATCATATTTCCTTGTTCATGATAATCGTCTATTGTTCATGCTATAATTGTCTTAACAGGAAACTGTAATACATGTGCGAATAAATAGATCACAATGTGTCCCTAGCAAGCCTCTATTTGGCTAGCTCGTTAGTCAATAGATGATCATGGTTTCCTGATCATGGGCATTAGATGTCATTGATAATGGGATCACATCATTAGGAGAATGATGTGATGGACAAGACCCAATCCTAAGCATAGCACTAGATCGTATTGTTCGTATGCTAAAGCTTTTCTAATGTCAAGTATCTTTTCCTTCGATCGTGAGATTGTGCACCTCCCGGATACCGTAGGAGTGCTTTGGGTGTATCAAACGTCACAACGTAACTGGGTGACTATAAAGGTGCACTACGGGTACCTCCGAAAGTGTGTGTTGGGTTGGTACGAATCGAGATCGGGATTTGTCACTCCGTGTGACGGAGAGGTATCTCTGGGCCCACTCGGTAGAACCTCATCATGAGCTCAATGTGAATAAGGAGTTAGTCACACGATGACGTGCTGCGGAACGAGTAAAGATGCTTACCGGTAATGAGATTGAACAAGGTATTGGTATACCGACGATCGAATCTCGGGCAAGTTCTATACCGACAAACAAAGGGAATTGTATACGGGATTGATTGAATCCTTGACATCGTGGTTCAGCCGATGAGATCATCGTGGAGCAAGTGGGAGCCACCATGGGTATCCAGACCCTGCTGATGGTTATTGGCCAGAGAGGTGTCTCTGTCATGTCTGCCTGTCTCCCGAACCCGTAGGGTCAACACACTTAAGGTTCGGTGATGCTAAGGTTATAGGGAATTGTTATACGAGGTTAGCGAAAATTGTTCGGAGTCCCCGATGAGATCCCGGACGTCACGGGGAGCTCTGGAATGGCCCGGAGGTAAAGATTGATATATAGTACGCATGGTTTCGGATACCGGAAGTGTTTCGGGCATCACCGGTAACGTACCGGGACCACCGGGACCACCGGAGGTGGCCCCGGGGGTCCAACGAAGGGGGGCAACGAACCCGGGAGGTAAGGTGGGCCAAGTGGGGAAGGGAACCAGCCCCTAGGTGGGCTGGTGCGCCTCCCCACTCAGCCCAATGCATGGGAGAGAGAAAAGGGGGGGCAAACCCTAAGCCAGGTGGGCCTAAGGCCCACCAGGTGGTGCGCCACCCCCTCCCCACCCTAGCCGCCGCCCCCTTTCCCATCTGGTGGCCGCCGGCCCCTAGGGAGGGAACCCTAGGGGTGGCGCAGCCCCTCCCCCTCCTCCTATAAATAGAGAGTGGTTTTGGCCCTTGGGAGACAGACTTCTCCCTCTCCCTTGGCGTAGCCCTGCCCTTCTTTCTCCTCCTCTCTGCCGGTGCTTGGCGAAGCCCTGCCGGGAGACCTCGTCTCTCCATCGACACCACGCCGTCATGCTGCTGGAGTTCTTCCCCAACCTCTCCCACCTCCTTGCTGGATCAAGGTGCGAGAGACGTCACCGGGTTGCACGTGTGTTGAACGTGGAGGTGCCGTAGTTCGGCACTAGATCGGAATCACACCGCGATCTGAATCGCCGCGAGTACGACTCCATCAACCGCGTTCTAGCAACGCTTCCGCTTAGCAATCTTCAAAGGTATGAAGATGCTCTTACCCCTCTCTCGTTGCTGGTCTCTCCATAGGAAGATCTGAATATGCGTAGGAAAATTTTGAATTTATGCTAGGTTACCCAACAGTGGCATCCGAGCCAGGTTTTCTATGCGTAGATTCTATGCACGAGTAGAACACAAAAGTTGTGGGCGATGATTTGTCAATTTGCTTGCCGATACTAGTCTTATTCTTTTCCGGCGGTATTGTGGGATGAAGCGGACCGGACCGACTTTACACGTACGCTTACGTGAGACTGGTTCCACCAACAGACATGCACACCGTGCATAAAGGTGGCTAGCGGGTGTCTGTCTCTCCAACTCTAGTCGGATTGGATTTGATGAAAAGGGTCCTTATGAAGGATAAATAGCTTTGTCATATCATCATTGTGGCTGTCATTTAGGTAAGAAGGCATTCTTGCTAGAAACCAAAATCAGCCACGTAAAACTTGCAACAACAATTAGAGGACGTCTAACTTGTTTTTGCAGGGTTTGACATGTGATGTGATATGGCCAAAGTTGTGATGTTGCATGTATGATGTATGAGATGATCATGTTATTGTAATAGGTTTCACGACTTGCATGTCGATGAGTATGATAACCGGCAGGAGCCATAGGAGTTGTCTTAATTTATTGTATGAGATGCAACGCCATGTGCTTACTACTTTTACTTCATTGCTAACGGTTAGCTATAGTAGTAGTGATAGTAGTAGTTGGTGTGACGACTTCACGAAGACACGATGATGGAGATCATGGTGTCATGCCGGTGACGATGATGATCATGCGATGCCTGAAGATGGAGATCGAAAGGGCGAAGATGATAATGGCCATATCATGTCACTATATGATTGCATTGTGATGTTTATCATGTTTTACATCTTATTGCTTAGAACGACGGTAGCATAATAAGATGATCCCTCTTAAAATTTCGAGAACGTATTCCCCTAAGTATGCACCGTTGCGAAGGTTCGTTGTCTCGAAGCACCACGTGATGATCGGGTGTGATAGATTCTAACGTTCGCATACAATGGGTGTAAGCCAGATTTACACACGCGAAACACCTAGGTTGACTCGACGAGCTTAGCATGTACAGACATGACCTCGAATACAAGAGACCGAAAGGTCGAACATGAGTCGTATGGTTGAATACGATCAGCATGAAGTTGCTCACCATGGTGACTAGTCCGTCTCACGTGATGATCGGACACGGGTTAGTCAACATGGATCATGTATCACTTAGATGACTAGAGGGATGCCGATTTAAGTGGGAGTTCATACTTAATTTGATTAAATGAACTTAATTGTCATGAACTTGGTCTAAAAGGTTTGTCTTTATAAATATTGTAGATGGCCAACGTCAACCTCAATTTCAATGCATTCCTAGAGAAAAACAAGCTCAGAGATGATGGTAGCAACTATGCGGACTGGGTTCGCAACTTGAAGCTCATCCTTGAAGCAGCTAAAAAGGCTTATGTCCTTGATGCGCTGCTAAGTGACCCTCCCGCTCCCACAGCAGCCCAGGACATTCTGAACGTCTGGCAAACGCGGAGTGATGACTACTCTTTGGTTAGGTGTGGCATGTTATACAGTTTAGAAACGGGGCTCCAAAGGCGTTTTGAGCAACACGGAGCATATGAGATGTTCCAGGAGCTGAAGCTAGTTTTTCAAGCTCATGCCCATGTCGAGAGATATGAAGTCTCCGACAAGTTCTTTAGCTGTAAGATGGAGGAGAACATTTCTGTTAGTGAGCACATACTCAAAATGTCTGGGTTACACGGTCGTCTGACTTCACTTGGAGTCGAACTTCCGGATGATGCTATAATTGACAGAATCCTCCAGTCTCTCCCACCAAGCTACAAAGGCTTTGTGCTTAAGTACAACATGCAAGGGATGGAGAAGACCATTCCCGAGTTGTACTCGATGCTCAAGTATGCAGAAGTAGAAATCAAGAAAGAGCATCAAGTGTTGATGGTCAACAAGACCACTAGTTTCAAGAAAGGCAAGGGTAAGAAGAACTTCAAGAAAGACGGCAAAGTTGTTGCCGCGCCCGGTAAGCCAGATGCCGGGAAGAAGAAAAAGAATGGACCCAAGCCTGAGACTGAGTGCTTCTATTGCAAGGGAAAGGGTCACTGGAACAGGAACTGCCCCAAATACTTAGCGGACAAGAAGGTCGGCAATGTTAAAGGTATATGTGATATACATGTTATTGATGTGTACCTTACCAGCGCTCATAGTAGCTCCTGGGTATTTGATACCGGTGTTGTTGCTCACATTTGCAACTCAAAGCAGGAACTGCGGAATAAGCGGAGAATGGCCTAGGACGAGGTGATGATGCGCGTCGGGAATGGTTCAAAGGTCGATGTGATCGCCGTCGGCACGCTACCTCTACATCTACCGTCGAGATTAGTCTTAAACCTTAATAATTGTTATTTAGTACCAGCTTTAAGAATGAACATTGTATCAGGGTCTTGCTTAATGCAAGACGGCTACTCATTTAAGTCAAAGAATAATGGTTGTTCTATTTATATGAGTGATATGTTTTATGGTCATGCTCCGCTGGTGAATGGTTTATTCTTGATGAATCTCGATCGTGATGTTACACATATTCATATTGTGAGTACCAAAAGATGTAAAGTTGATAATGATAGTCCCACATACTTGTGGCACTCCCGCCTTGGTCATATCGGCGTTAAGCGCATGAAGAAGCTCCATACTGATGGACTATTAGAGTCTCTTCATTTTGAATCATTTGACACATGCGAACCGTGCCTCATGGGCAAGATGACTAAGACTCCATTCTCAGGTATAATGGAGAGAGCAACCGACTTATTGGAAATAATACATACTAATGTGTGTGGTCCAATGAACGTTGAAGCTCGCGGTGGCTATCTTTATGTTCTCACCCTCACCGATGATTTGAGTAGGTATGGGTATATCTACTTGATGAAGCACAAATCTGAGACATTTGAAAAGTTCAAGGAATTTTAGAGTGAGGTCGAGAATCAACGAGACAGAAAAATCAAGTGTCTACGATCTGATCGTGGAGGAGAATATTTGAGTCACGAGTTTGGCACACACCTAAGGAAGTGTGGAATCGTTTCACAACTGACACCGCATGGCACAACGCAACGCAACGGAGTGTCTGAACATCGTAATCGCACTTTATTAGATATGGTACGATATGTGATGTCTCTTACCGACTTACCGCTATCATTTTGGGGATACGCATTAGAAACTGCAGTATTCACTTTAAATAAGGCACCGTCTAAATCCGTTGAGATGACACCGTATGAACTATGGTTTGGCAATAAACCTAAGTTATCGTTTCTTAAAGTTTGGGGCTGCGATGCTTATGTGAAGAAACTTCAACCAGAAAAGCTCGAACCCAAAGCGGAGAAATGTGTATTCATAGGATACCCTAAGGAAACTATTGGATATACCTTCTATCTTAGATCCGAAGGTAAAACCTTTGTTGCCAAGAACGGATCCTTTCTAGAGAAAGAGTTTCTCTCGAAAGAAGTAAGTGGGAGGAAGGTAGAACTTGATGAGGTAATTACACCCCCTCTCGAACAGGATAGTAGCGCAACGCGGGAAGCTGTTCCTGTGGCGCCTACACCAACTAAAGAGGAAGTTAATGATGATGATCATGAAGCTTCGGATCAAGTTACTACTGAACCACGAAGGTCCACAAGGGCATGCTCCGCACCAGAGTGGTACGGCAACCCTGTGATGGAAATCATGTTGTTAGACAACGGTGAACCTTCGAACTATGAAGAAGCGATGGCGGGCCCGGATTCCAACAAATGGCTTGAGTCTATGAAATCCGAGATAGGATCCATGTATGAGAACAAAGTATGGACTTTGGTGGACTTGCCCGATGACCAGCGAGCCATAGAAAATAAATGGATCTTCAAGAAGAAGACTGATGCAAACGGTAATGTAACCGTTTACAAAGCTCGACTTGTCGCAAAGGATTTTCGACAAATTCAAGGAGTTGACTATGAAGAGACTTTCTCTCCCGTAGCGAAGCTGAAATCAGTCCGAATGATGTTAGCAATTGCCGCCTTTTATGATTATGAAATTTGGCAAATGGACGTCAAAACAGCGTTCCTTAACGGGAACCTTAAGGAAGAGTTGTATATGATGCAACCAGAAGGTTTTGTCGACCCTAAGGGTGCTAACAAAGTGTGCAAGCTCCAGCGCTCCATCTATGGGTTGGTGCAAGCATCTCGGAGTTGGAACATTTGCTTTAATGAGGTGATTAAAGCGTTTGGGTTCATACAGGTTTACGGAGAAGCCTGTCTGTACAAGAAAGTGAGTGGGAGCTCTGTAGCTTTCCTCATACTGTATGTGGATGGCATATCATTGATGAGGAATAGTATAGAGATGTTGGAGAGCATAAAGGCCTATTTGAGCAAAAGTTTTTCAATGAAGGACCTTGGAGAAGCTGCATACATATTAGGCATCAAGATCTATAGAGATACATCAAGACGCCTCATAGGTCTTTCGCAAAGTACATACCTTGACAAGATATTGAAGAAGTTCAATATGGAAAACTCAAAGAAAGGGTTCTTGCCAGTTTTGCAAGGTGTCAGATTGAGTAAGACTCAGTCGCCGACCATGGCAGCAGATAGAGAGAAGATGAGTTATGTCCCCTACGCATCAGCCGTGGGCTCTCTAATGTATGTCATGCTGTGTACCAGACCTGATATAAACCTTGCCATAAGCTTGGTAGGGAGGTACCAAAGTGATCCCGGTATGGAACACTGGACAGCGGTCAAGAATATCCTTAAGTACCTGAAAAGGACTAAGGAAATGTTTCTCGTTTATGGAGGTGACGAAGAGCTCGTCGTAAAGGGTAACGTCGACGCCAGCTTCGACACAGATCCGGATGACTCTAAGTCACGGACCGGATATGTATATGTGTTGAATGGTGGGGCAGTGAGCTGGTGCAGCAGCAAGCAAGAAGTAGTGGCAGCATCTACATGTGAAGCGGAGTACATAGCTGCTTCAGAAGCAGCTCATGAAGGAATTTGGATGAAGGAGCTCATCACCGACCTCGAAGTGGTTCCAAGCGCGTCGGGTCCAATGACACTCTTCTGTGATAACACTGGGGCCATTGCCATAGCCAAGGAGCCCAGGTTCACCGGAAGACGAAGCACATCAAACGCCGCTACAACTCCATCCAGGACCATGTCCAGAGTGGAGTGATAGATATTTGTAAAGTACACACGGATCTGAATATTGCAGACCCGTTGACTAAACCTCTTGCACGAGCAAAACATGATCAACACCATAATGCTATGGGTGTTCGATACATCACAATGTAACTAGATTATTGACTCTAGTGCAAGTGGGAGACTGTTGGAAATATGCCCTAGAGGCAATAATAAAATGGTTATTATCATATTTCCTTGTTCATGATAATCGTCTATTGTTCATGCTATAATTGTATTAACAGGAAACAATAATACATGTGTGAATAAATAGATCACAATGTGTCCCTAGCAAGCCTCTAGTTGGCTAGCTCATTAGTCAATAGATGATCATGGTTTCCTGATCATGGGCATTAGATGTCATTGATAACGGGATCACATCATTAGGAGAATGATGTGATGGACAAGACCCGATCCTAAGCATAGCACTAGATCGTATTGTTCGTATGCTAAAGCTTTTCTAATGTCAAGTATCTTTTCCTTCGATCGTGACATTGTGCAACTCCTGGATACCGTAGGTGTGCTTTGGTTGTATCGAACGTCACAACGTAACTGGGTGACTATAAAGGTGCACTACGGGTACCTCCGAAAGTGTCTGTTGGGTTGGTACGAATCGAGATTGGGATTTGTCACTCCGTGTGACGGAGAGGTATCTCTGGGCCCACTCAGTAGAACATCATCATGAGCTCAATGTGACTAAGGAGTTAGTCACACGATGACGTGCTATGGAACGAGTAAAGAGACTTACCGATAACGAGATTGAACAAGGTATTGGTATACCGACGATCGAATCTCGGGCAAGTTCTATACCGACAAACAAAGGGAATTGTATACGGGATTGATTGAATCCTTGACATCGTGATTCATCCGATGAGATCATCGTGGAGCAAGTGGGAGCCACCATGGGTATCTAGACCCCGCTGATGGTTTGCCCATAGAGGTGTCTTGGTCATGTATGCCTGTCTCCCGAACCCGTAGGGTCTACACACTTAAGGTTCGGTGACGCTAGGGTTATAGGGAATTGTTATACGAGGTTACCGAAAATTGTTCGGAGTCCCGAATGAGATCACGGACGTCACGAGGAGCTCCGGAATGGTCCGGAGGTAAAGATTGATATATAGGACGGATGGTTTCGGATACCGGAAGTGTTTCGGGCACCGCCGGTAACGTACCGGGACCACCGGGACCACCGGAGGTGGCCCCGGGGGTCCACCGAAGGGGGGCAACGACCCCAGGAGGTAAGTTGGGCCAAGTGGGGAAGGGAACCAGCCCCTAGGTGGGCTGGTGCGCCTCCCCACTCAGCCCAATGCATGGGGGAGAGAAAAGGGGGGGCAAACCCTAAGCGAGGTGGGCCTAAGGCCCACCAAGTGGTGCGCCACCCCCTCCCCACCCTAGCCACTGCCCCCCCCCCCTTTCCCATCTGGTGGTCGTCGGCCCCTAGGGAGGGAGCCCTAGGGGTGGCGCAGCCCCTCCCCCTCCTCCTATAAATAGAGAGGGGTCTTGGCCCATGGGAGACAGACTTCTCCCTCTCCCTCGGCGCAGCCGTGCCCTTCTTTCTCCTCCTCTCTGCCGGTGCTTGGCGAAGCCCTGCCGGGAGACCTCGTCTCTCCATCGACACCACACCATCGTGCTGCTGGAGTTCTTCCCCAACCTCTCCCTCTTCCTTGCTGGATCAAGGTGCGGGAGACGTCACCGGGCTGCACGTGTGTTGAACGCGGAGGTGCCGTAGTTCGGCACTAGATCGGAATCACACCGAGATCTGAATCGCCGCTAGTACGACTCCATCAACCGCATTCTAGCAATGCTTCCGCTTAGCGATCTTCAAAGGTATGAATATGCTCTTACCCCTCTCTCGTTGCTGGTCTCTCCATAGGAAGATCTGAATATGCGTAGGAAAATTTTGAATTTATGCTACGTTACCCAACACGTATTAGCCATGGAAGATTGAAGATACAGTAACCCAACATCAACATAAGTAGAATTTAAGTTTGCTATAGTACCTAAGGAAGTGGTGGTTTTCTTTCTTCTACTAATGTTATCACGAGTTTCTGTTTAAGTTTCGTGTTGTGAAGTTTTCATGTTTTGGGTGAAGTTCTTATGGACAAAGATATAAAGAGTGGCAGGAGCTCAAGCTTGGGGATGCCCAAGGCACCCCAAGATATTCAAGAATGTCGTAAAAGCCTAAGCTTGGGGATGCCCCGGGAAGGCATCCCCTCTCTCGTCTTCAATCCATCGGTAACGTTACTTGGGGCTATATTTTTATTCACCACATGTTATGTGTTTTTTCTTGGAGCGTCTTGTATCGTAGGAGTCTTTTATTTTTGTTGTGTCACAATCATCCTTGCTGCACACCTAGAGAGAGAGACATGCACTCACCGTGATTTTATCGAGCTTCACTTATATCCTTTGGTAGACAATTCAGCTCACATGTGCTTCACTTATATCTTTTGAGCTAGATACTTTTGCTCTGTGTGCTTCACTTATATATTTTAGAGCACAGCGGTGCGTGGCTTGGTAGTTGATATATGCTTTGAAAGTAGTCTCAAAAGGGGTATTTATCCAAAGGGATACGAAAACTTCCACCTTCATGTGCACTGAATAGTTAGAGAAGTTTGATTCATCTCAATTAGTTTTGAGTTGTGGTTGTGGTAATATTGAAGTCATGCTACTAAGGTGTTGTGGATCTAGAAATACTTGTGTTGAAGTTAGTGATTCCCGTAGCATGCACGTATGGTGAACCGCTATGTGATGATGTCATCCTTTGAGTGGCGGTCGGGATCGCGCGATGGTTTACTCCTACCAACCCTTCCCCTAGTAGTATGCCTTGAATGCTTTGTTTCGATTACTAATAAAACTTTTGCAACAAGTATATGAGTTCTTCATGACTAATGTTGAGTCCATGGTTTAGATGCACTTTCACCTTCCACCATCACTATCTTCTTAGTGTCGTGCAACTTTCGCTGGTGCACAAAACCCACCATTAGCCTCCCTCAAAACAGCCACCATACCTACCTACTATGGCTTTTTCAAAGTCATTCCGAGATATATTGCCATGCAACTACCACCATGACAGGTGCCACCACATCTACATTGCCATTGCATGATCGTAATATAGCTAGCATGATGTTTCCATTAACGTCTATGCCATGCTAGATCATCGTCAAGGTACACTACCGAAGGCATTCTATATAGAGTCATCGTTGCTCTAAGTTTTGAGTTGTAAGTGTGATGATCATCATTGATGGAGCATTGTCCCATGTGAGGAAATAAAAGAGTCCAAAGATGCCCACCAAAAAAAAGAGGCCAAAGAGCCCACCAAAAAAATGAGAGAAAAAGAGAGAAGGGACAATGCTACCACTTTTCCACACTTGTGCATATTAAGCACCATGATCTTCATGATTGAGAGTCTCTCGTTTTGTCACCACCATATAGCTAGTGGGAAATTTTCATTATATAACTTGGCTTGTATATTCGAATGATAGGCTTCCTCAAAATTGCCTTAGGTCTTCGTGAGCAAGCAAGTTGGATGCACACCCACTAGTTTTCTTTAAGAGCTTTCACATACTCTTAGCTCTAGTGCATCATTTGTATGGCAATCCCTACTCATTCACAGTGATATCTATTGATGAGCATCTCCACAGCTCATTGATATGCCTAGTTAATGTGATCATCTTCTCCTTTTTTTGTCTTACAACCTCCACCACACTCCACACCACTTATAGTCCTAAAACCATGGATCACGCTCATGTATTGCGTGAGAGTTGAAAAGGTTTGAGAAAGTAAAGGTGTGAAACAATTACTTGGCCAATACCGGGGTTGTGCATGATTTAAATTCGTTGTGCAATGATGATAGAGCATAGCCAGACTATATGATTTTGTAGGGATAACTTTCTTTTGGCCTTGTTATTTTGAAAGTTCATGATTACCTTGCTAGTTTGCTTGAATTATTATTTTTTCCATGTCAATAGCAAACTATTGTTTTGAATCTAATGGATCTGAATATTCACGTCACATAAGAGGAGTTACAAAGGACATCTATGCTAGGTAGCATGAAAGCATCAAAAAATCATTCTTTATCACTTCCCTACTCGAGGACGAGCAGGAGTTAAGCTTGGGGATGCTTGATACGTCTCAAACGTATCTATAATTTTTGATGGTTTCACGTTGTTATCTTGTCATCTTTGGATGTTTTATGTACCTTTTATATCTTTTTTGGGACTAACTTATTAATTCAGTACCAAGTGCGAGTTCCTGTTTTTCTGTGTTTTTGGCTCTTTTCAGATCTGATTTTGGAACGGAGTCCAAACGGAATAAAATCCCCGAAATAAATTTTTCCCAAACGAAAGAAGATCAGGGGGCTTGTGGGCCAAGCCAGGAGGGCTACAAAGAGCCCACAAGCCCCCTAGCCGCCACGAGGGGGTGGCACATGGCAGGCTTGTGGCCTCCCTGGCGCGCCCCTGACCTAGCTCCTTCGCCTATATATTCCCTAAAATACAGGAAAAAATAAAGGGATCCACGAAACTACTTTTCCGCCGCCGCAAGCTTCCGTTTCCGCGAGATCTCATCTGGAGACCCTTCCCAGTGCCCTGCCGGAGGGGACTTTGGAGTTGGAGGGCTTCTACATCAACATCATCGCCTCTCCAATGACTCGTGAGTAGTTCACTTCAGACCTACGGGTCCGTAGTTAGTAGCTAGATGGCTTCTTCTCTCTCTTGGATATTCAATACAAAGTTCTCCATGATCTTCATGGAGATCTATTCGATGTAATCCTCTTTGGCGGTGTGTTTGTCGAGATCCAATGAATTGTGGATTTGTGATCAGATTAACTATGATATATATTTGAGTCTTTGCTGATTTCTTTTATGCATGATTTGATATCCTTGTAAGTCTCTCCGAGTCTTGGGTTTTGTTTGGCCAACTAGATCTATGATTCTTGCAATGGGAGAAGTGCTTGGTTTTGGGTTCTTATCGTGTGGTGACCTTTCCCAGTGACAGTAGGGGCAGCAAGGCACACATCGTGTAGTTGCCATCAAGGGTAACAGGGTGGGCTTTGTTGTAGATATGAGATTGTCCATCTACATCATGTCATCTTGATTAAGGCGTTACTCTGTTCTTTTGGACTTAATACACTAGATGCATGTTGGATAGCGGTCGACGTTTGGAGTGATAGTAGTAGATGTAGAAAGTATCGGTCTACTTGTTTTGGACGTGATACCTATAGATATAATCATTGCCATAGATGACGTCACGACTTTGCGCGGTTCTATCAATTGCTCGGCAGTAATTTGTTCACCCACCGTCTACATGCTTTCATGAGAGAAGCCACTAGTAAACACTAGGGCCCCCGGGTCTATTCACACCTATCGTTTCCACTTTCGCTTTTACTTTGCTTTGTTACTTTGTTGCTTTCAGTTCTCACTTGGCGAACAATCTATAAGGGATTGACAACCCCTTCATAGCGTTGGGAGCAAGCTTTTTGTGTTTGTGCAGGCACTTGAGATACTCCTTCACTGGATCGATACCTTGGTTCTCAAACTGAGGGAAATACTTACCACCGCTGCGCTACATTACCCTTTCCGCTTCGAGGGAACACCAACGCAAGGCTCCAAGGCCACGGGGGAAATCCTTTGCATATTTTAATAGGAAGTCCCTTAAGGCGTAGCCGTAGCAGAAGGATTCCTGGTGCCGTTGCTGAGGAGTATCAAGACAAGAACAATTTCCCGTTAGCACGTTTCTGGCGCCGTTGGAAGGTCTTTTGTTGCAGTAGCAGGTTGCAAAACAAAAATCTCGCCACACGAATATGCGAGAATATGTCCTAAACACGGTATGGAAAACTAGCAACGGAATCCTACATGCAAAAATACAAACAAGTATTCTAAAATACATGGCAAGAGGTCCCTAAAAACATGAGCATTTTATCTACGGGGTTTGAGCAATCCAGACACGCACGAAAAATAAATACGGGATAATCCCCTATTGGGATATCACACAAAACTAGGAATTCGTCGGATCAAACTACTCCAAACATGCATGCAAGTTGCAAATTACGAATCTACGCGCAAAACTACACAAGTTACATATATAAATCTCTCCGATCCGACACACGGTTATTTATTTACGGACGTTTGAAAATCTAGCGTTTATTGAAAAAAAATCTAATTCGCAGGAATTAATAAAACCTACGGGTCAAATCCATCTATGGGCCGAATCAGATATATGGCACGACATAGCTAAGATGCGCTCGCGGTAGGGAGTAGGGATTGCGGGGTCAGCTCACCTCGGTGGGCCTTCGGGTCAACGGCCCAGGAGAGGAGGCGCTGGGGGCCGGCGAAGGAGGCCGGGCCGGTCGGGGCGCTGGGCCGGGGAGGAAGCGGGGCGCACTCGGCCAACGTCGGTGGCTCGGCTGGGCCCGTGGGAGGCCGGCCCACGCGGCGGTTGGCGAGCTGGCGCTGGCGGCCGTTACCTCCCGTGCCCGAGCACGAGGCCAGGCCATGGCGGCGGCCGAGATTCGAGGCAACGCCGATGATACCCCGACGAGGGGAAAGGGGAACCGGTGGGGGCCGGCCGGATCTGGATGGATCCGGGCACGGGAGCCCCATTCCCGGCGGCGGCGGCGAGCTCCGGGCGAAGGACGGCGTAGATCGACCGACGACCTGCATGGGAGAGGGAGAGAGGTGAGGGAGAGAGAGACCGAGGGAGGAGGAGGAGGAGAGGAGCAGGGCGAGGTGCCGTGGGGGAGCTCCGGCGAGCTGCACGGGCGGCGCGGCGGTCCGGCGAGGAGGCGGGGCGACGAGGTGCGGCGCGGGAGGCAGTTGCCTCGGGCAGGGAGAGACGGCGGCTGGCTGCGGGAGCCTCGGCTCCAACCGGCGGCGCGGACAAACCGGGCTCGGGCGGGCCCCAGATGGGCTTCGCGGGCCCGGCGGCTGGAGGGGGAGAGAGAGGTGGGAGGCTAGGGTTTGGGGGGCTGCACAGAAAACGAGGAGGAGAGAGGGTGGTTGTCTAAATCAATAGCACGGGGGTCTATTTATAGACAATGGGGGGCTAGGTCTCGCACGCGGGACGGGCTAAGTGGCCGTGTAGAGTAGGTTAACCGGGGAAGAAAGAGAAACGGTGCGACGCAACAACGCGATTTTTAAAACACCGATAAACGTCCGACGATAGACCAAATACGGTGCCGCTACGGTCGATTGTTCGGGTACCAGACGGACTCTGATTGCGACGAAAATTGGCAGGCGGCCTACCTATACTAAATAAGACCGCACGTCAAGTTCCAAGCCAATCAGAGAAAGTTTTACACACACTTTTAAAACAAGATTTTGACGATGCCGCGGGCGCGTGCGAGTGCGGTCGGGCTCAGAACGGGCGACGACGAGAACCGGCAACTAACAACGGATGCAAGTTTTGAAAACTGGCGGCAACGGGATGCCGATGCAATGCGGATGATGCAAATGATGCGACAAACAAAAAATAATCACACGAAGAAAACGGAATAAAAGGGGAATCTTCTGGGGCGTCGGTCTCGGGTTGTCACAACTCTGGTGTGGCACATGTTGTGGCGAGTGTCACAAGTGCGTTGGTGGGCCTGCATGTGGCAGGTGGTGCTCGTGGGTCGGTTGTTGCCCTAACTCATGTGTCTTTGTCCTTGGCTGATTTCCCCCACTCTCTGGCCCGGATGGTGGGCCGCCTAGTGTTTGGTGCGATGGGCATGTGCCCTAGTACAAGTGCCCCGTGTAGGTTGGCCCGATGTTGCGGGGGTTTGTGTGGATAAGAAGGGGTGCGTGCGACCCAACCCTAGGGTTTCCGGCTTCTAAATCAGACGTGCGTCACTTCCCTTTCCTGATCCGCCGTCTTGTGAGATCCAAGCCCCTCCTCCCCTATTGCCCTCGTTCATGGAATTCATTGCCATGGACAAATCTCGTGGGTCTTCATTGGAGGTGGGTCCGGCGACAAGTGATGCCGTGGAGATGGGATCGAGGAGGCAGGGTCGTGATGGGCGATGTTTTTTTCCTCTATACCGGTTCGGGGCTGACTTATGATGGGGACTGCAGGTTGATTTCACATAAGCACACGGACTGTTTTGCAAAACTATCGCGACGGTGAACGACACAAACATTAGCCGCTTTATTACTAGGTAAAGATAAAGTACGGCTCTCAAAAAAAAGCAAGGAGTGCTTCTGATCATACGTCATCTAAATTGTCCTTAAAGTTATAAAATATTATCCATCAGTACCACCTATAAGTAATAAAAACGTTTCACACGGCACAAGTTCGGACTGGACCTGCCCATGCAGTAGGAACCACCTATACTACGCTCTGCGCGCTCGTAGAAGACACAACACACCTATTTGGACCGACCCATGTAGAAGCGACCTGTTTTAAAATATCATTTGTTGTTTTTTGGTTTTATTTTCCGTAATTTTTTCTACTTTAAATAATTTGGGGATTCGAAAAAGGTTCAAAAGTAAAATAATTGATAATTTAAAGACAAAATGTTTAATGATTCAGAAATGTTTGTCAATTTAGAAAAGTTTATAACTTCAGAATATTTTTTGCATAATAAAGAAATGTTCATAGATTTTTAAACATATGTTCGAGAAATAAAAAAATGTTCAGGATTTTTAAAAATTTCAAGTATTAAAAAATTCTAATGAAATTAAACAAAATTTTGCCAATTCAGAAAATGTTCATGAATAGAAACAATTTCTAAAAATTCAGAAACTGTTCACAAATGAAAAAATAATATATTGATTCATAAATTTTTCTCTGATTCAAAAAATATCATGCAATTTAAAAAAATCAATAATTTCGAAAAAATCCACCAGTTTTGGAAAACATATTCGTTGATTTAAAAAATTAGAAATGTTCACATTTTAATAAAATTTATTTGCAAATAGCCTAAATTGTTCATGAATGCAAAAACATATTCCTGATTCTAGAAAAAGGTTCACGAACTTGAAAAATGTTCTCAATTCCAAATATGGTCACAAGTTTAAAAAATGGTCATGATTTTCAAAATTTGTTCAGAATTTCACGAAAATGAGAGTGATAGTGCATTTTGGTAATGTAGCAAAACGTGGTCATGGCATTAAAAATAATGATGTTTTTCTTCAGTTGCAACGCATAGGACATTTTGCTCGTAATAATAAAGCACAGATTGTTTCGGGCGGTACAACATGTAATTTATCTTTAAAATTATAAAATACTACCCAGCAATGTAATCTATAAGTGACAAAAAGACGTTTTAAAGAGGAATCTGGGCCGGTCCATGTAGAAACCTCCGATACTGTTTGGGCAGGCCCATGTCCGATGGCCTATTTTTTCAAATTAATTCTTTATTTTATCCTTTTCTATTTAGTTTTGTTTTTTACTAATTTAAATAATTTGGTACGTAAAAAAGTTCAGATTATTTTGTGCATTTTGAAATAAAATGTTTAATAAATATTAAATGTTTGTGGATTTATAAAATATACGTGATCTTGTATGAAATTGTATGGTTATTCAAATAAAATGAAAACAAATGTTTGGACAATAAAAAAGTGTTCATAAGTTTTTTAAAAGTTCATGTATGAAAAAATTTACTCCCTCCGTTCCTAAATATAAGTCTTTGTAGAGATTTCACTAGTGGACTACATACAGATGTATATAGACATACTTTAGAGTATAGATTCAATCATTTTGCTCTGTATGTAGACCTTTAATGAAATCGCTTAAAAGACTTATATTTAGGAACGGAGGGAGTAATAAAATTGAGTAAAATTTCGCCAATTCAAATAATGTTTATGAATGGAAAAATATCTTGAAATTTCTAAAACTCTTCATGACTTACAAAATAGTTTATTCATTCATGAAATGTTAGCTAATTCAAAAATGATCATGCATTTCGAAAAATGTTGTTTAAATGAAAAATGTCGGCAAATTTCCAAAATATGTTCGAGCAATTTAAAAAATATATTTTTTGATTCTACAAATGTTTGCTAATTGTGGAAAATTGTATAAAAAGGTATTCACAATTTTAAAAGAATGTAAATGGAATAAATGTTTGAAAAATAGTAAGTATTCACAAATTTTAAAAATGGTCATGATTTCAAATATGTGCGTGAGTTTCAAAAAATGTTCATGATTACGTAAAATTGAGAATGATAATGTATCTCCATGATGCAGCGAAATGTGTTCTTGGCCATTGAAGATTATGAATTTTTTTTATGTTACAATGCACGGTACCTTTTGCTAGTAAGATACAATGTAAACAACACATTGTGATAATTGTCTCTAAAGTTTTACTATCTTCTACTCCCCCGTTCTTAAATATAAGTCTTTCTAGAGGTTTCACTAGTGAACTACATACGGATGTATATAGACATACTTTAGAGTGTAGATTCATTCATTTTGTTTCGTATGTAGACCATTAGTGAAATCTTTTAAAAGACTTATATTTAGGAACGGATGGAGTAACATGCTAATAGTCGATGCACTGTTAGTGCCATAAAACTGCTTGTGTCTTCATTTGTTCTTGGTGATATTAAATCTATTGTGATTAGGGACGTGATGCCATCCCACATCTCTACAGAGGGCTTGTCCCGCTTCGTACAATTTATTTCGCAATGAAAACAAGGTGTATTAATTTATCACAAATAAGAAATAACAACAATTTCCATTGGATAAAATACTTATAATGTTGAGAGTACACCCATAACTGAAAAGGTTCAACGGTGACAATCAATCCATGCATACAAAACAGTTTCTGTCCAACTGCAGCTTGCAGCCGACGAGCATTTTTTTGGGGAGGGGTAGCTGACGAGCATTATTGTTTTAATAAGGTAAGACTGGCTCTAAACTCGGGAAGCGAATCCGTACATGAGATTGCATCCCTTTGTTGATTTTGTAGCAAATATATGACTTCTCCTCCAATGTCCACTCCTGAAGCAAGTGCTTGCAGTTCCAACACACTGGACTCGTATATAGTTTTATCTCCTCCAAATTCACTGCTGCTTCCATGACACTTCTGGCATAGCTCGCCAATTTGTCTTCTGCTTGAAACCTCCCATAGATACTGAGCTTAGCAAGGTTGTGGTGCTTTAAGTCGGTCGCAGACGGTTCCCACTGTAATCCTTTGTCCTTTTGCTCGCTAAATGGACACATCTTCCTCCGTTCCCCTGTTATCATTTCACATAAATGATCCCGCACCTGCATTTGGTCAAGTAAAAATATCCTAATGACTCACAGAAAGTTTGAGCATCAAAAATGAGAATCAGTACAAGAATTTACCAAGACGCGTAGTTCCTTAGGTTGGGTGCACCTTGGAGTAAGAACATTGTCCATGTCAGATCACATTCTTCAGAAATGTTAAGCAAATTTACAATCCTAAGTTTGTGGAACACCGGAAACAATTGTCTTCTACCTTCTGGTTTGACCCAAATCTGCAAAAGAGGGATAATCCAGAATCATGTTAACCAAAAATAATGATTACAACCTCCCCATGATATACCAGCAACATACACACATCACCGACAACATTGATGACCTTCACTAACCTTTTCGCTTTTGAAGTTCAAATGCAGGTTGCTTATGGCAGTTTTACCAAGCAACTCACTTAACTTGAGCATCTTGTGCCAGGAGAGACCAGTATTGATTATGCTCACAGTCTGGAGCAGTGGGACATAGCCAAGACAGAAGGGGTCATCTTGAGTTCTAAAAACATTGAATTTCACTAATGTGAGCTTTGGTGCCCACTTCAGATGAACCCCCCTATCAAGACAGCCACCGGAAATCACTAGTTCACTGAGTTGTGGGTGTTCCACTTCCAGCAAAGAATTAATACCCATGTCACATTCAAAGAGGAAGAGGAACTCCAGTTGCTTGCATATACTGAAAATTTTGGGGAAGTCTGACTCTCCTAACCTCAAATTCTCTAGCCTGAGGCGTGCGAGACAACCAAATGTGTTTGGACATGAATCAAAGAATGACATGAACTGCCTCCCATATGTGAGGCGGTCATTACTGGTACAAATTCTACGCACCTTCGTCACGATTGTAAAGTCAACTGAAGCAACCTTTTGTGTTGCTATGGTGTTGGCAACAGTCTGGCCAATGAAAATGGACTCATCTCCCAAGTAGAATTGCATGCGCAACAGGTGAATGGTGTATAAATTTGTAGACCTCCTTTCCAGTATGCTCCTGGTTGCGTCCAGCACGGTGGTGTTGAACCGAATTATATCATCTGAGGTTAACTTGCTTGTTGTGTGCTTGGGCTCAAAAGAATCAACCATTATAACAACTTTTGATAGCATTGCAGGGATCTGCTTCCAACGACTGGAGAGGATGGTGGTTCGTGTGGCGTCAGCAATATCAAGTCGCTCAACAATGTTGAGCAAAACATCATCAGGCAACATGCTGAGCCTATCATCTTCATTGTCCTCCTACATATTTCATATAGAAAGAATCAGAGTTGATTTCTTATTAGCCTCGTCACAGGTGCAATTTTGATATTTCCCACAAACAAAGACGCAATTTTTACACTTTCCCATGGAAAGACACGATTTTGAGTGTACATACTTTATGCTTCCGCACAGAAAGATGCAATTTTGATTATACAAATTTTAACACTTTCCAGTAGAAAGACACAAAATTTGTACGTATACACTTAACAGATTTTACACTTCCAACAGAGACGCAATATTGATATTTTCCCACCAAAAAGGTTAAATTTTGACCAAGAGTTCTGATTATGGTTCCTAACGAGTTCTGTACTATCAGATATACTCCCTCCGTCCGTAAATACGTGTCCTAGTAATGAATGTATTTAGATTTATTTTAGTTATAAATACATCCATTTTATTTATTTTTAGGACAAGTATTTTCGGATGAAGGGAGTAGTATACAAAAATTGGGTGATGTCGTGAGAGGGAGAGGATCAGGAGGAACTCACCACCATGTCGATGGAGGACTTGCCGACGGCCAAGACGAATGGCTTGGCCACCGGTCGCCGGGGATGAGTGTTGGTCAAATGTACGCGGGGAGTTGCCAATCTCATCTAAAAACAGATGGACTCCCGCGATGTCCATCCAGGCAGATATAAATCGGCTAGGATCCCGCCTCCTGTGGCAATACGGAGAACGAAATTCGAATAAGGGCCGGTTTCTGATTGTAGCCCGTGAAGAACTGCTTTGGTTGCGGACTGCGCCTAAAAAGTGCAGCCGCTCTGGTCGCGGGCTGCGATTCCGAGAGGAGACGCTTGATTGATTCGATTGCTCCGAGAGCAGCCGCTCGATTGCGGGTCGCAGCTCGAAAATGAGCTGCTGCGTCGATTGTGGATTGTGGAGCTGCTTATTTGGTCGTATCTTCTCAAGCACCACTCGACCCTCATATGCGGGCTTCGACCGCGACGGCTGCGGCGCGAGGGGGCGAGCTCGGTACAAGTCAGCCGGAGCATATCTGACCCCAGATCCCCTTTCCTCTCTTTAGACCCGCATGATTTGAGGAGCTTTGTAGGAGATTATCACAAACTTCGTGATTTCACGCATGTTTATTTGATGGACAGGGTTTGTGATGAGCAAACCCCTTCAATTCTCTCTAATCCCCCTCGATTCCTTCCTACCCACGCGGCTTAGAAATCTTGTCTCATTGCTCAGGCCTCGTTTGGTTAAGGGGGATTGGGAAGATTTTGAGAGGAAAATCCCTGGAAGGGCCAGAAACCCCACAGATCCTCGGGCGCCCATTTGGTAGGAGGGGTTTGCTTAGCCCAATCTCCTTCGTTCCCCTTCAATCCCTTCATATCCATGTGTTTCAAAACCCTCCTCAGGGAACTAGTGGAAGCAAAGCCCCGAGAATTTGAGAGGATTGGGTGGAACAAAGAGATTCACCCAATCCCCTGAAATCCCTCCCTCTCAAAACCTCCCCAATCCCCCTTAACCAAACGAGGCCTCAGTGATTTGGCAAGTGAGGGGATTTGGGAGGATTGGGTGGAAGAAAGAGATTCACCCAATCCTCTGACACCCCCCCCCCCCCCTCCTCCACAATCCTCCCCAACCCCTTCCTGCCAAACAAGACCTTATTTCTGCCAAACAATTTTCTCTCTGGTGAAACCCTAGGACGCCGGCGGACTGACATATGACGCTGCAACTTTACCCTCCTAATCTTCGCTCAATTCACATTCTACGGTTCAAATCACACAGGGGGAAGGCTCTCAACACTTACTAGTTTTCAGCATAGCAGCAAATAACAATACAGACTAACTGCAAACAACGATACAGTGGGACTTGAATTCAGTTTTATTTGAACAGACTGAAACCCAAAAAATAAAGAACTGTAGTTGACATCGAATCAAAGTTGAATAGATTATACGGTAGTGCATTATGCAATCAAAGTTGAATAAATCAATTGCAGTTGACACCGAATCCAATAGAACTTGATATTAAAAGGCTGCAACGCATAATACCTGAATGCTACAGCAATAATTGCCAATGTTGACTAATCATCTACACAAAAGAAGGCCCTTTCACTTATACATTCAGGCCAAAAGTAAATATCGTAACCCCCGAAAATACTCGTGTTAGCACTGTCCAAAATACTACCTAAATAATAAAGCACGCACTGCTTCTAGCGTCCGTTGCGGCTTTTTTGCAAAAACACCCCTGTAGTTTCATCTAATTAACCCGCGGTACGTTTTTAAGTGAGGCCGAACCGTTTTTTTCACATTTTACATAAAACACCCTTACTTTTGTGCTAAATAACCCACGGTCCAAATTATACTCAGAGTGAATCGTTTTTTAAAAAATTTACATACACCCCTCACATATGCGTTGATAACCTCGAAGTCCATTCAGAATAAATATGTATTTTCAACTAACAATATCTTTTAAACCGTAAATCCAATTTAAACATGTTGTATATGAAACTTGATTAGAAAAATGTGTAGAGTTTGAATATATTGTTATTTTACATATTAAATATTTTAAAAAAATACTATTTAGGATACAATGCTAATCAATATTTGTTTTTATTTCGTACCGACTATTTGTATTGTAACATGTTAATTTAAGCATCAATATTTGGGAAATGTTATAATCTTTGGACATGATATACTTGCACTAGGTTCTTTCTTTGTACATATTTTATAATCTAAGACCTTACGTACGTGTCTTTTTTTTACAGTATCCACGCGCGTTTTTATCAATGGACTACACTTTTTTTATTTTTCATTTTTCTTCCGTTGCAACGCACGGGCATTTGTGCTAGTACTACCTAAAAACTTTGAAGATACTAGATCATATCATCATAAAGATATCATCGTCAACTCGTGAAATTGTCAAGAGCTCGGTAAAGCTGTCAATTGCATCATATTCTTGACGCTTCTCACTATTTTCTTTCACCTCCACTTGCACTTGAGGTTGCAGACTATTGCCATTGTTCTCCACTTGCAATTGAGGTTGCATGCTATTTTTTTCTTTTGTTGTTGTTGCTGCCAATAAAAATGAAAAAATATTTTGTTAGTACATGAATGAATAACAACTCATATTACATACATACTACACCTTACCTTTGCTCCTTTTTTGTCGTTGCCGCTGATTTAGTTGGCTTTCGCCCCTTGCGTAACTTCTCAAAGCGAGTTGGCTTTCTCCTCAAATTTTTAGATGAAACCTTCTTTTTCTTCAGTCATGCAGAACTAAGCAAGTCATTGGCTTGTTGCACGGTTGGATCAACATTTTCTTGATCATTGGAACATCCATTAGTAGCACCGGTGGCAGATGCATTGAATTTATCATCTAGTTGTGGCCAAAGACAAGCAAGTGCATCTTTCAAATTCAAATTGAAAAGCTCAAAAATAGTTGGAGTGTACACTTTGCTTACTTGCACCAACGTCGGTGTGCATATCTTGACTCTTGGCAAAAAAAAATTCTTGCCTCATATTCAGATTCCAATTCCTTTCTCCTTTTTACTTCAACCGTTCTCTCAAAATGCTTCTACAATCGGACAATATGGAAATCAGATTTCAAATGGTTCTTCAATGCATTGTTGAAACTCTCACTTAGTTGTGCACTTCTCACTCCCAAACCGAAGACATCTCTCATATAACATTCAACCCAATTTTCTTTCACCTTGTAGATGCTATCTTTCACCAAAATGTGCATAATCAAGGATCATTTTTGCATCAGCCCAAAATATGTTGGTTATATCCTCCTCACAATCCAACTATAGTGCATATTGGAATGATAGATTGTCAGCAATTTTGCACGGGCTTTTACCCAATTTTCTGAAGCCCGAAAAATATATAAAAAATCAGCTTACCGGAAGCTTCCAGACCACCAAAGATGGGCCAGAGGGGGGGCAAGGGCCTCCCAAGCGACCTGTGGACGCGGCCCACCCCTAGGCCGCGCTAGGAGGCTGCCTGGGTGGGTCCAACGCCCTCTGGTGCCCTCCTTTGGCCTATATTTACTCCTCTGAGAGAAAACCCTCCCATCACATCCAAAATCGCGAATTTCTCCATCGTTCCGCCGCCGCAACGCTTTTGAGATCGGGAGCATCAGGAGACCTCTTCCTGGCACCCTACCGGAGGGAGGATTGACCTCCGGGAGCTTCTCCGCCGCCATGGACGCTTCCCGGACGTGTCGTGAGTACTCCTCCTTGGACCATGAGTCCATGACTAGTAGCTATGTGATGTCTTCTCTCTAATCTTGTGCTTCAATGGTTAGTCCTTGTGAGCTGCCCTACATGATCAAGGCATCTATGTAATTCTCTTGTTATTGCTATGCTCGGTTTGCTGGGATCAGATGGATTATGAGATATGTTCAGATTGTTATGAGTTATATATTTGATTATCCTTTTATATTACATTCCTTAGTGATTATGTTCAGGAGTTGACGTATTAAAAGAAGGTTTAATATGGAGATTTGGAAACGGCAATGACATTAGGATCTGGGAGGACCCATGGTTACCACGAGGAGAGAAGCGGCGACCGTCATCTCACCAGGGTCGGGGCCTTCTCTCTCGTGTGTCTGAACTTATCAACCCAATATCTGGAACATGGGACTGTGACCTGGTTAAGGGGTGCTTTCATTCGGACGAAGTCCCAACAATCCTCAGCATACCCATCAGTGAGAATGCTGACGATTTTTTGGCTTGGCACTTTGACAGCAAAGGCATATTCTCAGTCAAATCAGCATACAAGGTTCATATGAATATGCTCAAGCGTGAGGCAAACAAACAAAATGGACAGGGGTCTACCTCTGATGATAATATGGTAAAAATGTTTACGAAAGTTTGGAAGGTCGCATGTCCACCAAAAGTGCATCATTTCCTGTGGAGGTTAGCACTCAACAGCCACCCAATGTATATGACTATAAGCAGACGGGAGTTGAGCTTGATACAAGATGCACAGTTTGTGGGCGATTGTTTGAAGACGGTGGCCATCTTTTTCTGAAGTGCAAACTTGTCAAACAGAGGTGGCGAGCACTGCAACTCGAAGAGGTGAAATTGCATCTGGCGAATTACAACTCGGCTAGAGAGGTGGTGCAGGCTATCTTGAGGCTGACTGAGGAAAGTAAATTGCTTACAGTGGCACTTTTGTGGTGCTGGTGGCATGAGCGAAACAAGGGCAGGCATGGCGAACGCCAGCTCAACCCGGAAGAATTTCAATTCACAGTCCGTGGGCATGTCAGTGAGTGGATGGAATTTCTAGCACCAAAGCTTACTGCCCAGCAAATCGCGCGCAGTTCCTGGAAATCACCAACCGAGGACATGGTGAAAATAAATGTGGATGCGGCGTTTTCAACAGGAACAGGCAAGCGTTGCTGGGGATGTATATGCAAAGATTTTTTTGGCGAAATTCAGTTTGAAGCGGCAGGGGCGGGGAGGATTACTCTTGCGCTCTGCATGCTGAAACAGAGGCTTTGCGCCAAGCTGTGGCCCTGGCAGATCAAATAAGAGTGGGCAGAGCTATGTTTGAAACTAACAGCTCGACCCTTGTGAAAGCTATTGCCTCCAATGAGCTTGCCTTTGCACCCTTGGGCAACCTTTTCAGAGAACTTAAGCTGAAGTTGGCCACTCTGTTCATTCAAGCTAGTGTATTACATGTTAGCCGTGATTGTAAGAGGTCAGCCCATGTGTTGGCTACGTTGGGTAAAGGGTTAGCAATCGGTGCCAATCGTCAATGGTTTGATAGCTACCCTGATGATGTAACCCGTGCTGTACCCGGCGACTCCGCCGTGTCTTCATGGAATACGAGTGTTCCATTTCAAAAGAATTCCTAAAAAAGGTCTAGCTTGTCTTAAAAATGTCCATCTTGTCTAAAAGGATTTGATACAGTACTTGGAGAGCTTCTTGGTTTAGATTTTTCTTCCTAGGATGTTGAATCCCCCCATCATCTTTTTTTTCATCATTCTTAGCAGTGAATAGACCATGTGACGCATAGGTTATCCATGTATGGGTAAGCTCAATACTATCACATCCTTTAGACTCTTTATATTGTGGGTGAAAAGGTCATCATACTATGTTAAAAATATGACTAATGTGGATAAATAAGAATATTGACCTACACAAATTATGTAGTTAATAAAAAACATTCCGAAAACTTTAATAATAAATTGAAAATGTTCATCATTCGATGGGAAATATTTCTCTCATGTCAAACAAATATTTATGTGTCGAGAAAATATTGATATACTTTTCTCTTGTTAACAAAAAGAATAAGATTTTTAAAAAACATAGCTTGATTAGATTAGTTAGAGATGACACCTCATGAGTAGCTGTGGAAATTGTTTGTAATTATTTAAAAAAACATAGCTTGATTACATTTGTATTTAGACTAACAATATGAGAATACGAAACCAAAATACATATATATAAGGAATTTCCCTATATATATACATATATATATATATATATATATATATATATATATATATATATATATATATATATATACATATAGAAACTCTATTCATCACCCAGGGTGCAGATTAAATTATTCCTCACCCGAGGTAATTTTAAGACCATTTCATAAATAAATTAAATTTAAAATGCAAATATGTACATTTATATTGATTCACTACGAAAAAATTGACATAAGAAAACATAAATATAGGTCATAAGACCATAAAAATAACATTTTATGTATAATTTACACTATGTTTTTATGTTTGTAATTTTATGTCATATAAAATATTTTTTACGGTGACTATGTATTTTTTTACAGTCTATTTTTACGTATGAAATAAGATTAAAATTTCAGAAACGTAAAATTACAGTGTATTGATGTGAAAATAGAGGGAGGTGAAGAATAACTATTCCTCACCCAGGGTGACGAATAGCGAGACCCTATATATATATATATATATATATATATATTTTATCTACAAGCAGTGTTAGTTACACCTAACCCGTTGGCCTCCACGTGTCTCTCAAATTACAACACCAATCGGGTTAATGGATAGCAGAATACCTGTTAGTGCTCAGCTCTTATTTAATCATTTAGTTATTAGTTAATATGCTTTAGAAGCCAACGAATTAGCAACAACCTCCTAACTTCATGGACGGATGCAGCGCGCCTCACCGGATGGATAAGTACTAGGTAGCTATCCACTAGGAGACATTGATTTTAAAACAACCAAGCTGTATATACTGCCCATACAATCTACATACACATGATTTGAAAGTTCCTTATTATATTTTGCTCCTTTATTCCAAGGAAACCATAGTTTTATATGTGCTCCAAAACGTTTATTTTCCAAACATCCTGAGTGTACATACTATATATTCAAAAAATATATCCTAAAAAATATACTTGGTATTTAGATGTAGTATGAAGAGCTGGAGTATGGAGTATGAAGTATATATAGTATGTACACTCAGAACGCTTGAAAAATAAATGTTCTGGAGCACATACAAAACTATGGTTTCCTTGGAATAAAGAAGCAAAATATAATAAGGAACTTTCAAATCATGTGTATGTAGATTGTATGGGAGTATGGAGTATGTTGTATTTCACAGAAAGTATGTTGTATATATGGAGTAAGGAGTATATTGTATTTGAGAAAAGGTATGTAGTATGGAATAAGGAGTAGATTGTATTTGTGAAAGATTATGTAGTATGGAATAAGGAGTACATGATATAAGAGTGTTGTCTGCGGCTTGATAGGATAAAATACAGAAAGTATGAAGTATATAGAAACTGTAGTGTGTAGTTGTACAGATATTACGGAGTATATACCATTTATATAAGCAAGTATGTAATATAAATTTATGGTGTATATAAAAACGAGTGTACGTATACGGGGCGCCCGGCCGGCGAACCTAATTCATTGGAGGTCTTTAGAAAATTGGAATATATGAAACAATAAATATTTACAAACTTAAATTCAAACAGTTTAATGTTACCCTAAGAAAATAGTTTACTGAGAATATACACCGAAGTATATTTACTTCTAGATGGTGCTTGTATGAAGTTACGAAGATGGCAAAATCTTTTATGTATACATGCACGTGTTGTCATCCATACATCATGCAGTTTGCCATCCATTCATGTGACAGTGTTCTGGTGATATTCCTGTTTACTATGGGAAATTCAATTGCGGCTGTACATCGCGGCCGTCGCCGTTGCCTTCACTGATCTACGTGTATGGTCATTGTGTACCGTCGTACAGCGTCATAAGAGATGCGCTATTCGTATCCAATGTGGTTCACCTAGGAAACATCATTCATTCACCAATTGGACATGCGCAGGGTGCGTCGTCGTTGAGGTCACTGATGGGCTCGCTCTCGTGTCATAGCAGGTGGATCTCACTTAATTTTTCAACCGATGTCCCTACAGATGATAAGATATCAAAGGATTATATCATGAGCTCGTCTAGCATTTGGTTCTCCATGTGCTGATGCAAATGAAGAAAGATGGTACCGCTTATCTGGTCACGAAGTAGAACGGGCCAACGTTGGTCAACCGCTATTTTGTTGTCTCACCGGCGGCAAAAAAATTACGAGGGACGACGCCGGGCCAGCCAACCGGTGACGAAAGAAACTCCGAAGAGATTGAACAATTAGATAGAGAAAAGAAAGACCAGCTTGTTTTGTTATTGGTAACTAGATGGTACAAATAAAAGCTTTTTTCACGTAGAGAGACTAGCTATGTTCGTTAGTAGCCGGATAAGGATGACGTACCATGGATTCAAAATAAGGGATAAGCTCACGATGGGACCATCAATTCTAAACGGATCTGGTGGAACCTCATTTAGCCCGTTATAAGTTCTCGAGACAATCTAGGATAAAGGTTATGCTCCATCCGTGCACATCAGATCAACGGTGGATTCTTAGGTGGTAACTATCAATAGGTGGTAGAATCTATTTTCCCTATATATATATATATATATATATATATATATATATATATATATATATATATATATATATATATATATATATATATATATATATATATATATATATATATATATATGATAAATTTTATCTACCACCGGTGGTAGTTACCATCACTTGCGTTTTGTATGTTGTATGCAGTATCTATCAAATTGAAGAGTATGTACGCTTAGTATGTACTATATAGTAATGTTTAGGTAGTATATATACCATTTTTTGGGTAGTATGTATCATATTTTGTGGATGTTATTTTTTACGTACAAAAATATATGTATTTCACAAATATAATAAAACTATGGGCTAACTTGTAATTTTTTTTTCATGTAACTCACTTTGAAAAATCTTATATATAATATACAAACATAATAAAAATGATAAATTAATATATATACTACCGCATGATAGTATATAGAACATATGGGGTAACTACCCCTGGATGGTAGGATGTATTTTTTCTATATATATATATATCGAATGAAATGCATGAATTGATTTCATATGCCACTAGCGCAAAATGATGTTATCAAGACCCGCCTATCACACATGATAGAAAATAAATGGTGTGTGATGTAACATTGCACATAGTTCAGAAATAAAGTGTTTGTGATGTTGTAATATCACACATGGTTTTAAAAATGTAATTCTGTATGATGTCGTGCACACATGTTTTACAAAAGATGTGTATATATGATGTAGCCTATCATTACACATGTTTTTAAAGATGCAAATGTGTGCAATGTTGTGCACATAATTTTGGCAAACGACGTGTAGTTGTGATGTTGCCTATCCTTGCACATGATTTCAAATATGCAAAACGTATGTTATACTTGTGCACACGGTTTTTGTAAAAGAAATAGTCACAAACAAACACAACTCCACAAGACGCTAGCCAACCAAGACAAAACTAAGATGACTGTACGGCAAACCCTATTTAGGGTTTTGATAGTGTTGGTTTTAGTTTTTTTGCAACCCGACGTTTACAACGCATTAGACGGGCTTGGCCCGTTTTGATAGTGTGTTTTTTTCCTGATTTTCAATGCGTAAATTTTTTGTAAGAGCTGGGAATCGAACCGGGATCTTCTGATTCACTCTGCACTCGGATAACCACCCGATCAAGAGAACTTAATGTAAAAATTTACATCATGCCATTTTGTTACCTTACACTGCCGTTTTTTGTTTTTTCTGTTTTTCATTTTTCTTCTGTTTTTCGTTTTTTCTGTTTTTGCTTTATCTTACCATCAATTGGATGAACTTTTTTCTAATTCAATTGAATTTTTACTATTGATGAACGTTTTTCAAATTTGATATTTTTTAAAAAAATTTGATGAACTTTATCCAAATACGATGATCTATTTTCAAGATCAATGGATTTTTCCTTCAAATTTGTGAACTTCTTCAAAATTGATGAACTATTTTTGAAGCTCGATGAATTTTTTTGTCAAAGTCGATGCACTTTTTGCCAAAATCGATGATTTTTTTTCAAAAGCGATGAACTTTTTTTTGTCAAATTCAATGAACTTTTTGCCAAAATCGATGAACTTTTTTCGAAACCAGTGAACTTTTTGAAATGATGAACATTTTAAATATTTTCAGAAAGCTTTTCCAAAATTGGTGAACTTTTTTAAGTTTTGTGAACTTCTCTTCAAAAGCGGTGAACTATTGCCCAAAATCAAGGAACATTTTTAAATTCATGATTTCTTAAAAAGAAAAAAAAATAAGTGGTAAATAAATATCCCAGCTATACTTGTTCTTAGAATTTAGCCCTTCTAAAATCACAAGTGTGCAATGGCTGTTTCGATTAGCTAAGCTCGAACAAGGACGTGGCGATGTGAGTTTGGTTCTTGGGGGAACCATTTTTTTGTTGTTGCGTTTTTCTTGCAAATTTTGTTCGCTGCACACAACCTTCGTGAGCCAGCCCAACAATGCATTGCAACGGGCGCCAGCTACATGTTCAGCTGCTTAAGGCGCCGAACAGGAGCTCCCTGGCTGAACGCCATTGCAATAGCTTTGCTCACTGGGCCATCCTTTATTATTGGGCCAAATCTTTAGAGAAAAATCTAGATAAGAATACGGGCCATGGCTCACTTTGTCTTCAAGATTGAAGCGAGAAAATATAAGTGAAGAATGGTGAATAAATATTCTCTTTGGTTAGCCGTGATATACCGAGCCATGTTAGTGTGATTGTGCAAAAATATGATTTAATTTGATAACCCTTATTCGGCAAGCACATACAAAAGAAAAATATATATGATAAGTCAGTAAAAGGTGAGGCGGATGATACGATTTTCACAAAAACCATTAGAAGAATAAGAGGTGACAAAGAAAAAAAAATAGAGAGAGAAAAGAAAGGAAGAGGAGAAAGTACATAAGATTGATGGTAGAAAATAAAACCAGAGGAGCTCTACACGTTTTTTACTTTGAGATAATATCACGTCTGGTGCTTGAACTAAACACGGATGTTCAGTTTAGTCTGTGAACTTGAAAAATACGTCAAATGGTTCTAAAACTTGATATGGATGTGCAAATACGGTGCTAATTTCATTTTGTAAATGTAAAGTATGCTGATTTGGCACCGTGTTTGGATGATGTGGCATGGGGTCCACTTCTAGCAATGAAACGGGATTTCAATTAAAAATTGTGTCTCTATGACTACTCGGTCCTGCCATTCAGTAGAGAAATTAAATTCAAATGAAAAATAATGCCCGACATGTATCTAATGTGCGACCTGCAGCATTAGAGTTACATGTGCACTAACGAGTATTTGAAAAATATTAAACAAGTATTTGAAAATGTTGAATATGTATTAGAAATATTGACCATGGTTTTGAAAAATGTTGAATAAGTACTAAAAGATGTTGAACGGTTATTCAAAAAATGTGAACAAGGATTTGAAAATATTGAATAAGTACTAAAAATGTTAAACTAGTATTTTAAAAATGTTAAATAAGTAATAAAAATGTTGAGAAAATATTCGAAAAATGTTGAACAAGTATTTGAAAATATCGAATTAGTATTAAAATGTCAAACAAGTATTTAAAAAATATTGGTTAATCGTTTGGACAATGTGGGACGTGTATATACAAATAATGTTGATCACTTATTAAAGAAAATGTTATTAAAATATATGAAAATATAGATAGAATACAAAAACGAACATAAAAAATGGACATGAAAAAGGAAAATATAAAAATTTAAGAAAAATACAAAAAACAAATAAATTAAAAACATGAGTAGAAAATGAAAAGAAAAATAAAAGGTATAAAAAAGAAAAGAAAAACATCAAAAAAGAAAAACAGAAAACCACTGTTCGAGTTCTTCCGAGGACCTTAACTACGACCGGCCCTGCTAGCACCTTTGAACTCTTCCGAGGAAACCACTGTTTGAGTTCCTCTGTAGTTATCCTTTATATGGGTTCACCGTGGAACTAAGGCGAGAAATAGTCGACGCACAATCCGGTGCGGCTATATGTGTCGCCTGTGGTATCTCATAATTGGACCAGGCCAGGACCTGGTGGGAGCATTGACTCCAAAGCACACGCATTTTTTTGTTTTATTACTTTCGTTTGTATTTCTAACATGAAAAATATATTCACAAATGTTCGCCACAGGTTCCAAAAATGATAATGAAGTGTTAACTAAAGTTTTTTGCAGCTTTTCAAAAATAAGAATGTTCCTGTGCTTCAAAAAAATGTAAGCCAAAATTTTAAGAAATGTTCTTACATTGTTCAGACAAATGTTTAGGTAATGCATTGACTCCAAAGCACATGTATTTTTTTTGTTTTACTACTTTTGTTTGTATTTCTAATATGAAAAATATATTCACAAATGTTCACCACAGGTTCCAGAAATGATAATTAAGTGTTAAAAAAAAGTTTGTGCAGCTTTTCAAAAAAAAAAGAATGTCCTGTGTTTCACAAAAATGTAAGCCGAAATTTTAAGAAATGTGCTTACATTTTTCAGACAAATTTATACGCAATGCAAAAAACATGTTCCGTATCACTAAAAAAATGCATGCATTTAAATGTACTTTCACGGCATTTTTAAATAATTTTATATAATGTAAGAGAAATGATTGTGTGTTATGAAAAATGTTGCTTACCATTCCCAAAAAGAACATAACATTAGAGAGAGATACTTGCATTTCGGAAAAATGTTCACGACATTTTTAGAAATGATTATACAATTTTCAAAATATTTCCATGGTTTAACAAAAATGATTCGTGCCAACTAAAAAAATCTTGAGCATGTAACTGAAAAGTTGTTTAACACATATAAAAAAAATGGTGGAAACAAGTATTTTAAAAAATTGTACATCATTGTATATGGAAAATGTTGAAAATTTAATGTATAATATGTTTTGAGAAAAGAAATTGCGTGTTGAAAACACAAAAGAAAAACAAAGAAAACCATGAAAGAAACACCAAAAAATATATAAAACAAAAAGGCCGAAGAAACCATAAAGAAACGCAGAAGAAATTGAATGCCAAAGAAAAAAAGAAACTCCATCAAGAAACGTGGAAAACCGGTGAAAACGAAGAGAACGAAGAAACGAACCCAAAGGAACGAACAGAAAATCAAAAAGTGTACATTCATTACTGGAACGGTCCACTGACTGCAACTGTAGGCAAGTCAGGGATACATCTCTCAGTAGGCGATATAAAGCGAAGTCACTGCTTAAAGGGTAACCTTGCAAAGGTCACATATCCTTCTGATGGTGACAAGTGTTGCAATATATGTGCGGCACGTATCACAACCCAAAATATTTTTAAATTTGTTTTTTATTATTTTATCTTTTGAATCTTGCTTCTGGATTGCAAACTTTTTCACCGTTACATTTCTCATATGGAGATCTTTGAAACTAAATCTCATGTTAATAGGTTGAACAAAAATTTAAAATATAAAGGAATGAAAAAAGGAAAAAATGAAAAGGATAATGATGGGAATAAAAGGTAAACGATAAACCTAAAAACCAGGAAAAGACCAAAAATACAATTATGCTTCGCACCAAAACACGTATTGTAACCCTTTTCACTTTTCAAAAAACGCAACTATACTTCATCGTGAGGTACAAATGTGTTTTTCACTTACATCAAGCGTAGCAGCTTTCACGTGAAAGAACAGTTGTGCTTCACTGTAAAGCACAACTATATATTTTAATTTTGAAAACAAGAACTACACTTTTCACACTGTGTTTTAGGTGAAGAAAACAATAATAAAATGCTTTACTTTGAAGAAAATAAGGAAAAATGGTCCAAAAACTAGAATTAAGACAAAAAATGAAAAAAATATGTTCCTCTAGGTATGCCCAAGGCGCGACTTGTGACGGTTGCTCGGCACACCACGCCACGAGCCCCACACATTCTAGTTACGGCATTTCCAACGCTGACCTTTAAACCGCATGCATATGTTCAAACCACAGATGTATTGTGCCATCTAATGGGGTCATGTATCGATCCGTTCGACGGTCCGAACACACTTTCTCCCGCAAAGTGAAGACAAAGTGAATGGGGGTGCGAAAGTCGAGGCAGCAGGCATGTAGGACTGTGACACCCGAGGCCCACTAAATCCCCCCCTCCGGGACCCATTTTCTTCCACTCCGCCTCTTCTCCCCCTAGATATGCATCCGCACCTCCACCTCCGCTGCCACTGTTGTACTTCTCTGGTTGCCGCAGAAGCATTGTCGATCATCCACAATTAACATTGATGTGCCCGCTCGCCTTTTACGATGGCGCCGTCTATCCTAGAGCCATTTGTACCCAGGTACACCCCACCTCTTTGTCGGTGATCTTCATGGTGGACACCACACCTGGCAGGTGTTCGATCAAATGACATTGAGCTTAATTTGGGACACCATGTACTTTTTTCAGAGTAAGAAGGATGTCAACGTACTCGAGCGTGGAGGATCAGCTGTTTTGCGATGTGTGGTTGACCGTATCCGCTAACCTTCTGGCAGCAAATGCATGAATCGTTTCATGATCGAAATCACATTGTGTCCTATGACATGCACATGATGTAAGAACGCAACATGAGGTCGTTATCATATCACTGGTATGTCATCCTGTCGGGGGGATAACCCCGGGGTAGGCTCATCAAGCCTGCTCCTTCATTTCCGGCCCAAATGACAATGAACATATACAGTTTCCTAAGGCCCAAGTCTTCTGGCCGGCTAGGCTGCGCCTACCGGCTAGAGGACGAGGCGGTCATCCCTCTGGCCGGCCAGGCAACCCCTGCCGGCTAGAGTCGAGGCGGTTACCTCTTCTGAGCCGGCCTGGTCCAGCCAGCCGTCTAGGAATGAGGCGGCCGCACCCAAGCCGGCTAGCCAAGCAGGCTAGCCGGCCGAGGATCACAAGTCACATCAGATCGTAGGTCAGGAGGAGACCTTACGATTAAAGGTAGCTACGCGTCAGCAAAGGTACTGGATCGGGGCGTCCGGCAGGTACGAGCGTCGGCGGCCACGCCGCTGACCTACCCTGGCTCTGATCCATCACCTAGCATAGTGTCGGACCATCGCACTCCCACTCCATTACTGCACTCGGCGTGGGGAGCACTGGAGGCGGTCATACTACCTGCCCATGACGAATCTCGTTGGACGACGCTCGACGTACAGCGCGTGCTCGGCGTCAACCTTACGCGAGAGCCCCATTGGCCAGCCGGCTGGTCCCACTATGAATCGAGACCATGCAGCCGGCTGGCCCCTCAAGCGAGAAGACAAGACTCTAGTGGGCCCCTGGCCAGCCGGCGAGGCTGCCAACAGGGTCCCACACTTGTACCCTTTATCCATATTGTAGGTCAGCGGGTTCGCCTATAAAACCCCCCGGTCGCCCTCCATGCAGGGGGGGCGATCATTCCACAATCGAACAACACTACACACTCACCAACCATAGAGAGAGAGGCAGAGACGAGCCGACTGCTCCCCTCTTCCTTCTCCCAACACAACTCCAGGAGCAACCCTGTACTCTGTTCATACACATCAAACACTCCGGCAGGACTAGGGGTATTATCTCTACGGAGAGCCATGAACCTGGGTACATCGTGCGGTCCATGCGTGTACCAACCTCATTCCCAGCGCCCACCTTTGTCCCTTCGGTTCTCACCGACTTTAGCCTACCTATGGCATATGTTGTGAGTATTCACCGACATTTGGCGCCCACCATGGGGCCGATCGCGGCTTCGGCTGGCTTTACGTGCTGGGCGGGGGCCCGCACCTACACCACCGGATGCATCGCGTCCGGATCAGTTTGCATGCCCGTGGAGCCCGCTTTCGACGAGCCAACACCGATGATGATCGACGTCCCCGTCCGCCATGCGGATTCGGACGAAGATTCTGATGACGAGACGCTTCCTAGCGTCGTCGTCGCTGCTATGGAGAACCTTAGAATTCTCTTCAGCGACCTACGTCTCAACGACGGTCCGCGCTACTTTGGCGAGGACTTCGACGTTGAGGCGCTCTGCGCCAGCTTCCGCTGGCCCTCACACGCAGCGCCTCCTCCACGCCCTGCAGTTCCGCCTCCGAGCCGTCACGCTGGGCGGCGAGCTTGCCCAAGTCCAGGTTCCGATACCTGGACTTGGCCAAGCACAGGGCCATGTAAGCCCCGGCACGCGCGGCAGAGGCGCGCCAGGCATCCACCCGTTCTCCGCCCGCTGCAAGCCAGCGGGCGAGCCGGCTCCACGCCCTCCGGCCACAAGGCCGCCACCATCGATGAGCATGCAACCTGGAGCTGAGCCATAGACTCGCCCAGGGCGCACAGGCGGGCCCGAAGGCCCACCCCGATCTCCTCCACGCTCCAGCCGGAGGTAGCGTCTACCTCCTGCCCAGCCGCGCGGCACTCCTCTCGGCTCACCTCGATGGTAGTGTCGGCCGCGATCTGGGTCTCAGGAAAGAGACCTGGAATAGCAACAGCCGGGGCACAAAGGCACAGTAAGAAGAGGAGATGGCCAAAAAGCCAAAGACAAAGCAAGGGAGAGAGACTCACGATGGAAGGCGCCATCGGTCTCATGGGAGCTCTCGAGAACCTCGAGCTCCCGCACCTTGCTCGCATGAGTAAGACGGGCAACCTCCTCCTGGGGAGCCGTCGCAGACTCCAAGGCCTTGGCCAGCTGCGATTGCTTCTGGACAAGGGCCTCCTCCTTCTCCCTCAAGGCGGCGTCCTTGAGGTCCATCCCCTTGAGATGAAGCGACGCGGGGCGATCCACGTCGACGGAGTAGGAGGCCTCCTTCTCCTGCAGCGTATCGAGCAGTCGCTCCAGCTCGACCCGGCTGGCCGCCTCGAGCTCCTTCTTCTCCCTCTGAAGAAGGGCCAGCTGCTCCTGGAGCCGGTTGCCGGCACCACGCAGGGCATCCCGCTCCGTGGCAGCTTCACCCAGCCGTACTTCGAGCTCGGCGATCCGGCCATCAGCTCCCAGGTCCTGGGTCCACAGCTCATTGTAAGTTGCGCCTGAGTGTCATAAAGCTCCTGCCAAAAAAGCAAAAAGAAGCAGGATTAAGATTCGGCATGGTTAAGACTTAACCAGCCCGATTCTCGGGGGCTACACCCAGTGGGTGCGTTAGCGCGCCCCCACTAAAGAAGCAACACAGGGAAAGGAAGCTCCAAGAGATTCAGACCGGCCGACGATCGACCGGCCCGATTCTCGGGGGCTACACCCAGTGGGTGCGCTGTCGCGCCCCCACTAACGCAAAAGAAGAAAAGTTCAGTTCAGAAACCAAAGAGGAAACACCTACCTGGGTGCGGGCCTCCAGGCGCTCCATGTCGCTGCACACCACGCGGGCCGACTGCTCCACCTTGGACCGGCTGTTGGTAAACATCGACACCAGCTCCGGGACGCCGGTGAGCGCGGTGCCGGCAGACAGTCGCAGGCGCGCCAGGTTGGCCGCCCGCCATGTCTTCATGGGCCGTCTCCCGACCCGGCCTCCAGCTCCCGGCGCGTCTGGGCCGTGGTGGGGAACGACGATGGCGCCGGCTCCGAGTGCCGGCTCGGCGGCCGGCTCTGCCATCTCCCCGCCCGGCGCTGCCTCCCCGACGGGAGGAAGATGGGCCGCATCCGGCGCATCCATGGCCACCCCTAGCGCATCAGGGGCCTGTTGGAAATATGCCCTAGAGGCAATAATAAATTAGTTATTATTATATTTCTTAGTTCATGATAATCGTTTATTATCCATGCTATAATTGTATTGATTGGAAACACAATACTTGTGTGGATACATAGACAAAACACTGTCCCTAGTAAGCCTCTAGTTGACTAGCTCGTGGATCAAAGATGGTCAAGGTTTCCTGGCCATAGGCAAGTGTTGTCACTTGATAACGGGATCACATCATTAGGAGAATCATGTGATGGACTAGACCCAAACTAATAGACGTAGCATGTTGATCGTGTCATTTTGTTGCTACTGTTTTCTGCGTGTCAAGTATTTGTTCCTATGACCATGAGATCATATAACTCACGGACACCGGAGGAATGCCTTGTGTGTATCAAACGTCGCAACGTAACTGGGTGACTATAAAGATGCTCTACAGGTATCTCCGAAGGTGTTCGTTGAGTTAGTATGGATCAAGACTGGGATTTGTCACTCCGTGTGACGGAGAGGTATCTCGGGGCCCACTCGGTAATACAACATCACACACAAGCCTTGCAAGCAATGTGACTTAGTGTAAGTTGCGGGATCTTGTATTACGGAACGAGTAAAGAGACTTGCCGGTAAACGAGATTGAAATAGGTATGCGGATACTAACGATCGAATCTCGGGCAAGTAACATACCGAAGGACAAAGGGAATGACATACGGGATTATATGAATCCTTGGCACTGAGGTTCAAACGATAAGATCTTCGTAGAATATGTAGGATCCAATATGGGCATCCAGGTCCCGCTATTGGATATTGACCGAGGAGTCACTCGGGTCATGTCTACATAGTTCTCGAACCCGCAGGGTCTGCACACTTAAGGTTCGACGTTGTTTTATGCGTATTTGAGTTATATGGTTGGTTACCGAATGTTGTTCGGAGTCCCGGATGAGATCCAGGACGTCACGAGGAGCTCCGGAATGGTCCGGAGGTAAAGATTGATATATAGGAAGTCCTGTTTTGGTCACCGGAAAAGTTTCGGGCTCATCGGTAGTGTACCGGGAGTGCCGGGAGGGGTGCCGGGGACCATCGGGAGGGGTGTCACGCCCCAAGGGGTCTCATGGGCTATGGGAAGAGATAAACCAGCCCCTAGTGGGCTGGAATAAGTTCCCACTAAGGCCCATAAGGTTTGAGAAGGAAAAAACACAAGGTGGAAAGAGTTTCCAAGTGGGAAGGTGGAATCCTACTCCAAGTGGAATTGGAGTAGGACTCCTCCACCTCCAATTTCGGCCAAGCCTTGAGGGTTTGAGGCTGCCTCTTCCCTCCCCCTCCCTCCTATATATACTGAGGTATTAGGGCTGATTTGAGACAACTTTTGCCACGGCAGCCCGACCACATATCTCCACGGTTTTTCCTCTAGATCGCGTTTCTGCGGAGCTCGGGCGGAGCCCTGCTGAGACAAGGTCATCACCAACCTCCGGAGCGCCGTCACGCTGCCGGAGAACTCTTCTACCTCTCCGTCTCTCTTGCTGGATCAAGAAGGCCGAGATCATCGTCGAGCTGTACGTGTGCTGAACGCGGAGGTGCCGTCCGTTCGGTACTAGATCGTGGGACTGATCGCGGGATTGTTCGCGGGGCGGATCGAGGGACGTGAGGACGTTCCACTACATCAACCGCGTTCACTAACGCTTCTGCTGTACGATCTACAAGGGTACGTAGATCACTCATCCCCTCTCATAGATGGACATCACCATGATAGGTCTTCGTGCGCGTAGGAAAATTTTTGTTTCCCATGCGACGTTCCCCAACAGTGGTATCAGAGCTAGGTTCATGCGTAGATGTCTTCTCGAGTAGAACACAAAAGGTTTTGTGGGCGGTGATGTGCGTTTTGCTGCCCTCCTTAGTCTTTTCTTGATTCCGCGGTATTGTTGGATTGAAGCGGCTTGGACCGACATTACTCGTACGCTTATGAGAGACTGGTTTCATCGTTACGAGTAACCCCCTTTGCTCAAAGATGACTGGCAAGTGACGGTTTCTCCAACTTTAGTTGAATCGGATTTGACCGAGGAGGTCCTTGGATGAGGTTAAATAGCAACTCATATATCTCCGTTGTGGTGTTTGCGTAAGTAAGATGCGATCCTACCAGATACCCTTGGTCACCACGTAAAACATGCAACAACAAAATTAGAGGACGTCTAACTTGTTTTTGCAGGGTATGATTGTGATGTGATATGGCCAACGATGTGATGTGATATATTGGATGTATGAGATGATCATGTTGTAATAGAAATATCGACTTGCACGTCGATGGTACGGCAACCGGCAGGAGCCATAGGGTTGTTTTTATACTAACATATGTGCTTGCAGATGCGTTTACTATTTTGCTAGGATGTAGCTTTAGTAGTAATAGCATAAGTAGCACGACAACCCCGATGGCAACACGTTGATGGATGATCATGGTGTGGCGCCGGTGACAAGAAGATCGTGCCGGTGCTTTGGTGATGGAGATCAAGAAGCACGTGATGATGGCCATATCATGTCACTTATGAATTGCATGTGATGTTAATCCTTTTATGCACCTTATTTTGCTTAGAACGACGGTAGCATTATGAGGTGATCTCTCACTAAAATTTCAAGACGAAATTGTGTTCTCCCCGACTGTGCACCGTTGCGACAGTTCTTCGTTTCGAGACACCACGTGATGATCGGGTGTGATAGACTCAACGTTCACATACAACGGGTGCAAAACAGTTGCACACGCGGAACATTCGGGTTAAGCTTGACGAGCCTAGCATGTGCAGACATGGCCTCGGAACACATGAGACCGAAAGTCGAGCATGAATCGTATAGTTGATATGATTAGCATAGGGATGCTTACCACTGAAAATATTCTCGACTCACGTGATGATCGGACTTGAGATAGCGGATTTGGATCATGTACCACTCAGATGACTAGAGAGATGTACTTTTTGAGTGGGAGTTCTTAAGTAATATGATTAATTGAACTAATTGTCATGAACATAGTCTAATGGTCTTTGCGAATTACGATGTAGCTTGCGCTATAGCTCTACTGTTTTTATATGTTCCTAGAGAAAATTTAGTTGAAAATTGATAGTAGCAACCTTTGCAGACCGAGTCTGTAAAACCGAGGATTGTCCTCGTTGCTACGCAGAAGGCTTATGTCCTTAATGCACCACTCGGTGTGCTGCACCTCGAGCGTCGTCTGTGGATGCTATGAACATCCGACATACACGTTACTGATGACTACACGATAGTTCAGTGCAAGATACTTGATGGCTTAGAAGCAAGGCGCCGAAAACGTTGTAAAACGTCACGGAACATAAGTGATGTTCCGAAGAGATGAAATTGTGATTTCATGCTTGTGCCCTTGTTAAGAGGTACGAGACCTCCAAACAAGATTCTTTGTCCACAAAGTAAAGGAGAAAAGCTCAATCGTTGAGTGTGTGCTCAGATTGTCTGAGTACGACAATCGCTTGAATCAAGTGGGAGTTAATCTTCCAGATGAGATAGTGATGGTTCTCCAAAGTCACTGCCACCAAGCTATGAGAGCTTCGTGATGAACTATAACATATCAAGGATACATACAATGATCCTTGAGCGATTCGCGATGTTTGACACTGTGAAAGTAGAAATCAAGAAGGAGCATCAATAGTTGATGGTTTGTAAAACCACTAAGTTTCAAGAAAGGCAAGGGCTAGAAGGGATACTTCATGAAACGGCAAAACAGTTGCTGCACTAATAAAGAGACCCAAGATTAAACCCAAACCCGAGACTAAGTGCTTCTGTAATGAGGGGAGCAATCACTAAGGCGGAGCAACTCAAGATACTTGGTAGATAAGAAGGCTGGCAAAAGTCGAAAGAAGTGTATTTGATATACATGATGTTGATGTGTACTTTACTAGTACTCCTAGTAGCACGAGGGTATTGGATACCGGTTCGGTTACTAAGTGATTAGTGACGCGAAATGAAAGCTACAGCATAAACGGAGACTAGCTAAAGGCGAGGTGACGATACGTGTTGGAAGTGTTTCCAAGATTGATATGATCAAACGTCGCACGCTCCCTCTACCATCGGGATTGGTGTTAAACCTAAATAATTGTTATTTCGTGCTTGCGTTAAGCATGAACGTGATTGGATCGTGTTTATTGCAATACGATTATTCATTTAAAGAGAATAATGGTTACTCTATTTTCTTGAACAATCACCTTCAATGGTTTATTGAATCTCGATCGTAGTGTTACACATGTTCATGATATTGGTGCCAAAAGATACGAGGTAATGATGATAGTACCACTTACTTGTGGCACTGCCGCTTGAGTCATGTTGGTATAAATTGCATGAAGAGGCTCCATGCTGATGGATCTTTATACTCACTTGATTTTGAATCACTAGTGACATGCAAATCATACCACATGAGCAAGGCCTTGTTCTCATTGAGATGAAATAAGATAGTAACTTGTTGGAAGTGATACATTTTGATGTATGCAGTCCAATGGGTGCTGAGGCACGCAGTAGATATCATTATGTTCTTACTTCAATGACGATTTGAGTAGATACTAGAGTATTTACTCAATGAATCACAAGTCTGAAATGTTGAAAAGTTCAATCCCGTTTCAGAGTGAAGTTCGTCGTAACAAGAGGATAAACTGTCTACGATATGATCATGGAAATGAATATCTGAGCTACGAGTTTTGGTACGCAGTTAAGATAATGTGGAAATTGTTTCGCAGTTCATGCCACCTGGAACATCATAGTGTGATGATGTGTCTGAACGTCATAGCCACGCACTATTTGGTATGGTGCATACTATGATGTCTCTTATCGAATTACCACTATCGTTTATGGGTTATGCATTAGAGACAACCGCACTCACTTTAAATAGGGCACCGCGTATTTCCGTTGAGATGACACAGTATAGACTGAGGTTTAGAGAAATCTAAACTGTCGTTTCTTGAAAGTTTGGGGTTTCGACACTTATGTGAAAAAGTTTCAGTCTGATAAGCTCGAACCCAAAGCGGATAAATGCATCTTCATAGGATATCCAAAATAGTTGGGTACATCTCCTATCTCAGATCCGAAAGCAAAGTGTTTGTTTCTAGAAACGGATCCTTTCTCGAGGAAAGGTTTCTCTCGAAAGAATTGAGTGGAGGGTAGTAGAACTTGATGAGGTTATTGAACCATCACTTCAACTAGTGTGTAGCAGGGCGCATGAAGTTGTTCCTGTGGCGCCTACACCAATTGAAGTGGAAGCTGATGATGGTGATCATCAAGCATCGGATCAAGTTACTACAAGTCTCGTAGGTCGACAAGGTCGCGTACTACTGCAGAGTGGTACGGTAACCCTGTCTTGGAGGTCATGTTGTTGAGCAACAGTGAACCTACGAGTTATGGAGAAAGCGATGGTGGGCCCGGATTCCGACAAATGGCTGGAAACCATGAAATCCGAGAAAGGATCCATGTATGAAAACAAAGTGTAGACTTTGGAAGAACTACTTGATGGTCATAAGACTATTGAGTAAAGATGGATCTTTGAAAGGAAGACAGACGATGATAGTGATAAGTCACTATTGAGAAAAGCTCGACTTGTCGCAAAGATGTTTCCGACAAGATCAAACAGTTGACTATGATGAGACTTTCTCACTCGTAGCGATGCTGAAAGTCTGTTAGAATTATGTTAGTAGTTGCTGCATTATTTATGAAATATTGCATGTAGGATGTCAAAACATTGTTTCCTCGACGGTTTCCTTGAGCAAACATTGTATGAGATACAACCATGAGGTTTTGTTGATCCTAAAGATACTAGCAAGTATGCAAGCTCCAGTGATCCTTCAATGGACTGGTGCAAGCATCTCGGAGTTGGAATATACACTTTGATGAGATGATCAAAGATTTTGGGTTTGTACAAGGTTTATGAGAAACTTGTATTTCCAAAGAAGTGAGTGGGAGCACTGTAGAATTTCTGATAGGTATATGTGGTTGACATATTGTGGATCAGAAGTAATGTAGAATTTCTGTAAAGCATACAAGGTTGTTTGAAAGAAGTTTTCAAAGGAGTACCTGGATTACGCTACTTGAACGTTGAGCATCAAAGATCTATGGAGATAGATCGAAAGCGCTTAATAGAAGTTTCAACAAGATGCATGCCTTGACAAGTTTTTGAAAGAGTTCAAAATAGACCAGCAAAGAAGGAGTTCTTGGTTGCGTTGTGAGGTGTGAATTTGAGTAAGACTCAAAACCCGACCACGGCAGAATAAAGAGAATAGACGAAGGTCGTCTTCTATGCCTTAGCCATAGAATCTAAAGTATGCCATGCTGTGTACCGCACCTGAAGTGTGCCTTGACTCAAAGTATGTTGAGAGGTACAGAGAGTGATCCATGATTGAATCACTAGCAGCGGTCGAAATTTATCCTTAGTAACTAATGGACTAAGGAATTTTTCTCGATTATGGAGGTGGTTAAAGAGTTCGTCGTAAAGGGTTACGTCGATGCAAGCTTTGACACTAATCCGAATAACTATGAGTAGTGAAACGGATTCGTATAGTAGAGTAGATATTTGGAGCATTTCCGAATAGCACGTAGTAGCAGCATCTATAAGATGACATAAAGATTTGTAAAGAACGCACGGATCTGAAAGTTTCAGAACCGTTGACTAAAACCTCTCTCACGAGCAAGACGTGATCAGACCCCATAACTATATGGGTGTTGGATTCGTTGGAATCACATGGTGATGTAAACTAGATTATTGACTCTAGTGCAAGTGGGAGACTGTTGGAAATATGCCCTAGAGGCAATAATAAATTAGTTATTATTATATTTCTTAGTTCATGATAATCGTTTATTATCCATGCTATAATTGTATTGATTGGAAACACAATACTTGTGTGGATACATAGACAAAACACTGTCCCTAGTAAGCCTCTAGTTGACTAGCTCGTGGATCAAAGATGGTCAAGGTTTCCTGGCCATAGGCAAGTGTTGTCACTTGATAACGGGATCACATCATTAGGAGAATCATGTGATGGACTAGACCCAAACTAATAGACGTAGCATGTTGATCGTGTCATTTTGTTGCTACTGTTTTCTGCGTGTCAAGTATTTGTTCCTATGACCATGAGATCATATAACTCACGGACACCGGAGGAATGCCTTGTGTGTATCAAACGTCGCAACGTAACTGGGTGACTATAAAGATGCTCTACAGGTATCTCCGAAGGTGTTCGTTGAGTTAGTATGGATCAAGACTGGGATTTGTCACTCCGTGTGACGGAGAGGTATCTCGGGGCCCACTCGGTAATACAACATCACACACAAGCCTTGCAAGCAATGTGACTTAGTGTAAGTTGCGGGATCTTGTATTACGGAACGAGTAAAGAGACTTGCCGGTAAACGAGATTGAAATAGGTATGCGGATACTAACGATCGAATCTCGGGCAAGTAACATACCGAAGGACAAAGGGAATGACATACGGGATTATATGAATCCTTGGCACTGAGGTTCAAACGATAAGATCTTCGTAGAATATGTAGGATCCAATATGGGCATCCAGGTCCCGCTATTGGATATTGACCGAGGAGTCACTCGGGTCATGTCTACATAGTTCTCGAACCCGCAGGGTCTGCACACTTAAGGTTCGACGTTGTTTTATGCGTATTTGAGTTATATGGTTGGTTACCGAATGTTGTTCGGAGTCCCGGATGAGATCCAGGACGTCACGAGGAGCTCCGGAATGGTCCAGAGGTAAAGATTGATATATAGGAAGTCCTGTTTTGGTCACAGGAAAAGTTTCGGGCTCATCGGTAGTGTACCGGGAGTGCCGGGAGGGGTGCCGGGGACCATCGGGAGGGGTGTCACGCCCCAAGGGGTCTCATGGGCTATGGGAAGAGATAAACCAGCCCCTAGTGGGCTGGAATAAGTTCCCACTAAGGCCCATAAGGTTTGAGAAGGAAAAAACACAAGGTGGAAAGAGTTTCCAAGTGGGAAGGTGGAATCCTACTCCAAGTGGAATTGGAGTAGGACTCCTCCACCTCCAATTTCGGCCAAGCCTTGAGGGTTTGAGGCTGCCTCTTCCCTCCCCCTCCCTCCTATATATACTGAGGTATTAGGGCTGATTTGAGACAACTTTTGCCACGGCAGCCCGACCACATATCTCCACGGTTTTTCCTCTAGATCGCGTTTCTGCGGAGCTCGGGCGGAGCCCTGCTGAGACAAGGTCATCACCAACCTCCGGAGCGCCGTCACGCTGCCGGAGAACTCTTCTACCTCTCCGTCTCTCTTGCTGGATCAAGAAGGCCGAGATCATCGTCGAGCTGTACGTGTGCTGAACGCGGAGGTGCCGTCCGTTCGGTACTAGATCGTGGGACTGATCGCGGGATTGTTCGCGGGGCGGATCGAGGGACGTGAGGACGTTCCACTACATCAACCGCGTTCACTAACGCTTCTGCTGTACGATCTACAAGGGTACGTAGATCACTCATCCCCTCTCGTAGATGGACATCACCATGATAGGTCTTCGTGCGCGTAGGAAAATTTTTGTTTCCCATGCGACGTTCCCCAACAGGGCCGTGTCCGGCGCGTTGAGGATCAGCTCCGGCGTGTTGGGCGCCACCTCGGCCCTGGGGGAGTTGGGGATCGTCTCCAGATCCACAGGGGACGAGACATCAGGCTCGGAGGGCTGGACCTCCTCAGCCCTCGGGGCAGGCCTTGAAGCCGCTTCGCTAGCTGGCTCATCCACGCGAGCATGCGCGGAGGGGTCATGTCTAGTCTTCGCATGCTTCTCTGCCGGCTTCTCGACCCGGCTGGGGCGAGACTGGCCCACGGCCGTCTTCCCCGCAGCCACGTCTCACCGGCGCTTGGACTGCGTCTCAAGCTCCCTCTGGGAAGCATCGGCTGCTGCCCAGCCAGCCAGCTCGACTGTGGAGGCGGTGTCTTCCTCCACATCCTCCGCCTCCCTATCAAGCAAAGTCCTTAAGGAACATAGCTTCTCGCAAGATAAACGAAGAAAAGGGGGGAGGAAATCTTATCCCGCTACCATAGGCACCTACCTCCGGCGAGCACCACGGCGTTTCTTGGCGCCGCCTGCTCGCTGTCCAGCTGGAGGACCCGACCCCGACCGCTTAAGAGCTGGCCGTGATGCCGTGGCACCCTTGCCCTTCCTCTCGGCTGCCTCGTCGGCAGCGGTCGCTCCGCCCCTTTGACGCCGGTCGCGCGTCAATGGCGGGCTGGTGACCTCCTCCACCCCATCAGAGTCCTCCTCAAAGGTTGCACCAGAGAAGAATGAGGGAGTCTCGTCGTCATCCGTCCAGTCTGCGACGGAGGGCCGTGGGTACTCACGAGACGGCTCTGTCCCTTCCGACTCCAGGGGATTCTCCGAGCCGGCGGAGGAGTCCGAGCGGGATTCGATCATTCCCTCATCCGCAATCTCCGAGGCGTCGGACACATCCACGTCGGGAGCAGGCGGACGGAGGGACCCCTGTAGATTCTCGTTCAGCTGCGAAAAGGGATTCGATCGCCGGCTCAGCAACACGACCGGCTACAAGGCAAACAACAAAGAATAAAAAGGCCACCTACCATCGGAGGCGGACGGGACCTGTTGAAGGGGGTCATCCCCCACGTCCATTCCCCGCCCTCATCCATGTGGGCGGTGGAGATCAGATTCACCCTTCGCGCTACAGCGCCGTGGTGAACCTCTTGGTGAACAACCGGCAAGGATCATGCCGGCCGCTCATCTGGCAGATCAGATGCGGCCGCCTCTGGAAGGGCAAGATCCGGCGGGCCACCATGGTGGTGAGCAGGTCGCGGCCAAGGAGGCCGCCCTTCTCCAAAATGTCGAGGTGGGCACAGATCAGCGCCACCTCGGAAATCGGCTTAGGGGTCTTTGCCGCCCAGTTCAACCTCGTCGGCGGGTCGATATTGAACGGGGGCATGTTGAGGGCGTCCACGGCGGGGTCGGCGTTCTTCACGTAGAAGAAACCCTTCTGCCACTGCTTGACGGATTTCTGCAGTGGCATCTGGGGGAAGCCCGACTTCGAGCGGTGGTGCACCAACGCGGCTCCGCACGGCTTCATCGGGCGCGGCCCCTTGAGCTTCTCCACCTCGGATTTTTCCATGGCGATGGATTGCTGCTTGAAGAAGAACAAGCTGCACCACAGGTCGACGCGGGGCTCGATACCCACAAAGCCCTCGCACAGGATCACGAAGGCCGACAGCTGCAGAATGGTGTTCGGCACAAGGTGATGCGGCTGCAGGCCAAAGAAGCGGAGCCATTCGGAGAAGTAGGCGCTGGCCGGAAGCCCGAAGCCCCGGTAGAAATGCTCGGCGAAGACCACGACCTCTCCCACGGCGGGTGTGGGAGCGGTCTCGGCACCAGGGAGTCGCACCAGCACTTGGGAGGCCGGGGGCAGCAGCCGGTGATGACGAAGCGCCTCGATGTGCTCCTCACCGACTTTGCTCCCCAGCCAGGCTCCCCGCGATGATGCCTTCTACGCCGAGGGCCTTTCAAGGAAGAACAGCCGGCCATGGCTGCTGCGACTGAAACTTGAAGGGGTTGGCGGCTTCGCCGCGACGAAGACGAGGAAGACGAAGGATGCGAGCTCTTTCTCTCTGGGCGCAGGGAGGAAGAGGGCGTGAATGCGGGGCAAGAAGGGGGGCGAATGGCATCCTCGGAACCCCCGCATCCCATTTAAACCCCCACGAAGCGTCGTGGGGAGGGGATCCGGTGCGCACTGGACCCCCACTAACCCCGTGTATTACGGGCCGTAACGCTTCCCTAAGCCCAACCGTCGCGGAGTAATCCGCAGAAGATCTCTTGCGCGGAGGCCGAGGGGGCGTCGTGGCGGGACCCAGGGCCCAGGCCCGGTCCCATCACCAGTAATCACCATCATTATGTCAGGCGGGGCCTGGCACGTGGCGCTCTCCGAGCGACATACGACGAAGCCGAGGCGTCGCTTCGAAGCCAGCCGGTTTCGGAACCGGCGCTCCTCGTCACGAAGAGAGACAAAAGTACCAAGACAAATCATCAAGCCGGTGAGGCCGCCCGCCCGCAGGCGGCGGGCCTCTCCAGCTTCGGGGACTACTGTCAGGGGGATAACCCCGGGGTAGGCTCATCAAACCTGCTCCTTCATTTCCGGCCCAAATGACAATGGACATATACAGTTTCCTAAGGCCCAAGTCTTCTGGCCGGCTAGGCTGCGCCTACCGGCTAGAGGACGAGGCGGTCATCCCTCTGGCCGGCCAGGCAACCCCTGCTGGCTAGAGTCGAGGCAGTTACCTCTTCTGAGCCGGCCTGGTCCAGCCAGCTGGCTAGGAATGAGGCGGCCGCACCCAAGCAGGCTAGCCGGCCGAGGATCACAAGTCACATCAGATCGTAGGTCAGGAGGAGACCTTACGATTAAAGATAGCTACGCGTCAGCAAAGGTATTGGATCGGGGCGTCCGGCAGGTACGAGTGTCGGCGGCCACGCCGCTGACCTACCCCGGCTCTGATCCATCACCTTGCATAGTGTCAGACCGTCGCACTCCCACTCCATTACTGCACTCGGCGTGGTGAACAGTGAAGGCGGTCATACTACCTGCCCATGACGAATCTCGTTGGACGACGCTCGACGTACAGCGCGTGCTCGGCGTCAACCTTACGCGAGAGCCCCATTGGCCAACCGACGGGTCCCACTGTGAATCGAGACCATGCAGCCGGCGGGCCCCTCAAGCGACAAGACAAGACTCTAGTGGGCCCCTGGCCAGCCGGCGAGGTTGCCAGCCAGGTCCCACACTTGCACCCTTTATCCATATTGTAGGCACGCGGGTTCGCCTATAAACCCTCCGGTCGCCCTCCATGCAGGGGGCCGATCATTCCATAATCGAACAACACTACACACTCACCAACCACAGAGAGAGAGAGGCAGAGACGAGCCGGTTGCTCCCCTCTTCCTCCTCCCAACACAGCTTCAGGAGCAACCCTGTACTCTGTTCATAAACATCAAACACTCTGGCAGGACTAGGGGTATTATCTCTACGGAGAGCCCTGAACCTGGGTACATCGTGCGTTCCATGCGTGTACCAACCTCGTTCCCAGCGCCCACCTTTGTCCCTTCGGTTCTCACTGACTTTAGCCTACCTATGGCATATGTTATGAGTATTCATCGACAGATCCATACCATCGTCACCAAGTTCCCTTGCGTAGTTGCTTAGGTGGAGGCAAAGAGGCCATTGCGCGCCGCGGAGGAGGAGATCCTAAATTTTACTTCTTGCTGAATTTGTTGCTTCAATCATTCATTTACATAATTTTGCTCTACACATTATGTAGCCCGCACGCGCTGCCATGACGCATCTAGGGAGGGATGGACGGCCATTTACATACACACTGTTGGATGAACCAGATGGGATAGTATGCGTGAGACGACATGGTTCGTTACAGAAAAACTTGTTGGACATCCGGTTAATTGCGTCGAATTTAAGACAATGTTATAGTAGACATATTTGCATGCTATGTATGAATGATTTGTGTTATTTTTTATCCAAGCTTTGATGAATATCAGCCAGTTTGCATGAATTTTATCCAATTAATTTGAATGCGGTTAAAAATGTATGGAGACATCATTGAACAATGCTAGTGCATCCATATTCACGAACCGTACTTCCTGTCCGTGGACGGACATGGGAGCAAATCTACGGATTGGAGATGCCTTAGTGCTCTGACGGCTCAACCGACCAATCAAAATCGATGAACACGAACCCGCAAAAAAAGAGTTAAACACGAGCCGGCCTGAGAGCAAGTACAATAAGGTACAGTCAGCAGGCTGTAAGGATTAAAATACTATATTTTTACTGAGTTGGATGAGAGAGAAGAGGAGAGAGAAGGGAAGCGGGCTCTTCGTGAAGAGCCGGCTCTAGCACGTGCTCCTAGGTGTTTTGTGAAAATGAAAGGTAGGCCATATATGATAAAAGTAATACTTTTTTACAGCTAACTATTGTACAAGCCAGCTATATGATGAGCTATAAAGATGCTTATAGCCAGCAGTTGGCTATACTATTAACCATGCTCTGAAAGCCACGCACCCGCTCGAGTTCAAAATCTCACTTTCCAAAGGTGGTACGCCGACACACCCACGACTTGCGAGGATGGGCCAACCCGACCTGCTTTGGGAAGAACGAGGCCCTATTTATTCCTCTATATGGGTTCGCTTTTCACACCCGGGTGACCGTGGGAGCGCTGACTTTCCTAGTACTGAATTTATTTATGAAGTTGATCAAAGCCTGGTCAAAGTCTCATAGCACGCCTTTGCCACTGTTCGCTCCCACAGATAGCGCGAAGTCACACAGCTTTGGCACACACAATGTTGACTTCTTCTAGCTAATTCGGTAAAAGTCTCTTTTGATTTTATTTTTTATTTTTTCTGCGAAACACAGTAAAGGCTATGATGAGCATCGTGAAAATCTGAGATTGGAATTAAGTAGGCAGGTTTAAATATAAGGAACTTGACCATATCTTCAAACAGGCATTCATCCATCTTTATAAATAAAGACACAAATGACCGAATCGACACACATCGGTATGGAAACCCTCAAACAAACAAGTCAAAATAAAAAATAAAATACCCCGGGCAAATTGCACAAGTGCCACAAGCCTAACACCAAGAAAAAATGCAGAAGAGAAGCCACCTCTACCGACTACATCAAAGACTACAGAAGAAGGTGGTAGACGTGCCGCCAAGGGATACCACCGGGCACCGACTACTCGAACACACCGAGTCATTTCCTGAAGATGCCGCCTCGTCGTAGAGGCACCCCCTCGCTCCTGGCTCTAGAGTGCCGCTCCTGCCAGAAGACATCAAGGACAAAGGTCAAAATTTTGATCATAGTTATAACTATCCTCTTTTTTTTGGGTCCACGTCAAACTAATCATAATTATTCTCGTTGACAACTCCGTCCATCCCAAGGATGTTTCTTTTGGCTCTCGTGACGACAACTCGACTCAGTTTTATAGTGTTATAGTTATATCGGAGTATTGTGACACGTACATAATGAATACCCAAGGCTCATATTTGAGAGGAATTCCTTTCACACCCTTTGCACCAGCAGTTTGTGCTTCAGTGCGACACATGGTAATGAAACCTTGTTCTTACTTCTCGACATTCTTCGCCCATCAGACCCAAAACGGTGGCACCGTGTAATCTTCGTCACACTCAAGTTTCATATCTCTTCGATCCTTGTAGTATCTATTATTTTTATTTTCGGTCAACGCAAGTATCGTCACACCTCAGTTTTGTTAATCACAGTTTTGACTTTTGCCTCGGTATAGAATGTGTATTCATTGATATCATATGATTAGTAGATAGATACAGTGCATGCGGGGCCTATTGATAATGCATAGATGAGATTTGCATTGGCATTACCCGTTGACAGTGGGTTATCCCGAATTCGCTCTTTGAACCAAGCCGTAAACTTGGAGTTGTGCTCTCTAATGATTTGGGCCTCGGTCATGTGCCTTCCTGCCATTGCATGCTCTCTTATTAAGGTGTTCTTGTGAGTCTGTTGTTAAGAACTGATTATAACTGCGTGTCGTAACATTAATGTGTGTGCTTTGTCAAAGTTGTCTCGGCGGTTTTTGTATATTCACATTTAAATCATGAGTGACCTAAGCCTATCGGCATGCTTGCTCATGGGCAAACCAAAAGATTAATCATCATCCATATAATCATTGTAGAATGATATGCACTCCTCGGTCAGATAGGCATGTACGATGCTTTCATCCGGACGGGCCCTGTTACGAACGTAACACTTCAAAGTTCCATTCATCCGTTCAAACGGAAATATGATATGCAAAAATGTCGGTCCAAGGTCTTTAACCTCAAGAACAATATGAACTAGCAGATGCACCGTCACATCAAAGGACGGTGAGAAATATATCTCAAGCTCACATAGTATTGAAATGATCTCTTCTTGTAGTCGTGTGAGATGACGCACACTGATGACTTTCAAAAGATAACATAAAAAATGTTGCAGAAGTCAAGAAGTGTGTTGCAGATATGATCGTCCATTATCTCCCTCGGAGCTACAGAAAGTAATTGTGACATCATCACATGATAGTCATGGGACTTCATCTTGGTAAACCTTTACTTTATTGTGTCAACATATCTGCATATGAACCTGAGTAACTGGAAGGAACTTTGATGTAGTCCACGTAGTTGAAAACTTGAGAAAGCTCATCCTCGTCGAGAATGAAGCTACCTGGGAAAATAATCATCTTTGGTTTCGACACAGTTTTGCCCTTGTCTGTCTCGTTGGCTATGGCCAATTTTTTTCCTTAACCATCTCCTTGGTTATTTTAAGCGATGTGGGCCGTTGAAGCTCTTCTCTAATACCAATATCTTTCAAGTCTTGTCTTGACGATCGAAAAATGACGACGCCGACGCTATTTGGAAAACATAGTGTCAGCATTGGTTGGAAACGATGCGCCATCAACATACGTTGTGGTTAGCCATTTTTTTATTAATGATTCAAGACAAGTCATCAGAGAAATGATCAACTTTAGCCACTAATCTTGAGCACTCCTGGACGCCACCATTGCGATGTCTATAGACCTCACTTGCCACATGTTATTTGATTCCTTCCCGAGCATCAGCACCATTACATTTTCCTTCCTTATCTGCAAATTTCCTAACTGGGAATCCAATGATATATCGGTGTGGGGAGCACAACTGGGTCACACTAACCATTTTCTATCTGAAACAATATCGTTTTTGCATCCTCAAATGGTCCAGAAGATGGCGGAGACACCAACAATAACCAATTTTTTGCTATCTTCTGTCAAAAAAATCCAAGCACCAAATCATACACATTTGAAGAAAAACTCCACATGGCAAGAGTGCATTCGAAAAATAAATTATCAGTGCTTCATCATGTCCACAAAACTTGTAACATTTGCTACCTTTCCAACCCCTTCTGAGCTAATTCTCTGGTTAAAATGATTTTCTCGACAATCAACCATATAATTACTTAGCCCATTGCATTCTCATCCAGTAATTTGCAAAACGTGACGAAATCAATGATCTTAGGTAAAAAATATAATAAAATGCATCTCAAAAGATAAATCCACCGGATAAAATGATGAATTAAGAAAATGTACTAAGATATATACTGTGGTATACAGTTTTGTTTGCCGGTAAAATAGTACTCCCTCCGTCCCAAAATAAATGTCGTTGCTTTAGTACTATATTTATACTAACTTAGTACTAAATTTGCGACACTTATTTTGAGATAGAGAAAGTATACAATTTAATTTTAAAAGATTCACAAAAAAGATTAATTATTATTTATTAATAGCTACTCCTAAGAACATTTACAGTCGGGCAAACCCTTCTCAAACGTCCGGGCAGACCGTCCGGTCACGAAAAATGGATCCAGACGGACTCTCTAAACGGGCCTCAAACGCCCGGGTTGATTGCCACCCCTCATATCCAGCCCAAATATGGGGCGGATAGGGGGGGGGGCGCCCGGGCACGCATGCCTGACTGCGTGGCCCACCACCGACCCCACCGACACGTGAGCCCGGCCCACCACGGACCCCACTAAATACCCGAATCGGGGAAACCCTTGACATTCGGCAGTTCACTCTCCGTCCACTGCACTTTCCCTCCCCACGCTTCAATTCGATGGCCGGTGACGGAAGCAGCTCCGACGGGTCGAACATCGATGTGGAGGAGGTGGTCCTCCGCATCGCGTTGTGCCGGTTGCTGTAGGGCCAAGGCGGCCCCGGTGGCGGTGGATCTGCATCCTTCGAGCCCGTCGCACGCCAACGGAGCACCGACGACGGTGGATTTGCATCCTCCGGGTTCGTCGCACGCCGACGGAGCGCCGACGACGTCGCATGCCCTTCTGGCGAGACGCGCAGCTCCGGTCGCTCCCGCTCCGGGAGGTCTGCTCCAGGTCAGGTACGCCGCCCACCTCCACCACCTTCTGCTCCGGAAGTGGTGCCCGACGACCATTGGGTCCTCGTACCCGCATCAGGGACGGGGCGCACGAGGACGCCGGAATCCGAGGCGCGTGCAACCAATCGCGAGCAATAGCGGGCTAGGGAAAGGGGGAGGCGCTGGCCGCGCGGCGTTTGACTTCGAGCGCGTCGGTCGATCCCGAGGACGCGCTCCTCGCGGGCGTCCTTCGTCGCTAACTGACGGCGGCATATACGGATGCGTGTCGCCTCTATCGCAAGAATGCCGAGGGGCTTCGACTGGCTATCCAGTTATCGGAGCGCGAGGCAGCAAAAGAGGCGGCGACAAAGGCGAAAGCAGCCCGCCAAGCAAAGGAGCAGGAGTACCTGCTCCGCAGGCTGTCCGGCATGCGATGCAGTTGCGACGAGGACGACAACGGCGTCTCCACCACGTCCTACTCCGATGACGACGACGACGCTCACCGCACGCCAACACCTACATGGAGGAGGGGCACAACGGCGTGGATGACCGAAAGGGGAAGGGGTCAGCGAGGAAATGGTGATAAACTATGATCTTTTTGTTCATATTTTAATTATGCTTAAGTAGTTTTGTTCATATTTTAATTATGCTTAAGTAGTTTGTATTATGAATTTGTCGATGAACTATGATTTTTTTGTTCGGCGAAGCAATTCGATCCGATGAAAAATATGGATCTCTGATTTTACGTAGCGTTGCATGCATTTGTATGGATACGAGGGTTCGTACATGAAGATTACGGATATGAAAAGAGAAAAATAAAACGTGTTCGGTCAGTGCCCGCTGGCGTTTTATGGGTCGTATTTAAGGGGTTTTTTTGGCGACGAATTCTCAGAGCTTTATTAATAAAAAGGTGTTCGCTGAGCAATTAGCCAATAGACTGGTTACCAGAAAACTAGGAGTTTCAGTAAGCCAACTGTCGGTAGCCCCGCTAGCGTAAGCACGCTTCGTACACAGGTGAACTGGACCGTTCGCTGCTCTTAATACGTGCTGAATTAAAAAGAGGAAAACAGAAGAGAAAGCTTTTTGATCTCGGAGAAGATAGTTAAGGGGTTCGATGTAGATGCTCTAGAAACGTTTTTCTTACAATACAATAGTACGAGTAGTCTGATAGTACCAATAGTATACAATTTCGCTTTAGAAGATTCGCCAGATGTCTGATAGTACCAGCAGTATACGATTCGATACTACTGCGTAAGTAAAACCTATTTTAAAACATGATGGCGTGTGTGAACAGATCAAATATCGTCGAACACTTCAAAACAAAAAGCTCAAATATCGTCGTAACCAACCACCCGTCAGCAGTGCCTAATCAACCAAGCAAGGCATTTCCCCACTCACGCGCCGTTCCCACGATAAGAACGTGATGGCCGTTCCAAATGCGCGTGGACATGCACGTCCTATAAAAGGTGGCGCGGCACCAAACAACGTCAAACACCGGAGCGCTAGAGCTCAACCCACACAGCGCCCTCCTCTCCGCCGTACGTCGTTCTCTTCTCCGAGGAGACGCCAAACTTTCTTGCTGCACCCGCCATGGCACCGAGGCTGGAGCGCGGCTTCCATCTCCCGAACTCGGAGCGGGAGGACTCCCTCTTCCTCCGCGCCCTCATCTCCGTCGTGAACGGGGACGCCGTCGTCCCCAGGCTGCACCACCTCGAGCCGTCGTCCACGCCGCGGTTATTTGCAGCTGCGTGCGCCAGCTGCGGCGTGGACGGGTGCCTCGGCTGCGTATTCGTCGCTGCGCCGGCGACGGCCGGCTCGAGCAGCGAGGGCGAAGGGTGCTCCGCCGCGAGCTTCGTGAAGGATGGCGGCGTCGGGAAGATCACGCGGAGGAGGAGGCGGAGCAAGTTCAGGGGCGTGAGGCAGCGGTCGTGGGGGAAGTGGGCGGCGGAGATCCGCGACCCGCGCCGCGCCGCGCGCAAGTGGCTAGGCACCTACGACACCGCCGTGGATGCCGCCCGCGCCTACGATCTCGCGGCGCTCGAGTTCCGTGGCCACCGCGCCACGCTCAACTTCCCAGACGCGGCCGCATCGCCGTCGTCGTCGGCGGCGTCGGCTTCTGTTTCTGATTCTTCTTGGGCGGCTGCGCGGTCGTAGAACTTGCCGTTGCCGGGCAGCCCTCGCGAGAACGGCGGGTCAAAATGTGTCGTCGCCGGCACATGGAAGATGGAAGACGGGAGTAGGTAGGACAGGTGGCGAGGGAGCAGAAGATCATGATGCTGGATGATGGCAAAACTTCGTGATCCATGTGGTGGATGATTTATTCGTTTCTTCTCTTCGCGTTTTTTCAAAGAATGTTGGGTAAGCAAGGCGACCTGTAGTCGGTGCAATGGCCGCCAAAGCCAGATCACTGTTGGCCCAAACCACCTCGTCAAGGACTTTCCGACGACACGGTACCACCGACGATGAAAGACGATGACAAAACAAAGCAACTTGCTGACGAACTCGGTGAAGTGCTTTACGTCGAGACGCACCGTACAAAGCCGATGCACCGCAGTGCAAAGCAGCTCGCCGATCTCCCAGGCTAAACACGTACGTACGCAACAGCCTTTGGGCGCACACACAGGAGACTTCGGCTGATTGCCACACGTACGTGATGATTTTTCTTTTATTGTTTCTCACGATCTTGCTATAAGGCTGCGGGATACAGGCATATTTATCTCTCCCTAATAATAAAGCAAATAGGGTTTCTGTTCGTCCGTCGTGGCATTTTTGCAGAAAAGTCTCCTTATTTGTTTGAAATCAACCCGCAGTCCTACATTAAGTGGAAAAAACATTTCGTTTTTTCAAAAAAAAACCTGGAAAGCTGTAACTCCGGCGCATATCACGTTCGCCCCTCCCCCCTTCTCCTCCTCCCCTCGCCGCCGACTGTTTGCGTCCTTGGGCAAAACCTCCGTGTGGATCCGATGGCGGTGGGGTCTCAGGCGCGCTGGAGCGGCTTGGCTTCGAACGGGCGGCTCTACAGCGAGCTGGAGGTCGAAGCTGGCCGTGATGCAGAAGCCAGGCGGCGCGGCGGCGACGATATCCATCCAGATCCGGCGGCTATCGCCCACAGTTCCTCCAATCTGTCGTTGGATGTTGTTCTCCACTCCTCTGCTCAGTTCGCCCTACCAAAAAACCAGTGGTCACTTGCCTCAGCATCCGGGCTGCCACCATTGTCGGAACACTTGCGGCTGCTGCTGTGAACAACAAGTACATCGCCCTATCCCTAATCTCTTCATGCACTCTCTCGTCTCTTGCTTGTCTCTGCCATATTGATATGCACCTGGATCTGGGCGATTTCATGGCCTTCTTGGCTTCAGAATCGACCTCTCGTTCGGGATGAGTTGACGATTTTCCCCTGCTAAGGATATGACTGCAACTGCAGGTTCAAATCCATGATCTTCAGTGGCAAGGATGGTTGGATGTATGACAAGCCAACCATGCTGCTGCACCGCGCTACTCAGGATATGGTACGCAGATACTCTATTATAGTTTTCAGATGAGCAAGACATCTGTGCATTGCATCTTATATCCATTGAATTGAGGGATTGATCGCTGGTTTTGTGGCAGGTTTACATGAATGCTATCCGGGAGAAGGCAAATATCAGGAGCAAATAAAATCAATCCATGTACAAATAAAAATACTCCCTTCATTGTTTCAATTTTTTGAGGAGTTGGCCACATTTGAGTTGATACATTGGATGAGTATTCAGAAGGTGCAGTTGATTTGTCACTTGGCATCTGGCCCTCCTATAGATCTAAGAATGCAAATTGCCTTTAAAAAAAACAATTGGTCCTTCATTTTTTTCTCATTGAGTTATATGTGTATCTTTTAAGCTTCGCTGGGCGAGGAAAGGTGGACCAAGTAGTCTAGCAAAACCAATTGCATTTTAGTATAATGGCTTCTGATTGGAGTGGTAAGGTACAGATATATGTTCTTTCCACAAGAATAATAATGAATTCTAATACAATCTTTTCTAGCATGGTTCTCAGCCACCTGAGATTTTATAATCTTTCTAAATCAGTCACTTCCTTTCATATGAATGCACCTTTAGCAGATGTTATTTTCACTGGTCTGCTCCATATGCAAGTGTGGATTTACTTTACTTTGAGGAATTTGTGGTATATGCCGTAAATTCTACACCAGTGTGACCTTTACCTTCTTTGTTAGTTTCTTGGTCCTCTTTCTAGATATAGAATTGTTGACCAAAACGCGGTTGCGCAAGGAGCAGGTTCTGCTGCCAGCCTCATGTTAATGTGTGGTATTTACGTCTCCCTGCCTCACGTGGACACAAGCACCAAGCAAGAACATTTCCATGTTGTTATTTGGTGTGTAACTGGTTCCTTTTGTTGCTAACGTGTAGAGTTACTGTACAAATGCATTTTTCTGCTATAGATTTAGGGGTCATTATTTAGTTATTTCAGTTCCTGTATGCCTTATGAATAGATTTTTCTATGTATATGGCGAAAGATAATATAGACCTCTATTTGTAAACATCCATATAGTTTGTGGGAAATGCCTTATTTTTTGGCTATCTTTATGAAAATACTATATCTATTTTCAGCTTTTTACTATTACTTCCAAAAGAATCTTTTTAGCTACGTGACTAAAATGGACGACTTACTTGGGCTTGGTACGACACTGCCGCGTACTTGGACACACTGCAGTGTTAGATTTGGTACGATGTGATGGCGACTCTAAATCATGGTTTGTGGTTTCTATCGGGCTGACCTGGCAGTAATTTCATTGAATGATTTCAAGTCAGAGTGCGCTCTCCTCTTTGCAGTTAAATAGATCTGTTAGTTGTTCGACTGCTACAACTGATTGTACCACCAGCTGGTAACTTCGTGTGAACTAGGATGCTGAGAAAAATAATGCCATGCATATTCCATCTCATATTATCCACTGCTTGTTGTTTCTGTAACTGGGAGTCTCGAAGTTTTGATTGGATTCTAATTTCAACTATCAGGTCAATGAACTGAATTTTATTTATGTTGTGTCAGCAGCGGTGTAAAGCTTTTGTATATGAAACAGTACATTGTTCACCTAACTCAGTTTATTTAGATTTCATCTCATGATACAATATGTGTGCAAATGTGTCGACTTTCTACTACATTTGCTAATACGTAGAATTTATTTGAGTAAACAACACGTGTCTAATACTATTTGAGATGTTCCCTCAAACTGCCTACAGTAACTGACCAAGTACCACCAATTTTGCTTCTACATCTTACCTATGACGCTGTTCACTCCGCTCACCTGTTCCTCCATCCCGTGAGAGCGGTCACCTCTGCATGCGGGTGAGTGAGCAGTGCTTGCCCAACCACAGGTCCAGGATAGGGAAGACGCAACACTTGCTCGTCAAGTAGGGCTGCGCCCACTATACTAGGATATGCTCCCCCAACTAAATTAACTTATTCATCCTGCTCATCCACTCAAGCAAATGTTCAGAAAAATGATAAATTGACAATTCACTGATTAATCAATCATCAAAGGATGAATTGTTTGATCCTACTAGCTATATACTCCATCCATTCAATCCACTGTGAGTGTTAGTTGATAAATCCTAAACATCCTCAAATCATGAAGAGTACTGGAAAGATTTTGGTGCTAGAGTAGCAGCTAGCAAAGTACAATTGGTGAACTAAATGCAGTTTCTATGGAGAACACCGATTTGCAACAAGTCAGTCATACTAAACGGCTCGGTTACTCTATGAATGAGGAGTTAGCCCATAAAAGTAATGTCACCCCAACAATGAAAGAAGTGTTGATTGTATGTCTCTCAACCTCTTTGCGTGTCAAGGACACAGCGGAAAGAGAGTGCATGGAAGAAGAATGGAGGAGTGCCTAGTCAGATTGCCCACAACTCGCCTCGGATGCATCCAAACAAAGTCGAGCTGGACATCATTTCTTAAGGTTTGTACACATTAAAAATTCTTGCCGAACACAGGTATGATGTAAACTTATTTATTCAACCTAAGCTTGGCAATGCTACTAATTTGAATACTAATGATTATTCATGTAATTGTAGTAAGGGGAAAGCGGGTAAATTTAATGGATGATTTAGAAAAGGTTTGGTTTCTTATTAGTTTTTCACAATGCCGGTTAACCTTCATGGTCATAGACTTCCAACGGATCGAGTTATGTTCCCACAAATGGATCAATTTTTCTTTCCATAACATCAAAGTAAGATAGGTTATTAATTTTAGTTTTACAAGGTATTTATAAGCTAAAGAAAATAGTTTAATCTGACATGTCATTATTCATACGAGAACATATTGTTGTTACTCACGAATCCAAGATTGGCGGTTCTTCGAATAGCGTTTTTATTTTTCTCCCGTTGCAACGCACGGGCACATTTACTAGTATATGCTAAAGATTGCTAGTACTATCAAACCGACTTGAAGAAACGTACTAAACCTACTCGGTTTACAATACAAATCATACAAGGACTGCTCCATGCATGATCCACGTCGGGTTTAATTCTAACAATCACCCTCCTAAACACGATGTCGTGATGTCACAGCTCCGACGTCTACCCTTCTTCGTATCTTCAGGTTCTTCTCTCGATCCAAAGATTTATTCAGCATGTCCGCCAGTTGATCATCGGTGCGATTGTAGTTGACCTCCCTCTTCTCTTCTTCCACGCAGTCCTTCATGTAGTGATACATTGTATCAATGTGCTTGCTCCTGTCATGCCGCACTGCATCCCCACGTAGAGAAAATATAGACTCGCTGTCAACATTGAACACCACTTGTTCCGGATCTCGATCCATGAGATCACCGTGTGGCCTTCCTACCCACACACCTTGACACTTTGCTTCACTTGAAGTCGATGCCACCATTTTCTGCTTTCGTGATAGCCAGCTTACTACGCTTCCACCAAGGAAATGTGCCACGTCCGAGGTACTTTTACGGCTGTCAGCAATTCATTCCTTGTCACTATCACGGTAGCCGAGTAGTTTCACCATCTTGCTCAGCTCAAGACGAGGCTCCGTTGAAGCATCAATTGGATTGCGATCTTGCATGCCATAAATTTCAAGTACCCTTCTTGCATATGCCTCATGGTATAGTGTGATCCCTTCCGCCTTTTGATATACCTCTGGTCCGAGGTAGCAACTCAAAAAACCTAGATCATCCATCTTGAAAAGCTCCTTCATTTGTAGCTTGAACTTTGCAATCACCTCTTCATCTGCTCCAGTAATCAATAGATCATCGTCGTAGATGCCAACTAATAGACAATCCCTTCCATCACCTCTCTTGTACATTGCATGCTCTAGCGGGGCTTTCTCAAATCCAAGAGAAATCATAGTCTGGTCAAGTTTGATGTTCCATGCCCGAAGGTCTTGCCGTTGCCCATACAAGACTTTGTGTGGCTTTGATAACTTGTGCTCTTCTCCCTCTTCGATGAAGCTCAGTCGCTGATTCATGTACAGATCTCCTTCCATCTCACTGTGCAAGAACGTGGATTTTACATCCATGTGATGTATCTTCCATGATTCTTGAGCCGCGAGAGCGATGAGTAATCTCGCCGATTTCATCCGTGCAATGGGAACGAACACTTCTTGAAAGCCCACACCTTCATCTTGCATGTCCTCTTTGACCACTAGCTTCGCCCTGTGCTTCACACAATTTCCTTCAGCTTCTTTCTTGATCGTAAATTCCCACTTGAGCTCCATAGTTTTTCATTGCTGGGAAGATCCACAAGCTCCCATGCATTGTTGTCGTGGATCGACCCCAACTCTTCTTTCATAGCATGACGCCAACACTCCTTCATATTTGCGTCTTCAAAATCTGCCGGTTTCTCGGCAATTGCTAGACACCTTCGCCCACTTCCTTTGATCTTTACCGGATCAATTAACACCGGTTGTAGCTGTACGAGTGTAGGTGATGTTGTCCTTTCTTCCATTACTGTCGGAGGCGACATGAAAATTTCTGCTGCGCACGTTTCTTTTGGCGATGCAAAAATTCCAACCTAAGTTGAGCTTCCTGACTTTTCACCTAAACTAGGCACCAAAGCAGATTGGCCTCCTTCTCCCTCTGGACCAGGCTGGACAACCTTCACGCCTGAGTTGCAGCCTAGTGGAACTTCTCTTGATGAGCCAAGCCCATCCGTTCCACCACTAAAAGATCCTCCACGCACGCCACCAGCAGCTCTGGCCCGAACTGGGTAAGTGTTGTTGTTCTTTGGCCTTTCTGGTCCATCTCCTTCGTGCGTCCCAAACGTAGCACAAGGGTCACGATTGCCACTACTAGCTGTTGCGCTCATGTCTGCTTTTGCATTAGCGTAAACAGAAATGCCATTTGTGTCTGTAACATCGACACAAAATTCAGAATTACCTCTCGCGTCACTAGCTTCGACACGAGCTTTGGAATCACCCCTCATGTCTGTAGCAAGGCCGCTTCTCCATGGCCGAGCACACACAATGAGCGCTTCCTTTGCTCCAGCAAAGTTGGCACTTACACCCATAGCATTGATGTAAGTTTCGGAATCACCCCCCACATCCGTAGCATCGATACGGGTTTCCGAACCATGATCTTGAGAGAAAACTCTTCCTTCACGCAATGCGGCAATTTCTTTAGCCGACACTTGAAGAACTGGATCCTCCTCGTCCACGAGTTCACACATCAACATCATGTCACCTTCATCTCCTTGCTGGGCCATGAGCGCCTTCTTCTTTGGGGGATTCTTGCACTCCGACTTGAAGTGCCCCATGATGCCACAATTGTGACACTTGATTTTGCGCTTGTCGAACTTCTTCTTCTTCTTCGGAGCGCCATCGCTGGCGTCCTTTTGATTTTGTTCGTTTGGCACACAATCTTGACGAGCGTAACTCCTAGAGCCCTCACCTTCTCTCCTTGAGTCCAGCGCCTGCCACTGAGCCCGCGTGAGCATGACAAGCTCATCGTTCCTCCCGTCCCCGAGGCTGTACCGCATACGCTCGTCGTGAGCCTTGTAGCATCCGACGAGATCATCAATGGACAGGGTCGCGAGATCGATGCACTACTCGATCGCCGTGACAATTTGCAGGTACCGGGGAGGAGCCGCGCGCAAGAACCGACTGATAACCGAGGCCTCCATTAGGTTTTCTCCAAGTGTGCGGATCCGATTGACGAGAGTAGCAACCCGTGAAGCGAACGCGTCCACGGACTCCTTGTCGCCCATGACCAAAGTCTTATAGTTCCTTAAAAGAGTTTGGAGATTGTCTTGCTTGACGCGGTCATGTCCCTCGAACATGAGCTTCAAGGTATCCCACACCTCCTTCGTCGTTTCTTTGACGATCACGTGTTGAAGGACATCCATCGGCATCACCGAATAAATCGCCGACGCCGCCTGCCGATCCTTCCGATGCTCAGCTCCCTCCTTCTTGAAAGTGTCGCCTCCTGGATCGACTGCATCCCACAACACGTTGGCGCGGAGACCACACTCAATCAGGGCCTTCCAGACCCCGAAGTTCTCACGGTCAAATCGTGGGTACGACGAACTCGCCGGAGCAGCAAATACTTTAGCCGCACCGGTGTACGCCGCCAGCTGCTGGGCCTTGTCGTCCTCCGACATGATCTTCCGTTACTAGAAGATCAACCTAGCTCTAGATACCAATTGTTGGCCCAGACCACGTCGTCGAGTACTTTCCGACAACACGGTACAACCGACGACGAAAGACGATGACAAAACAAAGCAACTTGCTGACGAACTCGACGAAGTGCTTTACGTCGAGACGCACCGTACAAAGCCGATGCATCGCAGTGCAAAGCAGCTCGCCGATCTCCCAGGCTAAACACGTACGTACGCAACAGCCTTTGGGCGCACACACACACAGGAGACTTTGGCTGTTTGCCACACGTACGTACGTGATGATTTTTCTTTTGTTGTTTCTCACGACCTTGCTACAAGGCTGCGGGGTACAGGCATATTTATATATGCTAAAGATTGCTAGTACTATCAAACCGACTTGGAGAAACGTACTAAACCTACTCGGTTTACAATACAAATAATACAAGAACTGCTCCATGCATGATTCACGTCGGGTTTAATTCTAACAATCACGTGCTTCAAAATTTGCCTCTTTTTTAGTGCCCATGATGCATCTCACTCTTCTTCAGCTTCATTTTCCCGGGTAACTTTCCTTTTTCGACAATTTTCCCAAGTAACGTATATGAGCGCACTCGTTTGGTCATCCACAAAAATATTTTTTAAAATAAAAAATAAAAAATAAGTTGTCTGTCTGATGTCACTGAGAAAGGATGGAACCAATTTCATTTTAGAAATGACCTTGTGGGCAGACACTTTGGCACAGTGGAAGGAAATCAAACAGGGATGTGCTGAAACAACCCTGCATGATTCGAAAGATGAAAAAGTGTGGTCACCATCTAAATAACAGGAGCGAGCCCGCGACCCCCCTCTGTCACACGACCGCATCACCCCCACCAGCAACCGCTGCGGCCCCGGTTCTTTCCTCCTAGAGTCCTCTCCATCCCTCCCATCCCACCGTTGTAGCTGGCGTTCGACGACGGGCCTGGACCGGATGGTGCCGATGGTGACGGACCCTGGCCTTTCCACTTGCATTGTCGCGCCAATGTAGGACGAAGCGCATCGTGGGGTGCACCTAGGCGGCGGACAGTCCGGCGCAGCGGCGGGGTTGGTTTGTCGTGGTGGCGGGTGGTCTGCTGACTTCCGAAAGGCGGAGGAGCGACGGTGGGGCAGCGTGGCAACCAGGGCTTTGCGGTCCCTTTTTGGGCCTTACCAAGCCTAGGTCGTCTCGTAGGCTCCTGCTTTCGCGTCCGGATAGCGATCGTGACAATGTTGGAGGCACGGGCCTCTTGCACGACGTTAGTAAAGGTTGTTCCCTCGTGTGTGGCTTCGGTGTCATCGCTCCCGATTTCTGGCGCTCCCGCTCTTCGTCCTCTTGGCCTCGTGTTGGCGATCTCAATAAGGCAGTATGGATGACCTCAAGACCGTAGTGTCATATCCTCGCGGGTGGCAAGCAGGCTGGTTGGCTCCAGATCAGGCGGGCTGTGGATGTCATTTGTTCTTCTGTTTTGTTGGCTTGGGCATTGTTTTTGTTGATGCTCGTAAACTAATGGTGGAACTTTAATTGATGTTTTATCTATTAAGCGGAAAAGGCCTATTTCCATGAATTATTGCTCGTAAACTATAATCTCACAAAACATCTTCGTGTCACCGACTAGTGTAACAGCGTCCACGATTTCTTGTTTGTCCATTCCGATCCCTCACGTCCTGAGAAAGCTTAGTAATCCCTAGTTTACGGAAAAATACACTTTTGTTCATGATTCTATATGCATTTATATAATTTTTTAATAATTAATTAAAAGTTAATATAATTTTAAAGTATTTTTAGATTAAATTTGACTTGTTTTGCACTAGTATATAAAATTTCATGAAAAGAGTCAACATTGACTTCTGGACAAAAAAGACAAAAAGTATTTGCAATTATAAGTTACTATTCACACTAATTTGATCAAAATATTGTTTTTTTAAAAGAAGTAAAAGTATACTTTTCTTCTTTGGAATTTTGCTTACAAGTATAATGAAAGGTCAAGTTTATTTTAAATATATTTTCAGATTTTTTGATTTTTCGTTGAATTGTTCTTTTTTTTTTGCTTATAGGATGTATATTCACCTAGGTTCCAAAAGTTCCCTCCCTAGTTTAAGCATCTACACTCCTCATTTTTAGCGGACGTCTTTTTTTTGCAAAAGTGCAAGGGGGTGAGATGATTATCACTTTAGTTTCAGCCAACTAGGATCAATCGGAATTACTACTTAATAGAAACACATTTGCTAATCGTTAGGTGCCTGAAATTTTTTGAGCGTCAGTCCATTTGTGTGAAGCACGACCCCGAAGACAGGGATATCGTGAGGGGCAACGATCACGACGACGCCGAACCGTGTATGAGCGGTAACCGGCATGAACTAGTAAGAAACTTTAAGCACGGAGGAAGGGTGTTTGGGGTTCTCCAAAGTTGTTCGGGTTAGAGCATCTCCAACACGCGTTTAAAAAAAGCTTCGTGCATTAAAAAAATATTTTTTCGGGTACGGAACAGCTCGAACAGATGTTGTAAAATACTGCGCGTGTTAAAAAAAATTAGACACACGCTGAAAAACTTTATCGCGGGCAACATATTTTAGGCGCCGCATTGCGCGCGCTTCACAATTTGCACTGCGTGCTTTTTTGAAAGCGCGCTTTTTGACGTCTCCTAAAGCAATGTTGGTCTCGACGCATTAAAGGTGCTACTGTGGCGCGCTATAACTTTTATTGGACGTGGAATTTTTGTGTGGTTGTTGAAGATGCTCTCCCAAGATGCCTCGAGGAGCACTTTTTCAACATCGCCGGACGAAAAAAGTCCCACTCGCATCCCAACGTCTCGCTATTCGTTGGATTTGGTCAAAAATAGCGTCGGCTGACCCAGGCCGAACCCAGCCCCCCCAGGGGTGTCGGGGGCGTCGGTGCTACTTTCTGCATGCAAATGGCCCATCATCAGCTGCACATCCCTCTTTCTCTTTTCTTTTTCTTTCTCCTCCATACATGGCACAGGAACCACATAAAGAACGCGTGGCCGGCGTTGGGTGCTCCGTCTGATGGCTGGGAGCACAACGATTCAAAAAAAAACATCCTTAGAATAAACATTACGGCGAAGCAACTCCAACCGACGTAAAAGAATCTTCTAGAGGGCTCAATGTCTGAATGTGCTCTTAGACTCACGCCAATGAAAGCAACTCTAGCAGACCCCGCATCCCGCCCCGACCCGTAAAATAACCGCCAAAATGCGGGCCGGGGCCAAAAAGCCAGCCCGGTCAGACCCCGCAACCCGCCCCGGTCCGCAAAAAATTTTAGGGGGCGCGGAAAATTCCCGACCCCAACCCGGAAAAACGCGGGTTTCCACCTCGCGGCTGCGGTGCCCTGCATATATGCGGAAGCGGTTGGTGGGGGACATTTCATCCCTCGCTTTCTCCCACCAACCACCTCTCCTCTCCCCCCTCGCGCCGCCGCCGGCCGCCGCCCAAGATTCCGGCGACAGCAGCCGGTAGGAGCATGCTGGAAGGCCGCCACATGCACGAGGCCTCCCGTCCCTTCCCCCCTTCGTCGGAGGGCCGCTGGATTTGGATCTGCGGCACTTCATCGCCGGATTTGTCTTTTTCCGGCCGCCGGTTGCTGCCCGAGGCGATGGACTGGTCGAGGAGCCTCTCCCGCAGCCCAGGCAAGGCCGCATCGCCGCATGCACGCACGGGTTCGTCCGCCCGCCGCCGTCGAAGGTTTGCGGGCATGGACTCGTCCGGCCGTCCACCGGGCTCGGCGCTCGTGCAACGTCTTTGTGGCCTGTCGATGCCGCTCATACAGTGCGACGGCTGCCGGCGCCAAGTGTTGCGGCTCACTTCGGGCACGCCGACACCCCCCAGATGGGTGTTCTACAAATGGGAAAACGACGGGGTACATGCCCTTGGGGTAGCTCGTTTCATAACTCATTCTTTAAATTCAATTGTGGTAGCTCACTTCGAGCTTCCTCATTGTTTTGTGTAGGACGATGGATGCTCATTTTGGTTTTGGGAAGGCCAATACATTGATTTGTTGATAGAAACAAACTTAATAGATGTTAGTGCACTCCTTAGTACAATCGAAGGCAATAATGCGGCTGCATGTGCAACTAGAGGGAAAGCAACGTCTACTTCTTTGGAACCAAAGATTAAGGATGAAGAAAACAAGATCAAGAATCCGCAGATCAGCAAAGAGTGCATGGAGAAGATATTGATTCAACTAGTGGGAGCAGTTATGGAAGTTGGAAATCTTCTGAAATGCATACTTGTGGTTTTTGTTTTCTTTGGTTTTGCTATTCTAGCCACGAATTGATGATATCTTTTGTATCTAATGTTGTTGCAAAAGCAAAGAAAAACATTATGGTAGATCAATTTAAGTTGTAAATCTAAGTTTTACGAACCGGAAGGAGCTGCACCAGATCAGAACCCGCAGAAGCCGACCTGTAAAAAAGCATATTCCGCGAATATACTTTTTTACGGATTTATTATGCGAGGTCTGCATCTGTACCAGCCCGCGTCGGCTTGCAATAGGTGTTTTGCGCAAACTGCAAACGCGTTTTGCGGACCGGCGGGAGGCGGTGGCGAACACAACTTTGGAAAGGGGAGGTCGAGCGGAGGGAGGGCGGCAAGACGGCGGTATCTACTGCATTTCTGGCTTTAGAGGCAAATTGAGCCTACCTTCTCAGGTCGACACCTGGTCGCCTCAGCTACCGTACATGCGAGATAGACAAAGAGACGTGCTTTTCGCGTCCCCGCTGTCGTGGCCGTCGGGGTACCGCGACACGATCGAAAAGAGTTTTTTTTTGTATCCGAACCACTGTTGCTTTCATGCCGGCTCGTGTTCGAGCATTTCTTTCAGGCTTTGATCTTTTAAGACCAAGTGGTGGTAGCGTTTACCTACATACATACTATGAGAACAGACATTTGTCGGATCGTATATATGCATGTGTGAAAGCTTTGCTTTTATGGACATAATATAACTGAACAGGCATCTTTCTCTTTCACACCCCATGCCGCTGGGAGCTCTGAGTATTCCATTCATTCCAAACAAGTTGGGGGGATCAAAGTCTACGTCTACGAGTCCTCTCTCAGCGTTCCGTTCCACAGACGGCGCGAGGTCGCAGGGGTTCATTCCACTTCCAGCTAACGCCGTTCTCCTTTGTTTCTTTTAGCACCGTCACGTATTTTAGTACCTTGTTTCTGAAATAAAATGCAAAACGTCTTTTTGATGGATTTTGGATGGATCGCTAGTAAATGTGTCTTTTGTGAGAGAAATTTCCAGTTTATTGATGTGACAGCACAGAGAATATTAGATGATGGTTCCATGGAGTGTGTCTAGGTGCTGATTAGCCAGGAAATCAAAACCGGTTTACATGTAATAAAGTAGGTGGGTCTGCATGAAGTAGCTAAAAAGGCATCCGCTTAACTGTTGTGTTTAGAGGAGAGAAATCTAGAATTTAATTGGATGGATGACCGATTCAATTTTTTCTTATCCATCAATATGCTGCCACCTTGGTCGTGCTGCAGTTCATAAGGTACCCTATGCACCGGTAAGGAGGGAGTAGTAAAGTTTAGACATTCTGAATTTTTGTAACATAAACGGTCGAGTGTTACGCTTATACGTGATTTTTTTAATCAAGAAATGGCATCAATAGTATTTTAGGCAGGAAGACAAAAATCGATGCTATAGAAAAGACCATGTTTCATGTAATCTGGACGTCCGGATTTGTTTTCTTCGTCAAGAATACCATGGGTGTCATTTCTTCATGATACTACACATGTAATTAGAACAGCCGACTAAGTTTGATAACCTAAAGTCTTGAATTGTGCGACTTTCATTTTCTTTTGCGTTTATCATTCATAATGGGTGCTTGTGGAACCATGTGCATCACCGTATCTTCGTCAAAACTGCCACCTATTATCAAACAGTCTTTTGCTAAATACGGGCGTGTGTGAACAGTTGTAAACAGCCGTGAGCAGTGTGGATCTGCTTAATCATCCATCCACTCTCCTCTTTTCCACACCTCCGTTCCCACGACATGAACGTGTGCACAAACTCGCCTTTAAAAATTGCGCGCGCGGCGCCGATGAACTTTCTGCACCGTACAAGACTCCTATAAAAGGTACGGCGCGCATCAGATTACACCTGAAACATCAGTGAGAATAGCTCAGCCGCATAGCACACGAGAGCAAGACTTTCTTGCTACACGTACGTACGCACGTATACGTCACAGCTGAGCTGCACGAGTGCACGTCATGGCGCCAAGGCTGGAGCGCGGCGGCGGCGGGTTCCAGCTCCCGAACTCCGACCAGGAGAACTCCCTCTTCCTTCGCGCCCTCATCTCCGTCGTGTCCGGAGACACGGACACCGTCGTCCCCACGCTGCACCTGGAGCTTTCGCCGCCGCCCTTTGCTGCCACTCCGGCCGCGGGGACGCCTGCTGCAGCTGCTGGGTGCGTCGGCGTGGACGGCTGCCACGGCTCCTACCTCGCCGCCGCCGAGGCGATGGCTGGCTCCAGCAGCGAGAGGGAAGGGTGCTCTGCCGCGAGCTTCTTAAAGGATGGCGGCGTGGGGAAGATCACGGGAAAGAGGAGGGGAGGCAAGTTCGGGGGTGTGCGTCAGCGGCCGTGGGGTAGAACGGCGGCGGAGGTCGGCGACCCACACCCCGTCATGCGCAAGTGGCTCGGCACCTTCGACGCCGCCGCCGAGGCCGCGACCGCGTGCGCCCACGACGTCGCGGCGACATTGGCGTTCCGCGGCCACCGCGCCAGGCTCAACTTCCTGGCCGCGGCCGCGTCATCGTCTGCATCGTCGTCGGCTTCTGGCTCCTCACGGGCCATTGCGCAGCGTCAGCACTTGCCTGAGATCATCCAGGAGAACTGCAGGTCAAACGCGTCCTCGTCAGCGTACGTGCCGCAGCTGCCGGAGCAGGGAAGGCCGGTGGCGAGGGAGCATGAGATCTGGGATGAGTTACAGGAGATTATGATGATGGACGGTACCAACTTCTCTGTGACGAACCTGCATGAATAGTGCATTATAATTGAATCGCTAGCGCATTTCGACTTTCAGTCGTATATACTGATACCTTGAAGGCTTGAATCAGTATATACCCAGGCTTTCAGATGTTACTATGACACGTACAGCAACTTTGCACATGACAAACCCCTCGCTAGTAGCAGCTTAGCCAGCTCAGAGTGGTCCAATAATAAAACTTTTATTTATATTTAATTACCCACATTAGATTTTACTCATTTTTTGCTATAATATTTAGGTTGTGGAGAAATCTTAGGGTGGTCCATTGACCATCCGGATCACCCCCTAGCTACGCCACTGCTAACTAGCACAACCTTTTCTCAACTCAACCTCCACTATAAAACTTCAACACTCTCTTATTAAAACAATAAATACATAAAACAAGACTTAGTCTTGTACATTATTCGTGTGGGTTGCCTCCCACGAAGTACTTGTTTTCAGTCGAATAGCTCGACCGTAGTGATGATCACTTGGGTACAAAAACAACAAACTCGTAGCTTCGAGCATTGACGATAATGTCGTCTTCACTGTAAATTTTTATTTTCTTTTTCTGGGAAAATGTCTCACAAAACGATCCTTTGCACGACGGTCAAATCTTACATTTCCCTCAAACACATTGATAACAGTTTTTATGGTCCTAAGAAATGGTTTACCGAGAATCATATGAGCAATGGGATCTTTAGGCATATTAACTACACCAAGATTAATCATAATGGGGCAATCATTAATTTGAATTATAACACTATGCTTAAGCACTACTACTTCGTAAAGGTAGAATTGGACATATTCAACTTAATTTCAGTAGTAACAAAAGGACCAAGGTTGAGACTATCATAAGCAGGTTTAGGAATAGTGGAAATAGTAGCACCTATATCACACAAAGCATTGAATTCATTCAAACCAATCTCAATGTCGATAGTAGGCTTGAAGATATCTTCTTGTTTAGTAGGTAGCTTACCAAATAGCTTATTTCTTCTGTCATCCAACTCACGTACCTTGGTGGCAACGTGATCAACAAAGACATTATATGCTTTGTTATTTGATACTTCGGGTAGTGGGTGCTTTATTGCTACCATCTTCAAGAAGTCTGCAATTGTATATCTATACTCGGAAACATGGCTCCAATAATCTCTTCTAGATTTTCTTTGTTACTTATCATCATCTTGAAATATTCAACAAGGTTAGGTTTCGGTTTACCTGCAAACTTGGATAGAACCAAAGTATGACTCCCCGAAATTTTAGCAGCATGTGCCACCATGCTTTTTGTGCTTCCATCTAAAGCCTGAACATCGTTAGTGAGTGCAGCAATCTTACCGGTCAATTGACCAAGCAAGTTATCATGATTCTTTGAGATATATTTAAAGGTTTCATTTTGACTAGCAACAAAAAAATTCAGAGTTTCCTCCAAAGGTTTTATGTTACCATTTTTCATCACATTAAAATTACTAGGTTCTCCATTATTAGGATAAGGCAATCTATGAGCATACCCATTATTTTTCCAGTTGGTGTTGTAGCTAGTATGAGCAATAAAATTGATATCATTAACATCTTCTTGGGTAATAGCATTTACATTTACCTCTTCTTTACCTTAAACTACGGAGATGATTTGAACAATTTTAGTGGCCAACTCCATGTCATTTTATTTAATAGAATTAACTTTTTTGTTTGTAGTCCTCCCAACATGGCATTGGGCATGGTTTTCTTGCATATCATTTGAAAACGTTTTAGCTTCATCGATGAGTTTACCCATAATAGTTCTTCCTGCATAAGTGTCAAACATAGTTTTCGACATAGGATTAAAGGCCTTATAAAACATATGATTATGTAATCATTCTTCCATTCCATGATTAGGACAATTCACTATAGCCCCCTTCATACGATCCCACGCAAGTGGTAGTGGCCATGATCTTCCTACTTAAAACTTCTTATCTACGAACGCAATTGCATAATTTTTGCAGGTGGGCAAAACCTAGATAAAAATTTATCACGACACCCACTCATGAAGTTATACTGCTTCTAGGCAAAGCTATGAGCCATTATTTTTCTTTTTCTCTCAAGGAGAAAGGAAATAGATGCGACTTCAAAGTGTAAGGTTCATAATACTTTATGCGTGTCACGTTAATAACTAAGAAAAGTATGCAAATGCATGCCTGCATCCTCAGAAGTAGAGCCTCCAAATTGGTCATGTTGAACCATAGAGACTAAGTTGAATTTATTCTCATACTCAGCGGCTGAAACATCATGTTGTGCAATTGGTTAACGCATGAAACTGTTGGTAGGAACAACCAAGCTTCCAAGATTACGAGCCGTGGTAATCTTTTTCGTTTTTCTTGTGACAACACTTGCAACAAAAAGTAAACTAAAAGCTAAAATAAGACTCTAACACAAACACTAGGCACACAAATTCACCACGGCAATAGTGCCATAAAAAGATTTATTAGTAACTTTAGTGATCCGATAAAGGAGCACAAAGGATTATCACTTTTTTCCAAGAGATGGCCCTCGGTTATCGAAATCACGACACGAAGGCACCCTTGAAGTCAGGGGTTTCAACCAAGCTTTTGCGATAGACATGGTTCTAGATTTTGAGAGGGTCAGAATCAAGTTAACCAGGTCAGACTCAAGTTACGTGCAGGACTTGTTCTTACAACCATACTTTTTATGGGACCATTATGATCTTAATTTGTAACCTAAAAGTCATCCATCGAGATGTGCTTGCTACATATCAAAGTGGGGGATGTGTCCAAATTACATCTTGACTCACACACGTTCGACATCAAGAACCGGTTGTCCAACCGAAGTCCCTATCCGTCATGCGGTGTCGCCTCGGTAATTAAGATGGAAATAAAAAAAAGCTTTGGACGTTTAATGACTACACCTCTTGTATCCCCAAAGATCGGATAAGTGTTACCGTACTAAAACTTGTTGTCACTCGTGTTCAGTATAAAACATCACGGTCTCCCTGCCTTTAGCCTCTTTTTGGCTCGTTCTCCATGATCGTGGGTACCTGCAGGGATGACGAACACGAACGATCGAAGAAACAACTACGAAGCAATTTTATGTTACACATATGGGACATTAATTCAAAGTACTTCCATCGATCCATCCACAAATACATCGGGTCGTAGAGCTATGCATCAACCCATGACCTTCCCGAACTACTTACACATCTAGAGCAAGACACATGAACAAGAAGAACATATCATGATGATTGATTGATTGACAATATGTGTTATAATGGATGTCGTAGGTGATATCCAATATAAGTATGACTAGTTGGCTACGTACTACAATGATGGTGATGGTGTTTTTTTTTACCGATTCCATTTGCTCCTCTACTCTCCTCTTCGTCCTCCGCCTCGGGCGAGAAACCTTGTGGTAGCTAATGTGTTGTTTTGCATAATATGGTTATCGAGGATGAGGGTGATGGGGTATTCCAAACAAATGATTTGGAAGCACCAAAGAACAAGTCAAAATCCTGAAAGATCAAGATGCAAATCAGCTTATGAACTTTTTGCATATGCATCAGAATTTTCAAGACCATCACGTACCTGCAGCTACTCAGCGATCATGTGGAGCAAATATGAGCTCAAAAATGGAGACAAAAGAGTTAATGTTTGAGTTGTGCCCTCATTATCAATTTTACCATAAATTATATATTTTCGCTATCAATATTTGTTATTTACATGCAACATTGATGAGTATGAGGAATGTGCATGTACTTGAGAATTCGGATTTAAGATATGTGGAATACCAGGAAGGACATATAATGGGCGGTCCAGCTACGTCCACGGGCATGGACGTATAGGGTGCGAATTTACAAGTCCGGTTGTAGAGCATCTACAACCAGAATACCCTAATTTACGCAACCAAACGTAACAGCATCTATAACCGCAATTTATAAAGCCGGCACCTCAAAAGCTTGCGGACGTGTCCGGGCGCGTCCGGGGTCATTGATCGATCACATTCTAAATAGTGCATTCTAGAATTGGATATTTCAAAATAGAAACCTCGAATCCATATTATTACATACAACGTAAACCTAAAAAAGCGGAGCTCATCCAACTTCATCGTGCACATGTCCGGTGGCCGGCTGCGCCCCTCGTATTGTCGGTCTGGTCGCCGACGAGGTAGAGTAGGACACTGGACACTAGCCGACTCAAGGGAGTCGAGATCCCGTCGCCTTTCATGCCCTACCCTTCCTCGTCGCAGCTCGTGGCCTGGACGGTGCCGATGGACGTCACGTCGATGACAGATCCTTCCTGGAAGGAGATGATGTCGACCACGACGCAGTTGTTGCGCCCGCATCCCTGCATTACACAGGGCACGTGAGAGCGTGAGTACGTCTCTCCGACGGCCATCGCCGCGAGGGCCTCCGTCGCCTTCCATGCCCGCTGCCTCCCATGGCGGGCACGTCGTGCCATGTTAGCGTCCGAGGACACCCAGGGGTGCATCCTCAGCGCGCCAACGGAGGGGTTGCGTGCCTGCCACGACGTTCGAACACCATACATAGCACTGCCTCCGGTGAGAGGCAGCAATGCCGGATCCAAGCATCGGCTGTGCCAACGCATTGGATTTTCGATGATGCGAGTCGAAGTACCCCCGAAGGACGGCCACCTACCGGGAGCGGCGGAGCGTAAGCCGGACAACCATCTCCTCCCCGGGGCCGCGTGGGATGAGCTCGTGGTTGAGAAATCTGGAGGTGAAGGACTCGGATTCGCTGCTCGCCATGCCAAAGAAGGCCGGAGATCGATGTAGTTGAGCTTGGATGACGGATGGGAATAGTGAAGAGTGGAGTAAAATGGCTAGGGTTTGATCCAACGGGCGAATGATGACGAATATATGTAGGGCCCATACCGGCCCGCACGGACCAGGCGGGTGTGTCCAGACGTTCACACGATTCTCATATCCGTTTCATATTTAGGTTAGATATGAGGGATGTCGGTTAGTCAAGACGTTTAAGATCCGTCTCACGTGTCCGGTTGAATCGGTTTTTTGTAACCGATGAGTAACCGAATGACCTGTCGGAACGTTTGAGACGGGCGATGGATCTCTGATCGTACATGCTCTAAAAGAGAAGTTAAAAACAGACGCCCCGCTTCATCCCGCCATAAACCAATTTACCGCAAACGACGTCGAGGAGTCGGTTTTTCATGACCGAACGGGGTGACGCAGGCAGTTCGTCACCTTGCGTCCCCGGTCCCCAGTTAAAAAAGAAACGGTTGAACACGAGCCGACAATCGAAAAGGAAAAGAAGAAGAAGAAAAAGAAAAAACTGGTTTCGAACGTCTCGCGATACGCCGACGTCCACGACGTCGGGCACGCGAAAAGCACGTCGCATGATCCATCCATCCATCCATCTCGCGGTCGCATGCATGGGTAGGTCGGCCGACCCGACCAGAGCGAGCCGCCCGTGTTAAACAACAGCAGCGCTCCATACTCCAGGCCGGCCTTATCCTGCGAGCTCTCGCTTTCACACACCCCCATGACGGTGGGAGCTGCGCTGACTATCCGCATCACGCTTCTTGCCTTCTCCTCCCGCAACCAGTCAAAGTCCTCGATCCAGTCCGTTGTCAGCGTTCTGTCCGATAGACAGCGCGAGGCTTAGCGCCGTAGCCGTTTTCGTCAACGGCTCACCGCCTCTCTTTTCTCTCTTGCACCGTCACGTAATAGCTTGTTTCTGAATGGACAGAAGAATGTTTGCTTCATGGACGTTGTACAGAAAAATGACAGTAATTCAAAATTTCAAAAAAAATCAGAAGATATCTTTAAAATAACTTGACCTCCGATTCTTCTCGTAAAAAATTAATTCCATGGAAGAAAAATCAAAGTTGACTTCAGCGCTACAAAAGAAAATGCAACAATCGAGAAGTCAATGGTGGATATTTTTATACGCGAACAATTGTATACGAGTGCAAAAGAAAATCAAAAAATCAGCCGACGGACAGTAGCATGTCCCTTGTTTTAATTATTATTATTCATCATATCCGATATATGTACACCAAAAAATCAAAGTGCATTTCCGTGTTTTGAATTGAAAAGTACCCGTAGCGTACCGTGTATATGTTATGGGAAAGTGTGTTTGGTGTTTACCATCCTGGGGTAGTAATACAGATGTCATGTTAAGAAAGGCTTAAAAGTTGCTAACAGCTCCGTAATTTATAATACTTCCTTTAATCTATATTAATTATTATTAGGTTAGGATAACTTTGTAGAAAAAATAATAAAAGCAAACATGCACAATGCAACATTCTTTGTTGCACTTGGTTTCATGGTTTGGTAAATCTTGCAAGTTGGGTTAACCTTTCAGCCTGTTAGTTCGTCATTTGGTGCGACACTCTGTCGGCCTAATTTTCCAAAGAATTCACACGAGCACTATCTTTTCATATAGATAAAAATGGTGCGTATGTGATGAGGCACGTTTTTTGAAGGAAAGTCACAAAAACCTAATAAGAACTAAAAAACATAGAGACCGCTCGCCCGACGCCACTTGTGGGCATGGCTCCAACATACGTCATCTCGAGTTGCTTGATGGTCTCATAAGCTAATATCGCCACCTCATAATCCGTCATACGAGTGACTATAGAAATGCATGCTCATCTCTTTCTGTATGTTTCATGTTGTACAGACGGTCTACCCTGCAACGATCGTGTGCCTTCTTCAACTTCTTGGCAATCGAATCATTCTATCGATTGGAGACACTCCCAGAGTATATCAAGAAGTTAGACACACTTGTAAATCTTCATTTGTCTAGATAGCCACATGGTTCCAGACAGGGTTAGGAAAGAGGCGGTCTTTATAAAGGTGGGTCACGGTTTCAATGCTGGGAGATACATCTAGTATCTTGGGTCATGGGGCCAACCGCACACAACCAACATATCATCGGTGAGAATTCTGACGTGGAGGACAAGCTATGTGAAGAATTCACAATTGGGCTCGCAGTGACCAGGCTGGGTGACTATTTATGGTCTACGCAAAGTCATAAGGCCATGTATAAGGGGTGACGCATGCCAAATGTCGGAAAGTCAAGAAAGTTGGTGAACTGATGACAAGGAAGCCGACGTTCAAAGCCCCGATTGATGGCAACCGTAAGTATAACGGTTATAAGGTAACAAAATTCCTTGTCGAAGAAGTTCCGAGATGTACGAAATACATAACGATCTGGGCATTGCCTTGGAAAGAGGCTCTGTGGCACGCGTAGTACAAAGGCTACTTACTATTCCGTATAACACATATCAGCTTCACCACTCTAGTCGTTTCCCTTTCTTCCCATCTCCGATCCATCGGCCGAGAATTAAAGCTTCACCACTCTAGTCTTTCTCCCAAACGAACAATGGGAGATTGATGCATGGCGCACTTGTTGGCCACGTCATCCTATAAGATGAACTCGGCATGTGGCATTTCTCCACCTTAAAACTGCGAATTTCAAGAACCAAGAATCTCAGGTCGTAATGACTATGAAATGCACTATACTACAAAAGATTGACACTTCAGATGGAATATCAAAGTAATAATGCAGAATTTACTCTCAAAAGATTGATGATCACCTAAATACACCCCCAGAAATCTCAAGATCGCCACACATTATGTAATGGATTTTGTGTCTAAGTAACGCAAATTCGACAACATTGATATTTGATAGCGTGTGAGAACAGCTCAAGCATCGCCATAACACCAGCCGTGAGACGTCGGCAGGTGCTGATCCGCTCGATCCAGCCAGTCGCCCCCCGTTTCCACCTCCCTTCCCACGACAAGAACGTGCGTCCAAAACACCGCCCCTTCAAAAACCGCGCGCGTCCTCCATGCCGCTATAAAACACGCACGCCCCCGAACTACCTGAAACATCAGTGGGATCACGAAACCTTAGCACACGAACGCCGCCCACAACCTTTCTCGCGACACCGACCTCGCCGCTCTCGGCTGCGTCATGGTGCCGAGGCTGGAGCGCGGCGGCGGCGGGTTCCAGCTCCCCAACTCCGAGCAGGAGGACTCGCTCTTCCTCCGCGCCCTCATCTCCGTCGTGTCCGGGGACGCCGCCGCCCAGGCCGTGCACGTGCACGTGCACCCTGCGCCGTCGACGCCGTCGTTTGCCGCCGCCGCCGCTCCGGCGCCTGCCTCTGCGTGCGCCAGGTGCGGCGCCGACGGGTGCCCCGGCTGCGAGCTCGCGGCCGCGGCGACGACCGGGTCGAGCAGCGAGGGGGAGGGGTGCTCGGCCGCGAGCTTCGTGAAGAACGGCGGCGTGGGCAAGCGGCGCGCGGGCGGCGGCGGCGGGAGCAAGTTCAGGGGCGTGCGGCAGCGGCCGTGGGGCAAGTGGGCGGCGGAGATCCGCGACCCGCACCGCGCCGTGCGCAAGTGGCTCGGCACCTTCGACACCGCCGCCGAGGCCGCCCGCGCATACGACGTCGCCGCGCTCGAGTTCCGCGGCCACCGCGCCAAGCTCAACTTCCCGGCCACCGCCGCCTCATCGTCGGCATCCGCGTCTGCTTCTGCTTCTGCTTCTGCTTCGTCCTGGGCGGCTACGCAGCGGCAGCCGGAGAGCCCTCGCGAGAAGTGCGGGTCAAACGCGTCGTCGCCGGCGCACGCGCCGGAGCAGGGGAGGCCGGTGGCGCGGGAGCAGGAGATCTGGGACGGGCTGCACGAGATCATGATGATGGACGACGGCAACTTCTGGTCCAACTCCAAGCCATGATCAGTGGATCACCGCCCATCACAACATACATAATAAATCTTATACTACAACACGAGTTCAATAAACGATACACATCCGGCATTTTCTTGCAAAATGTGCACAATGCTCACGAGATTCTCCCACACAAATTAAAGACTGTTTCACAGATATTGTTTCGTACTCCGTACTCTCTAAACTCTGGGTGCAGTCCTTATCCTCATTACTATACTACTCTACTCAACATTTCCATGAGATATTTTGCACATACTTTTTGACCGCTCAGCAGCAAACCGCCGCGCGCGCTGTTGACGACCACAACTCCCCAAAAACCGATAAAGATGTGGTCGGTCGCCATGCATCCCGTGGCGTAAAAACGAGGGTCCGTCCGTCACGTCTTAATTAATCCACCGTCGTTTCCCACGGTCGAAACAGCTGCCTGCTCCACTTTTGAGTTTTGACCACACCACCGATAAGATACATACATACTTTCCACTGGATTCGATTCGATCCGATCGACGGAAAACAGGTACTGTACTGCATATAACATAACAAAAGAAAAGAACATGTACTTGGATTTGGATTTGCTTTGGAGGCAAAGGAAAGAACATGGAATTTCTGCATGGCCCTGGCGCAAAGCATACTCCATACTCGATCTGGATCCCAGAACGAACAGTCTGTCATCCTGATTCCCTCCCCCCTGTAAACAAAGGCTCACAACGCGCAGCCACCGCCCAAAACATCGCAACCGGACAGCGTTGAATATCGGCGTTACTTGACGTACAGGCCAGAGAAAGAGACGTGTACATATTTATCTGTACAGCTCTTTTTTAGGATATTTTATCTGTGCAGCTAATGAGTACACGTTCCACTCAACAACAAAAAAAAAGCTAATGAGTACACGTACGTATCCCGACGGTACGCGCTACGCGGAAATTCCATCCTGCTGCCCGCGAAGCCGACTTCTTCCTTCGGCGTCACGTCGGGCTCGGGCAGCAGGGGCAACCAGATGCGTGACTGAATTTGAATGCGGCTGCTACAAATCAATCGATCGATTTTTAGAAAAACTATTCGAGCCATCAGCCGTTGATTGCATCTTTTCAGAGCCGTTGGATCGGACCAATGCAAGCAATGTGTACATTATCATAGGAACGCAGGGCCGCATGCTCGCAACGATCGACGAAACCAGAAGTATATAGTGTATATTTGACTGATATGAACAAATACGTATCTATTTAACCCCCTGTCAGCGTTAATATCCAAATCCTGGCTCCGTGGCTCCTTGTCGACAGCGCAGCGACGCTTCGTCGACGAAGCACTGTGACGCCTACACCGCCGCATGGCAGCTCAGGGGCACCAGTGAAGTTTCAGTGTAGCTGTCGGTGAAACTATATGCAACATCACCCGTTGCAACGCAGCTCCGGGTTCACCGATGAAGCTCCGTTGGAGCGCCTCTGAAGTTTCATCGCAGCTTCGAGCGTTGCATCGCAACTCTGGGTGCCGTCGGTGAAGCTCCGTTGCAGCCGTCAGTGAAGATTCCTTGCAGCACTGAGCTCCGGGCCACCGGGTGAGCGCTTCATCACAACACCGGGAGCTGACAACGAGCGTTTCAAGCACCGCCGCACGCATGTGGCCACGACGTCTGATGCTGCAACGGCGACGGGGTGCTCCGACCTCGCCGGTGAAGCTCGTTCCGGCCTCTTCGATTGGAGGGATTGGTTGGTTAGGGTTAGGGTTTGGGTTATGCCTAATTTACTAACGCTGAATCTTATCAATAATCATCTACTAACACTAATTCTTATCGATAATCATAAACCAACCAATACAATGCAAAACAAATGGAACAACTATACTCATTACTACATAAACTAAGAACATCTATACTAATTATTGTAAAAACTATACTCATTATTAGGGCTACAACACATGAGGAAAAAGTTACAAAAATACAAAGTCATTGCAAAAACTAATTGAAGGGATTGGAGGAGCTTACCGGCCTCTTCGATTTGCCCCAAAGAACCAACAAAACGGTTGAGGGAGGAGGGAGATCGAAGGGGGGATTTGCAGGAGGAGGGAGAGTTTTTTTGCCAAAGGAAGAAGGAAAGAAGAGGAGAATAGGTGGTTGGTGGGCGACGGGGTCGGGTTAGGGGCAGATATTACGCCCAGAAACGCGAGTGTGCCTCGCGTTGCACAAACGGACGGCAACGCCATAGTAGACTGGCGTTGCACACATGGCCAGCAACGCCCCATTAGACTGGCGTTTCTCTGTAGACCTACAACGCCACGGTATATGGCATTTCAAAAAGGGTCAAAACGTGAAAATGTTTCGGGACGAGTTCGTTCTATGATTTTTTTTACCCCACCACGTGAGTCAGAACAGTGAAAAAACCCTGAGTGAACTTAAATGCGGTTGCTACAAATCAATCGACTGATTTTTTAGAAAATCATTCGGGTCATCAGGCGTTGGTTGCATCCTTTGAGAGCCGTTGGATTGGACCAATGTAAGCAATGTATACATTCTCATAGGAACGCAGGGCCGCATGCTCGCAGCAGGAGCCACACCTCCTTGTCGGGGCGGAGACAGGGGGACGAGCAGGGGCCTACCCCCCTCCTTCCAACGATCGACGAAACCTGAAGTATATAATGTATATTTGACTGATATGATCAAGTACGTTTGTATTTGATCCCCTATCAGCGACCATATCCAAATCCTAGTTTTGTGGCTCCTTGTCGACAACGCAGCGATGCTTCGCCGACGCATCACTGCGACGCCTACACCGCCGCATGGCAGCTCAGGGGCACCGGTGAAGCTTCAGTGCAGCCGTCGGTGAAGCTATAATGCAACATCGCCCGTTGCAGCGCAGCTCCGGGTTCACCGGTGAAGTTCCATTGGAGCGTCTGTAAAGTTTCATTACAGCTCTGAGCGTTGCATCACAGCTCTGGGCGCCGTCGGTGAAGCTCCATTGCAGCCGCCAGTGAAGCTTCCTTGCAGCACTGAGCTCCGGACCGTCGGGTGAGCGCTTCATCACAGCACCGGGAACCGACAATGAGCGCTCCACTGCAGCACCACCGCACGCATGTGGCCATGGCGTCTGATGCTGCGACGGCGATGGGGTGCTCCGACTTCGTCAGTGAAGCTCCGTTGCAGCGTCAGTGAAGCTTCATTGTAGCTCCGAACGCTGCCGATGAAGCTTCCTTGCAGCATCGAGCTCTAGGCCGATGCCCGAGGGCTGCATCGCAGCGTGAGTGCAGCATAGCCGCGCGCATGCGGCGGCGCCATCTAATGTTGCGATGGCGATGGAGTGGTCCGGTAAAGTGGCTGCTTCACCGGAGAAGGAGTGGTTGCTTCGCCGGAGGAGGGGTTGTTGAGCTTGCCGGAGGAGTGGGTAGGAGAGAGGTGAGGTTTAGCCGCGTCGGGGAAGAAGAAGCACGGAGAGAGAGAGAGAGAGAGAGAGAGAGAGAGAGAGAGAGAGAGAGAGAGAGAGAGGGGAAGGGAGGGAGAGAGAGGATAAGGTGCGATCTGATGGAGGTCTCGAGGGATATGGACGATTGGTGGAAGCGGTCATGCACGGGTCCACATGATACGTGTTGCGCAAGCGACGCGGCTTAAACAAGAAGAAAATCAGTTTGTCATTTTCGAACTTAAATTATCATGAGATTCTCTTCAATGATTTATCATATACAGTAGAGAGAATAAACGAAGGAACGCGGGTTTCTTTCCCTGTCAAGGGAAGAAATCCAAGGGGCCTCTCTCCGTCAACCCATCTCTGATCGTGTAGATTCTATTCCGTATTATGGACAGACAGAGGAGTCTGATCGTGTTTAGATTTGTTAACAAACACTATATAACTGAAAAATGCAGGAGTGAAAAGGGCTTTGCGAATTGAGATGTCATGTTTTTGATCTCCCCGGTCTCATACAGCCACATTATTAAAAAAAGTCCTACAAATGATCTCTCAAAAGTAGTCACTTTTTGAAAAAGTCAAAGTAAAATGATAAATAAAATTACCACAACCGATAAAAATAAAACAAGATGACTAAAACGCTTATTTTATTATTGAACCATTATCTAAACCGGTTGTAATTATCTCGTGCTATCGTTATTCATCGTTTGCACCCAATAAACATATACTTCCTGACTACCGCATGACTGAGTAATGGCCATATACGAATACAAGCAGTAACTCTCGGAAAAACCGGTAAAAGTTTATAAGAGTTTATCTGTTAAAAATCATGTCATTTCTGTAGTTTCATATAGCCCAGAGTAATACACATAGTCATACTACTTGGCTCCACTCCATGAAGTCACGTCCCAAATAACGTGTTAATACTAGTTGGATGGCTAACATTAAAAGCTAGATGAATAGTTCGTCATCAAAGTTCTCCTAGAAGACATATGAGAAAGAGGTGTTTTATATTTCCATCCCGATCATGAAACCAACATCGTTTACTACCCTCACATCATTATTTGGCTAAGCTTCCTTAGTTAAAATCTCTTCCTTGTGCACAAATCACATGAATATTTCGATTCTCAAAGAAGCTTTAATCTTCCAAATATGAATAGATTTCAGAATTGGACCAGAGTTTATTAGGTCTAAATACATGGACTTGACACAGAATATCCCATTGACGGATAGTTTTCAATGAATCCTATTCGGCTCATCAGAGAGTTGAACATCCATCAACCTCCGCACGAGATGTAACTAGTTGTCCCATGGTTCACCTACTAGGGACCTTGCGAACTCGATATTTAAAGGGACGAACTATAATATTGTAGAAACATAAGCATCCTTATGTTGCAAAGTATTGTATAGAGAAGAATATTGTGTGGCTACTGGTGTCTTTCCTAACCAAGTATCTTCTCAGAATCTAGTCGTATTACCGTTTTCAATGATAAATTTGGTTTAATGAAAGAATGCAACTCTTGTTCCCACTAGCCCCTTCTAGAAATGAGAGTCATTGGAACTAAACCTAAATCAGAGTCTTGGAATGTAGGTACTTATTTCGCAAAAAAATGTAACCACATTCTCTCGGTCTCCATCAAAAGCATGTACATCCATTTGTTGAGCAAGCATTTATTCTTAACGTCCAAGTTCTCAATCCCTAGCCCACCCTGGTCGTTCGGTCTACATATAATATCCCACTTAATAAGCATGAATTTTTTACTTCTTTTCATCGCTTTGCCAAAAAAATCATGATCAGTAGAAGTCTAACCATTTTCGTACCCCTACAGGCACTTCAAAGAAAGACGTAGAAACATCGACATACTAATCAACACTAAGTCAATCAAAGCAAGTCGTCCATCATAAGACATAAGCTTACCTTTCTAACAGCTTAGTTTTTCAAACGATCTGCAATGCATTTTCACTCCTTATCGGATATGTTACAATGATGAATTGGGATACCTACATAACTAAATGGTAGGGAGCCCAATTCACATCCAAACAATTGTCTGTAAGCTTTCTCTCCTTCCTTGCTCTCCCGAAGCAGAACAATTCACTTTTGTTAAATTCGATCTTCAATCCTGATATTTTCTCCAAAAGCCATAGGACTAGCTTCATATTTCTAGCCCTTGTCATCTCATGTTTCATGAAAAGAATTGTGTCGTTTGCATATTTTAGAATGGACGCATCATCGTTCACTACATGGGTACCAGTCCACCTACTTGACCGCCTTCCTTGGAAAGAAATGTCAACATGTCTGCCACTATGTTGAAAAAAATAGTCGACATCGAGTCCCCTTGTCGTAGTCCCTTTTGTGTGTGAAAATAATGCCAGGTGGCATCATTTTCCCTAGTCTCAACACTATTTTTTTGAACAAAGGATTCAACCCGGTTCTTCTAGGAATCGTCAAAACTCTTCATACGTAAGGCCCGTTGGAGGAACGACTGCTTAACCTTATCATACGCCTTCTCAAAATCTACTTTGAAGATAACCACATCTGGTTTCTTCGAATGGATTTAATATAATGTTTCATGTAAGACAACAACACCCTCTAATATATGTCTGGCCGACATGGAAGCCGTCTGAGTTGGTTAAACCACACTATGTGCAATCCACTTCAGTCAGTTATGAGAAATAAGAACCAAAAAAGTAGGTTAGCCAAACTGCCTAGGCAGTCAAACAGGTGAATCCGCCAAACGGTCAAGCATCCTTGGGCAACTTCTTTCTTTTTTGTGAGTTGTATGCTTGGGCAACCTCTAAGCTGCATTTCACACAAAGACTGAAGAAAGAAAACATAAAACGCAACCTCGTGTTTGCGTTCATCCCAAACACATATCTTTAAAATTTCACCCTTGTTTCCTTTTAGCTGAAAGGCAAATCTCCTATACCCATATGATATGCACAAATATTTTCATTCATTTTTCCTTTTTATATTTATTTATTTACTCAACAAATTTTCTGGAATTTAAAAATATTCATATTTCTTAAATTTGTTCATTTTTTCAGATTTCATTCCGGTTTTCAAATTTCATTTTCCTATTCTTTATTTTGTTTTCTGTTTCTTTTTTATTTTTTCTATTTCAAGGTTATTTTATATTGTTTAAACCAAGTTCATGTTTGAAAATTGTTCTTAAATTTCAAAAAAGTTCTTGTTTGAAAATATATTCTAAATTTTAAAAATGATCGTTTTAAAAAAATGTTAATTACTTCAAAAAATGTACCGGATTTTCAACAAATATTCTTGTTTTTCAAAATTTGTTCTTGTTTCGCCAAAAATATTTTTTTTGTGTGTTTTCTTTCTTTCTCTTATTTCTTTTCCTTTTCCTATTTCTTTTGTTTGACATTTTCAAATTTTTGTTCTGAATTTCGGAAAATGTTTTCTTTTCCAAAATAATTATTTCATAAGAATATTTCTGTTTCAAAATTGTTCACTTTTTCAAAATTTGTTCACGATTTTCATAAAATGTTTGTGTTTACAAAAATAGTCTCATACTCGATTTTTTTCATGATTTTCATAAAAATGTTTTTGTTTCAAAAAGTGTCCAGGAATTTCAAAAAAAAGAATCTCTTTCTAAAATTGTGTTCACAATTTAAGAATAATTTTTGTGTTTCAATTTTTTTTATGAATTCATAAAAATGTTCCGTTTTCAACAGTATGTTCAAAATTTCAAAAAGTTTCCCATGTATCAAAATGTGTGTTCTTTTACGAACAATATTAGAAAATTTGGAAATCTGAAGAAATTATTAATTTCAAAAATTGAGACTCCCAACTAATGTTTGTGTTTTGAAAAGGAATTCTCTTTCCCAAAATCAGAATTAAATTTTTTATAAAATTTGAAATCTGCCGCATAGTGAGGCGAAGCATCCTTTGTGTGAAGCCATGACTTGTGGAGCCACAATGAATTGGCCGGCCCAGGCGAGGTGCCCCCGTGGGAAGCCACAATTCCTTGCCGCATTAAGCGGCATATAGAAGGCCCCGGACGAAATCACTAATTAGGGAGTAATCCTTTCAAAGATCACTACAAGTGGCACGCTACATGCATGTCGCTTGTCGTAACCTATGAGTTTTTTTCGTAGATTCATATTTTCAAACCGTGTGTCTCGCGGAAGCAAAACCGTATCTCTTACAAAAATAATAATAAAAAACACATTTTTCCGTTTCCGAGAGGCACGGCCATGTCTCTCACGAAATCAAAACTGTACTTCTCGCGAAAGCAAAATCGTGCCTCTCACGAAAAAACCAAAAAATATGCTTTCTTGCCTTTAGAGATGTGCGAAAAACGAAACACAAAAAAAAACGAAAACGCGGGTGGAAAAATAAAAAATTATCAAAGTAAGCGCTTAAAACGTGATACGTGATGGCAACTGAGAATGTGCCAAATAGCGGCGCATGAAAGTGACTTCCGGAGGACGAGACGTGGCAGCAAACCGTAGGCGGACGACGGCCCAACCAGGCCGTTGGAGGAAAATCCTGGGCCCAAACCGTTCAACGCACTCCAGCCTGGAACCAGCGCGCAAAGCTGCAGACTCGGGAGCCACTGGAGCTACGAAGTAGGAACGCCTCTTGTTCCATATCCACGGCTTTGATCCGTCCGACACACCACCCACACGCCCCAGCGGAACAGCAGCAGCTAAGGAGCGAAGGACCCTCATCGCCGGCAGCAGTCAGGCCAGCAAGGCATCAGCCAGCCGAGTCCGGCGACGGCCATGGCGTTAGCAGCTAACGCACATGGAAGAGTCTGCACCCTCTCCTCCAGGCCGCCCGCGCCTTTCAGCAGCAGGAGCACGGTCGCTATGCCTGGGCACCATTCTGAGTCGCCGCGAGCCCGGTTTGCTGTCCGGGCCATCGCGGAGCGCGCGACCTGGCTGCCGGGGCTGGACCCGCCGGCGTACCTCGACGGCACGTCAGTCACCTGTGGCAATCTCTGCCGGCGGCGATGGTTGGTTGATAGGCTGATGGATTTTGCTTGGCGTTTGTTGTTGTAGGCTGCCTGGTGACTACGGGTTCGACCCCCTGGGCCTCGGGGAGCAGCCTGAGGACTTGAAGTGGTACGTCCAGGCCGAGCTCGTGCACTGCCGGTTCGCCATGGCAGGGGTCGCCGGCATCCTCGGAACCGATGTAAGCTGCTCACTTGACCTCTTTGTTAATTCCTGCAAAATGCCGACATGTTCTCAGTAACCATAGCACATTAGCACTCAAGCTTGATTTTGCAAAAAAATAGGTGTAGGGGTGCCTAAATTAGGATAAACTATGCAAAACTGAGTGAGAAACCCAGCATGACTTCTGAATTTTGATAATGGAAATGGAAGGGTGATCCCCTCTTGTCAAAAAAATAAAATAGGAAGAGAAACCAAAGATATGAGACAGGGAACTATTGATCCAAATGAAAATAACAATCTCAACCAGCAAAATCATATCCAACATATCAGCTCCATAAGAGCATCTCAGGATTTCATTTTCCAAGATTCATAGTAGCATTCTTACCACATTGAAGCATCCTTGCTTACAGGAACCAAACATGAAATCGATGGCCTCGGTGCTCCCCTGAGCTTCTATCATACAGCATGGTCTAATTGGTGTGTTTCTGTCTAGTTGATCCGTGTGTCAGGAATCGGCAACCTACCAGTGTGGTTTGAAGCAGGTGCCACGAAATTTGACTTTGCCAACACCACAGCACTCTTCTTTGTCCAGCTTCTCTTGATGGGGTAATTCAACATCCAACTGAAACATTGATTCAGCTGTATAAGAGTTCTCCCAGTAACTCGGATGTTTTAAATGGTGTAGACTGTAATGACTTCAAACAGGACAAGACTGACCTGTTTCTATCATAACTCTGATCCTCCGCAGATTTGTCGAAACCAAGAGGTACATGGACTTCGTTAGTCCAGGATCACAAGCAAAGGAAGGGACATTCCTTGGTATAGAAGCTTCACTTGAAGGTTTACAGCCAGGGTAAGTGCTGCAAAATCCTCCAAACCAAAGACTGAAAACATTTCCCCTGGCAAGTTTCTGGCTCTCTGCTTTAATTAAATTACCATCACAATTCTCAAATCTGAACAGGTACCCTGGGGGTCCACTATTTAACCCAATGGGGCTGGCCAAAGATATAGAGAATGCGAATGAAGTGAAGCTGAAAGAAATCAAGAATGGTAGGTTCGATGTCTCTAAGTACAATTGCTTGCAAGATAATCCTGTAGTAACATTTGTAATTTGCTGATATTATTTCTACCAATCGCAGGGAGGTTGGCGATGGTTGCTATGCTTGGCTTTATTGTGCAAGCGTCCGTGACTCATGCTGGGCCCATCGATAATCTTTTGACCCATCTTTCAGACCCGTTCAACAAAAATATCATTCATGCACTAACCTTGTCTTGAAAACTCTTTGTCTCGAAACTTCGTTTATTTTCCCTTGTCCTCATCTGAAGGTGTGGCACAACAGACCACTATGGTTTCTTACAGGAAGCGCATTTCTTCTCAGGTCCCTTCGTTTGCAAGGTTCTATTAGTCACAAAACTGAATGTGGAACTTACGTGGGAGGAACTATAAAAAACTTACTACACAGTTGACAGTACAGGTGCGGTGACAAATTGATTTTCTTCAAATGCAAATAAGATACATTTGTAGTTTATCGAAACAATGGTGCTTCTTGTCCTTGCAATTGATCCTAATATGCAATCTATGCTTGCGCTTTTTCCGATGAAACTCTGTAATGGCAGCATTTTTGCAGTTCTCAGATATGGCAGCTTTTCGGCAAAACTCTGCCGCAGCAGCAGAAATGGCATGTTTTCGCTGTTGCCGCAGAAAAATGCTGCCATGGTTTTTTGCATATGCTTCAATGCAAGTAGCAGAACACGAAAATAATACAGACAAGGAAAATTATACTAGCATGTCTTGCAAGCTGCAGAGCATATCTTTGAGAACAAATGCAGCAGTTCATGCAATTGCATCTATATCAATCAAGCCAAAAAAGGCTTTCCTGTAATATAGAAACAGAGTTGTACCCTATATCACACAACTAAGCATATATTAGCTTGCACTATACATATATGAATTGGATAGAAAACACGCACCACATCTACCACTAACTCGGATTGACTAGCTTAAGCCCCCAGCTCATATCTTCACAATGTGTTACATGCGGGACAAGTTTTCCCGTATCAACTCCTCTCTTAGCTTTGCAATCATAGAAAGGTGGAGCATGGAAACAAGGTTCCATGGACAGAACTTGGCGGCAAGGCGGGTCAGGGGCAGTGCGGTTTTCAGGCTTGAACAGAAGCCATGGCTTCAAACCACTGAGACCCTGGGCAACATACCCAAAAGTTGACCATGCACTAGTCACCATGGCATCAGATAAGCTTAACAGATATATCTCTGCCCAGGCTTTCCTGTTGTGCATTTTCTTGTCTGAGTTTTGATGTTCCTCGTGACTTGGCTGGTGGAAGCTAATCGTCTCACCATTTGCCGTAGGATGTTCCCAGTACATGTCTCTGAATTTTTCATAGTATCCTGAGTTTAAAGAAGTAACTAGAACAACTTTCGACTTGGCCTTCGTTGGTGAGACCATTGGCTCTTGAGTATTAACCTCTGGCAACAAGTGTTCCTTTATCGTACATGCAAGGACCTGATCCAGGACATGCTGAAACGGACCAGTTTCCGTGTCGAAGACTCTGATCTGGATACCCAACTTTTCATCAGCTCTGGCAAGATAAGAATCATAGTATCTCGTAATCATGCCCCAGACGGCATTGCTAGGGTGAAACAAGTAGCGTCCCAAGTGATGGAAAACAGCATCTCTCTGGGGGAAAAGCTTCATGAGTTCCTCTTGGTATGCCGGGATCAGGAAAAGTGAAGGTACAAAGTAATTATCTGATTTCAGGATCAGCCATGGGATTGTTCGAAGATACTGCTGATTATCTTCACAGAAGAAAAGCTTATCGTATTCACTATAGTCATGAGCCAAATGAAGGTAGACAAAAGCAGGGCTAGGGTGAACAACTTTACTCTTCAGCATGTTTCCATAATTCTCGGGAGAGCCAGTGCTGAAGTTCTTGAACTGCTTAATGGGGAAACCAGACGGTAGCAACCATGAAGTCTCCGGAAATGGTTCGCAGAAGAGATCTGCGGTGCCTTTATCTTCGTCGACAAGTAAGACTCTGTTTGTAAGGATGGCATACAGAAATGCTGATGCAATTGTCAAGATCCTGTTCCCTAGACCACTGTAAGCTGTCCAGACCAGATAGTTGCAGTCCATAACCTTAATATGCTGACCAGACTTAAGCTGGTCAATAGATTTCTTGTATAATTCAGTATGCGGGCCGCACTTCTTCTGGAGGGCCTCTTGTTCCCTTAGTCTTTCCAAGAGGTAGGTAGATGGAAAGTGGGGCGATATTCGACGATACAGTACTGATTGGTACCTACTTAGGCATGATTGTTCATCAAAACCAGGAACTAGCAAGCCTCCAAGTAATTTGTCCCTGACAACTTCCGGAGATCCTGAGGTGCCATCTTCTGAAAACACAAAAGCAGAAAAATCTTTGCATCAGAATTCATGTACAGAACATATATAAACTAGACAAATCTGACACTGACACACTGTTTGTCATGGCAAATGATGATAAAGTAATTTAGCATCAATGCTCATGTGCTATGGATATCACGTTATACGAAGTAATTTAGCAATTAGTACAAACACACACACACACATGTAATGAGAGCTCGGGGCAGCATTCAGAACCCCAACCGTTCTGCAGGCAATGGTGTTCACTGCGCTCATATTGCACGATTACCATCACACACTCTAAACATCAGTAAACAACAAGCGTATCAAAACCTAGCAACTTGCAACATTTCAAAGTTTAAGGGCCACACTGACGCAAAAAAATACTGGGAAAAGAACTCGGGAAGTTTTGCACATGTCGAAACAGAGGGACAGAGTCATGGAGCCCAGACGTTGAAGGCGCCATGCTTGGCATTCCTGAACGTAACGTCGCCATCCACAGGTAGGTACCAGTACCACAGTACTAGCCGGAGAGTTCAGAGTTGCCTTACACGAAAACCTGTGGTCCGGCCGAACTACAAAAATGGAAACCGTCGCCGCCATACTTTTGGTTCGTTGCCGCGTACGGAGTACGTACGTACCGTCTCGCGGCGGCCGGACGGGGCGCGGGCCATCGCGGCCGGAGGAAGGACCCGCGTCGAGGAGGCGGCCCCTCCGCGCGGCGGAGCCCCCGGCGAGCAGGAGGAGGAGGACGGCGCAGATGACGAGCGCCGCGGCCGGCAGGGACCACCGCAGCGTCGCCGCCGCCCCGCCCTTCCTCCCGCGCGGCGACGCCGCCACCTCCTCCTCCTCCTCCCGCGGCGCGCGGCGGATCCGCTCCTTGATGTCCATGCGGGCCGCGTCCTCCCGGGGTTCCGCCGGAGAAAGGCACGGGCGGCGTCGAAAGATGGGCGTCTCGTGGCGCGACCGGGGGTTGATGTAGGGGTGGGCGCGGGCCCGACGGGTGGAGTGGGGCCGCAGGCGCAGGGTTTTGAACATTTGGATGCGTTTCAGTTTCAGGTGGAGAAAGCGGCTCCGGGCCGAACGACGTGACGGCGTCGGTCGTCGTCGTCGGTGCGGCGCTGTTGGTGTCGGTGGTCTCGTTCCTGCTTTCTGTGGCACGGTCGCGGGCGTGCCGGGGTTGCTGTGCGGGGCACCGGGCGCGGCGTCGATGAGGCGAGCGTGGCTGCAGATGCGGCGGCTTTGGGCGGGTTGGTTTGTGTTGGGGGGCTGGCGCGCTGGAAGTCTGGGCGTGCCACGCCGAGGTGTCGGATTTCCCCTTCCTACAGCACTGCGAGTCTTTTCTTTTTAATTAACACAGTACACAGACTCAAGCGTTTACATACACGTGCACATACTCATTCTTATAAATACATACGTGCATGTTATATCTCTATAAACATTTTTAAAATACTGAGCCGTCATATCATTTTTCAGATTTACAAAGTCATCGTAGGCATCTCTTGGTTCACGAAAACGTCTCATTCCACTGAATGTGCATGGTCAGAAATCATGAAATAAATTTAGAAATAAATGTGAGCATCAAGACTTAAAACCCTAATGGGCTACGAATGTCACAGTTTCTCTGGTCATCCAACCACAGATTAATTCACGTGCAGTACTACGAAGTATCACTATATCCCAAAATAACTGTCTCAACTTTGTAATAGAGCTATTATAAAGTTATACGAAGATTAAGACACTTATTTTAAGACTAAGGAAGTACTACGAATCTGTCTCGTACTCCTAGTGTTGATCTTTGCTCCATACGGCAAATTTCGCTACCTCAAAATAAAGCATCATATAGGAATAGAACGAGTTATTTATCCAAAACCATCACACTTGGGTTAGGGTAACATGTTAGTACCAGATTTGAGCCACGTCACAAAAAACCACCGGTTGTGAGCCTAATGCGTAACGCGGAGCACTGACCGGTCGATTTGGCATCGAAAACGGCCAAACCAATAGGTGGGACCAACCTGTCCGGTCGACGTGGCGCGGGCTGACGGGCGTCGTTAGACGGCGGGAGACGGTTGTTTCCTTCCCCGTGTATGAGTGGCCCGCACGGGTGGCTGGTCGGACCAGAACACATCAGACCCCCGCGTTGTCTTCACCTCGACGCCCACCATCGACTCGCCGCCGTCCATCGCTCTGCCATGGTTACTTGGAGCGAGGGGTCAAGCTCTTCTTCGGATGACGAGTCAATGACTAGCCAGGTACGTTCATTTGGGGATTCCGGCATTTACGGTTAGGTTTAGGGTTCTTCAGTTGGGGATTTCTTAACAGCTCGGTGATTTGTTCAATTTTTTTAACTTCCTAGGACTATCCCATGGTGTGAATGGATTGGCATTGCTCATGAACTCTCTTCTCGTCGTCTGCATCTTGAGCCTTGCCTCACGCTAGTTGCATTTGAGTCTATGGACACTGGCCGACGCTTTCTTGCTTGTGCGAAGGAGAAGGTATGTTGCTTAGCACTGTAATTAGTTAATGTTAGTTAGTTTCTGTTCCATTCAATTGCCATTAGGAAATTATGCTCTCCTTAGTAGTGCAAAAAATTATTACTGTCAGTAGAAAATTATGCTCTATTAAATTATTTGGTGCAAATAATATAGTTGATGTTATAATCATTAACAACATATATTTATTTTAGGTGTTGTTATAATTGCCAATAATTTATTGTTGACAACATATATTAACTCAGTACATCTCTATTGAAATATGATTGACAAGATATTTTTTTAATTTTAGACAGAACAAAAGTGCAGCTATGTGGATGTAGCCTCACTTCATCATACTAGACCGTGGGTCGTCTTTTCTTAGCTCTGCTCCTTCTATCAGAGGGGATTACAAAAGACATTGCTTCATTTCCATCATCATAAGCTTTAAAGCCTGTATCATCCTCTTCTGAAGATGGATACCAGTCCTTATTCATGCTTCTCGCACCACTAGAGTGGGACCTACTTGTAGGCCCAGGCCTTTTTACCTTCTTCTCAACTACAATCTCTTGAGAGTCATCACCATCTTCCTCCAAGCCTATGTCATATAAATCTTCAGGGTATGTGTCCCCTTCACAGTGTGTACTTGTGACATCCCCGGATTATGCTACAATAATCATTATAATTAAGCTACATTGATGGTCAAGATTAAGCTAATGCTTTTGCTAATCTAGTTAAGATCACGGTTGGAATAAAACTTTGATTAAATTTTCTTTTGGCAATTCAAATTCATTTCAAAAGTGGATTTAAAAGTTTTGAAAACTTGAAAATAAAATTCATGCATGGGTTCTAAATAATCCCTAAATTATTATAAAACTGCAACCATCATTTTTTGAATAAATTTGGTACCTCAAAACTAATTAAAACTAAGGCCTAAACAATAAATGGGATGCCTTTTAAATTAAGAAAATTTCAAACCTTTGCCAATTTTTGTGTCAGATCATAAAAATGTAATGGACCTCGTGCCATATTTTTACAAAAGTGCTAAGTACTAAAAATTAATAAAACAGAAAAAAACACAAAAGGCCCCACTCGGCCACTCGGCCCAAACCAGCCCACCTAACCCGGGGGGGGGGGTATATAAACCCCGCATAACCCTAAAACTACCCAACCCTCACTCACATTTCCCTCTCCTCCTGAGAGCTCTCTCCCTCGCGGCACCCGTCCCGCCTCCGGATCTAGCCGGCCCTCCCCGGCGAGCCGTCGGCGTCCGTCACCAGAGCCCCCTCACCATACCGCCTCTTCCCCGTCCGGCTTCCTCAAGCCTCGCCGCCTGATACGTCTCCGTCGTATCTACTTTTCTGAACTCTTTTGCCCTTGTTTTGGACTCTAATTTGCATGATTTGAATGGAACTAACCCGGACTGACGTTGTTTTCAGCAGAATTACCATGGTGTTGTTTTTGTGTAGAAATAAAAGTTCTCGGAATGTCTTGAAAATTTACGGAGAATTTTTCTAGAATAAAAGAAAAATACTTGCGCAAAGATCCACCGGAGGGGGCGTGCGAGTGGGCCACAATCCCCTGGGCCGCGGCCACCCCCTAGGCCGCGCCGTGATGGCTTGTGGGGCCCACGTGGCACCACCGCCCCAAACTCAGCTCTATACGGAGGCGCCGCCACCCCCTGTTCTTCATCTGGAGGGCAGATCTGGAGTCCGTTCAGGGCTCCGGAGAGGGGAAATCATCGCCATCAGCATCATCAATAACTAAGAGTGCGAAAACAATTACTTGGCCAATACCGGGGTTGTGCATGATTTACATTAGTTGTGTGAGGATGATAGAGCATAGCCAGACTATATGATTTTGTAGGGATAACTTTCTTTGGCCTTGTTATTTTAGAAGTTCATAATTACTTTGCTAGTTTGCTTGAAGTATTATTGTTTTCATGTCAATAGCAAACTATTGTTTTGAATCCTACGATTCTGAACCTTCATGCCACGTGAAATAAGTTGCAAAGGACAACTATGTGAGGTAGCATTCCACATCAAAAAATCATTCTTTATCACTTCCCTACTCGAGGATGAGCAGGAGTTAAGCTTGGGGATGCTTGATACGTCTCCAACGTATCTATAATTTTTGATGGTTTCATGCTATTATCTTGTCAAACTTTGGATGTTTTGCATGCCTTTTATATATTTTTTGGGACTAACTTATTAACTCAGTGCCCAGTGTCAGTTCCTGTTTTTTCCATGTTTTTGACCCCTTTCAGAGGAGATTTTGAAACGGAGTCCAAACGGAAGAAAATCCCCGAAAAGATTTTTTCTGGAACGGAAGAAGATCGGGAAGCTTGAGAGCCAAGGCAGGGGAGCCTCAGGGGCCCCACAAGCCCCCACCCCGCGGCCAGGGGGGTAGGTCGCGACCCACAGGCTTGTGGGCCCCCTTAGCGCCCACTGACCTAGGGGTTGCGCTTATAAATTCCCTAAAAATCCCAAAAAAATCAGGAGATCATAGAAAGTACTTTTCCGCCACCGCAAGCTTCTGTCTCCGCAAGATCCCATCTGGGGCACGTCCTGGTGCCCTGCCGGAGGGGGGGATTCGGATACGGAGGGCTTTTTCATCAACACCATGACATCTCCGATGATGCGTGAGTAGTTCACCATAGACCTACGGGTCCATATCTAGTAGCTAGATGGCTTCTTCTCTCTCTTAAATCTTCAATACAAAGTTCTCCATTATCTTCATGGACATCTATCCGATGTAATCTTCTTTTGCGGTGTGTTTGTCGAGATCCGATGAATTGTGGATTTATGATCAGATTATCTATGAATCTTATTTGAGTTTCTTCTGATCTCTCTTATGCATGATTTCATATCCTTGTAATTCTCTTCGAGTTGTGGGTTTTGTCTGGCCAACTAGATCTATGATTCTTGCAATGGGAGAAGTGCTTGGTTTTGGGTTCATACCGTGCGGTGACCTCACCGAGTGACACAAGGGGTGGTGAGGCACGCATCGTGTTGTTGCCATCAAGGGTAAAAAGATGGGGTTTTCATCATTGGTTTGAGATTATCCCTCTACATCATGTCATCTTGCTTAAGGCGTTACTCTGTTCGTCATGAACTCAATACACTAGATGCATGCTGGATAGCGGTCGATGTGTGGAGTAATAGTAGTAGATGCAGAAAGTATCGTTCTATTTGTCTCGGACGTGATGCCTATATGTATGATCATTGCCTTAGATATCGTCATGACTTTGCGCGGTTCTATCAATTGCTCGACAGTAATTTGTTCACCCTCCGTGATATTTAATATTATGAGAGAAGCCTCTAGTGAGCACTATGGCCCACAGGGTCTACTCCACACCATATTTTCAGCCTTACACTTTTTACTTCGTTGCACTTTCCGCCTTCAGTTCTCACTTTGCAAACAATCTTGAAGGGATTGACAACCCCTTTGAAGCATTGGGTGCAAGCTTGTTTGTGTTTGCGCAGGTACTCTGGACTTGACGAGGCCCTCCTTCTGGATCAATACCTTGGTTCTCAAACTGAGGGAAATACTTACTCCTCCTGTGCTGCATCACCCTTTCCTCTTCAAGGGAAGAACCGACGCAAACCAGAGAAGTAACAAGAAGAATTCCTAGCGCCAAGGAAGGACTTTTGTTGCCGCAGCAAGGGCTTCTGGGGCCCACGTGGCACCACCGCCCCCAAACTCAGCTCTATATCTTCCGTCTCGCCCGGAAAAAATCAGAGAGAAGGATTCATCGCGTTTTGCGATACGGAGGCGCCGCCACCCCCTGTTCTTCATCTGGAGGGCAGATCTGGAGTCCGTTCGGGGCTCCGGAGAGGGGAAATCGTCGGCATCGTCATCATCAACCTTCCTCCATCGCCAATTCCATGATGCTCTTCACCGTTCATGAGTAATCTCATCGTAGGCTTGCTGGATGGTGATGAGTTGGATGAGATCTATCATGTAATCGAGTTAGTTTTGACGAGGATTGATCCCTAGTATCCACTATGTTCTGAGATTGATGTTGCTACTACTCTGCCATGCTTAATGCTTGTCACTAGGGCCCGAGTGCCATGACTTCAGATCTGAACCTATTATGTTGTCGCCAATATATGTGTGTTTTAGATCCTATCTTGCAAGTTGTAGTCACCTACTATGTGTTATGACCCGGCAATCCCGGAGTGACAATAGCCGGAACCACTCCCGGAGATGACCATAGTATGAGGAGTTCATGTATTCACCAAGTGTTAATGCGTTGGTCTGGTTCTTTATTAAAAGGAGAACCTTAATATCCCGTAGTTTCCATTAGGACCCCGCTGCCACGGGAGGGATGGACAATAGATGTCATGCAAGTTCTTTTCGCTAAGCACGTATGACTACATACGGAATACATGCCTACATTAGATTGACGAATGGGAGCTAGTTACTTATCTCTCCGTGTTATAGTTGTTACATGATGAATCACATCTGTCACACTCATCCATCACCGATCCACTGCCTACGAGTCTTTTACTACTGGTCCTTGCTACGTTACTTTGTCCAGGCTTCTCCCTTTCTACAAAAGGGATTGGGCCACTTTGCTGCTACTGCTGTTACTTGCTGCTGCTGTCACTACTGCTGTTCCTTGCTACTGCTGTCACTACTGCTGTTCCTTGCTACTTCACTGTTACTTGTTGCAAGACCCTTTTCCGACACCGTAGCCGGGAAAGAATAGTTCCCCGTCCACGTGCAACCTACTGGCGCCATTGATACAACAGTTAGGAATAGTCTACCGTCAACAGATCTGTTCTGACACCGTTGCTATCATACTACTTTGCTACTGATACTTTGCTTGCAGACACTAATCTTCCAGGTGTGGTTGAATCTGACAAACTCAGCTGCTAATACTTGAGAATATTCTTTCGCTTCCCCTTGAGGCGAATCAACAAATTTTGGTTGAATACTCTACCCTCGAAAACTGTTGCGATCCCCTACACTTGTGGGTTATCAAGACCTTTTTCTAGCGCCGTTGCCGGGGAGGCACAACTATATTCTCCGAGTCACTTGGAATTGACGTCTGCTGATCACTATGAGGAGTCTGATAGATCCAAGAACTAAAGTCTTGCCTTCCACTACGAGGACAGGTAAGGAACTACCATCTAGCTCTGCACTTGATTCACCTTCAGTTATGAGTAAGTTTGCAACATCACCTCCTTGTTGGCTTTTGATTCGTACAATCAACCAGGAGCTACAATCGTGTGTACTTGCAAGCTAGCAAGCACACAGGCAGCTGGATGGATTCCTGGCAAAGCTAGCTAAGCTAAAGATCGAACGTCTTCGGCGGATCGCTGTCGATTAGTAACTCGGCGAAAAATCTGATTGATTTATTGCAAACAGGCCCGTATCGTGCCTTTGTATTGCTTTGCTCTTTTTTCTTGGTTTCTGGTATAAAGTTTACACGGGAGTGCAAGTATATATATACTACTCAGCTGGACATAACCCAAACCGAGTAGGAATAGATATCCTAGATGGATACCCACAGACACACGGACACGGGATTAACTCACATTCACCCCCTAATCACGATGTCCTTAATTCCGACCTGGGTCCCAAACGCGACTGCTGCTTCTCATAACTGTCATCATTGACATTGCCTTTGCCGTCCCTCGTAGCATTTTATGGACCGTCTTTACTATCGTCGGCTCGTCCATAGCTTGATGACAACACTCCTTTTTGGTCATGTCTTCAATCTTCACCTCTTCTTTGGTGCTTTGTAGACTGCCCTTCGGATCATCAAGGGCACATCGTTTGAAGCTGAGCATGACCATACTTTGGTCTAACTTTGAATTCCAAGCTCTTGGCGCTTTCATCAGCCCGTAAAGTGCCTTCTTGAGCTTGTCAACTTTCGCTTGTTCGTCTTTCTTCTCGCAGCTGAGCGGTTGTTCTACGTACACTTCTTCTGGGAGATCACCGTTGAGGAAAGCGGATTTAACATCCATATGATGAACCTTCCAATCCTCTTGTGCTGCCAAAGCTAGGAGCACTCTCACCGTCTCGAGTCGAGCAACCGATGCAAACACCTCATCATAGTCAACTCCTTGACGTTGTACGTAGCCCTTTGCAACGAGTCTTGCCTTGTACTTCACAATGGCACCCTCCGTGTCCTTCTTTAAATTGTAAACCCACTTCAAACCTATCGTCTTTTGGTTTGGAGGTCGGGTTACCAAAGTCCACGTGCCATTGCTCTCAATCGCCTTCATCTCCTCATCCATGGCATGCGTCCAACTAGGACTTTTGCTCGCCTCTACGAAGTTCGCCGGCTCCTCAACTCCGAAAAGACATAGTCCGGAGTATTCGAGCGTAACTGGCTTTGTGTACTTGTAGACTTTCTTGAGGGTCTTGTAGCGACGAGGCCCTGAGGAATCCGTTGTGGCTTGCGAAGGAGGTGACACAAATTGTGTCGATGTTGATGCACTTGAGGAAGACGGCTGAGACCCTGGTGTATCATCGACATCTGTGTCGTCGGCGTAGTCGTCGTGACCGTGACCATCATCTTGATTGTCGTCGTCACTATGCGCCTCGTTGTCGATGTTGTCATCGAGATCTCCGCCTGTGTCGTGCGCGGCGTCGTCGCTATCTCCTTGCGACCTATGCCGTCGTCGTCGGTGTCGGCACCATGATGATCACTACCATTGTGGTCACCTTGGTTGGGTGTCTTGCCAACCACCTGGACATCCTCCCGTGCATCATCATCAGTTGGAAATTCAACCGTGAATATGTTACCGTTTGGAGCACCGTCGGCTGCGGCGCTCCAATTCCACGCTTGGTTTTCTTCAAACACGACGTCGCATGAAATCCGTAGACGCTTGGTTTGTGGATCGTAGAAACGGTATGCTTTGGTGCCAGAACTGCTCTCATATCCGATGAACACCATCTTGGTGCTACGATCGGCAAGCTTTGAGAGGTGCGGCTCCGCCGTCTTCACATGTGCCACACACCCGAACGTCCGTAGATGAGACTCATTCGGCTTACGTCCGTAAATTGCTTCATACGGAGTCTTGCCTATCACCGCCTTCGTTGGAGCCCGGTTGAGAAGATAGACCGCCGTCGAGACAGCTTCTCCCCAAAAATTCCCCGGCAGGTTCTTGCTCTTGAGTAAACTCCTTGCCATGTCAACGACGGTTCGATTGTGCCTTTCAACGACCCCGTTCTGATGCGGCGTGTAAGGTGCCGTGAGGAACCTTTTTATGCCAATCTTCTCGCAGTAATCGTTGAATTCGTTCGACGTAAACTCTCCGCCGCGATCTGTCCGTAGAGCGCGAACCTTCAACTTGTGTTCCATCTCCGTTGTAGCCTTCAGCTTCTTGAACGCTTCAAACGCCTCATCTTTAGACTGTAGGAGAACGACCCACATATATCTCGAGTAGTCGTCTACCATAAGGAAGAAATACTTCTTTCCAGCATGAGTTTCCGGGGTGATAGGGCCACATAGATCACCATGGAGCAGCTCGAGTGCATCACTTGCACGATAGGTAGACTGAGCAGGGAATGGCCTGCGGTGCTGTTTTCCAACCAAACACCCGTCACATACTCGATCAACATGGTCGATAACTGGCATCCCGGATACCATCTCCATCTTTGACATCTTCTTCAAGGCGTAGAAGTTAACGTGTCCAAATCTAGCATGCCATAACCACGAATCATCATCACTCTTGGCAAGCCAACACTCCGGTTGAGATTTATCAAGGTTGAGGATATAGAGCCTATTCCGTGTGCGATTAACACGAGCTAGCACATTTCGGAGGTTGTCGAAGATCGTCATCACTCTGTTCTCGATATTCACCTTGCATCCATTCTCGTCAAGCTTCCCGATAGAGATGATGTTGTTGCGAAGCCGTGGGATGTAGTACACTCCGGTGAGTATGCGATGTTTGCCTGTGAGACCCTCGAAGAGGACAGATCCTTGCCCACAAATCTCCACATTTGAACCATCACCAAACTTGACCGAGCCTTCAACATCATATTCCAGCTCGAGAAATTTCTCCTTGCATCCCGTCATGTGGTTACTGGCACCCGTGTCGAGATACCACGATACGTTGTGATACCCGGATAACTTAGGTGTCACTTTCTTCTCATGAATTAGCACCTTCCGGCTTGGTTTCACAACCACCGTTTCAGCGAGATCACAAACTTTGGCCATCAGAAGACCAGGACCTTCGTCTTCCTGCTTTGCCAATTTTGCCTTGATCTCCCGTTTGTCAGGCTCCGGACAATCTTTTGCAAAGTGACCCATCTCGTTGCAGTTATAGCACTTGGCCTCGGACATATCCAAGTTTCGTTGCTTCTGCCTTTTAGATCGGTCTGCCTTACCACGACCTTGTGGCTGGCCTTTTCCTTTGCTTTCTCCGGTTTGTCCGCCACGCGTTCCGTTGCTTGAGCCTTCGTTGCCATCACGCCTTCCTTTGCTACTTGGGGACTCCCAATCTGCACGCGAGTACATGAGTTGGTCACTACCTCCTCCGTTGCCTTTTCGACAGCCACGAGCATTCTCTTCCCACGTCCGCAGGCGTCCGATCGCCTCCGTTATGGTCATGTCGTCGATGTCGTAAAGCTGCTCGAGCGTGCCGATGATGTACGTGAATTTGTCAGTCACTGAACTGAAAAATTTCTCCACAATCTCGGTCTCCTCAAGCTTTGCACCAAGCGCACGGATCTCTCCCACCAAAGTAGTAAGACGCGTGGCATAGTCGTTCACCGATTCAGTTTCCTCCATCTGCAACTTGTGAAATTGGCGCTTCAGCACTTGTGCCCGAGCCTTGGTGACACGATCTTCTCCGATCCTCATCTCCTTGAGTGTGTTCCACGCCTCTCTTGCCGTCTCGAACTCCGCCAATGTCATTAGCACGGAATCCGGCACGGACTGGGCAATGGCGGCCATGGCACCTTCGTCGGACTCATCATCGACGTCGTCGTCCGTGATTGCCTGCCACACTCGAAGGGTTCGGAGAATAATCTTCATCTTCACCGCCCACACGCCATAGTTGGCGTCGGTGAGCATCGGGTACTGGATGGGGATGTTGCGATGCGCCTGGACGTTGGCGCCGCTCGTTCCTCCACCACTCGTTGCTGACTTGCCGCCCTTCTTCACCTTGTCGCCGTTCTTGTTCGCCTTCGGACCGCCTTTGCCGGACTTGACCGACTCAGCGTCGCTGTCCGTCATCGTAGATCGTAGATCGTCGAGGCTCTAGATACCAATTGTTGGCTTTTGATCCGTACAATCAACCAGGAGCTACAATCGTGTGTACTTGCAAGCTAGCAAGCACACAGGCAGCTGGATGGATTCCTGGCAAAGCTAGCTAAGCTAGCGATCGAACGTCTTCGGCGGATCGCTGTCGATTAGTAACTCGGCAGAAAATCTGATCGATTTATTGCAAACAGGCCCGTATCGTGCCTTTGTATTGCTTTGCTCTTTTTTCTTGGTTTCTGGTACAAAGTTTACACGGGAGTGCAAGTATATATATACTACTCAGCTGGACATAACCCAAACCGAGTAGGAATAGATATCCTAGATGGATACCCACAGACACACGGACACGGGATTAACTCACACTCCTGCTAAAATCTTGATATGTCGCCTGTGCTTGATGATGCTACTTCTGCTGCCCATGATGCTTATGATGATGCTATGCTTGATACTATGCCTGATGATGTTATGCTTGATACTATGCCTGATGATGCTATGCTTGATACTATGCCTGATGATGCTATGCTTGATACTATGCCTGATGATGCTATGCTTGATACTATGCCTGATACTGCCTTGCCACTTGGTGCATTCCTTGATGCACATATTGCTAGAGTTGCTACTAGATGTGATGATACTTCTGAAACTGCTGATACCATTGAAGTAGAACCTGCTACTATGCCTGAATTGCCTGTTATGCCTAATACGCGCTATGTTATGGAGGGAGAGATAGCTGAGGATTTTCTTGCATGTAAGGATAGCTATGATGTTGAGAATTTACTACGCAAGTGGAAAGAAAAATCTCTGAACGCTAGGATGAAATACGACCCGAAGTTTGCCACTTTGCCTATCTTTGTGACCGATAAGGATTATGAATTCTCTGTCGACCCTGAGTTAATCACTCTGGTCGAATCTGATCCTTTTCGCGGTTATGGGTCTGAAACGGTTGTAGCACATCTTACCAAACTGCACGATATAGCCACCCTATTCACTAGTGAGGAAAAGATCCGCCACTACTATATCCTCAAGTTGTTTCCTTTCTCGCTAAAGGATGATGCTAAGACCTGGTCCACTTCTCTTGCTCCTGGTTGTGTGCGTAGCCCCCAGGATATGGTCTACTACTTCTCTAAAAAATATTTCCCTACCCATAAGAAGCAAGCTGCCTTGTGGGAAATATACAACTTTGCTCAAGCTGAAGAAGAGAGTCTCCCACAAGCTTGGGGGAGCCTCATCCAGCTACTGAATGCTTTGCCTAATCACCCTCTTGAGAAGAACGAAATACTTGATATCTTCTATAACGGACTTACCGATGCTTCTAAAGACCACCTAGATAGTTGTGCTGGTAGTGTTTTTAGGGAACGAACCGTAGAACAAGCTGAGATTCTGTTGAATAATATCTTGTGCAATGAGAATGCTTGGACTATTCCCGAACCACCTCCTCAGCCAACTCCGAAGAAAAGAGATATTCTATTCCTCAGTCCCGAAGGTATGCAAGAAGCCAAGAAATCTATGCGAGAGAAAGGCATTAAATCTGAAGATGTCAAAAATCTACCACCTATCAAAGAGATCCATGGTCTCAATAACCTGATACAAGTAGTAGAAGTAAATTCTCTACGTAGGTTTGATGAGAGTGATATTCCTTTTGATAAACCTGCTAGCTTATGCATGGATGAATTTGATAACTTTGTTGCCAAACAACAGAGTTTCAATGATTATGTTAGCAGACAATTGGAACAAAATGCTCGTATGCTTAGTCATTTAAATGCTTCTGTGGACAGAAACGTCAATGATCTTAAGCTTTTGAGTAAACATGCCTCTATGGTTACTACTCAAGTAGAACAAGTACTTGCTCAATGAGTTGAATGACAATTCTGTCAGAGTCGTCACTAGAGGCGGTAGAATGACCCAGGAACCTTTGTATCCTGAGGGTCATCCGAAGAGAATTGAACAAGATTCTCAAGGAGTTAGCACTGATGCACCTAGTCATCCTAGAAAGAAGAAGAAAGATGATAGGAACCTGCATGCTAGCAACCCTGTTGCTGCTACACCTGAGAGTCCAAACGATGCCTCTGTCTCTGATGCTGAAACACAATCTCGTGATGAACATGAGCCTAATGATAATATCAATAGTGATGTTCATGATGATGCTACCTAGCAATGATAAGGATGTGGAGATTGAACCTAGTGTTGATCTTGATAACCCACAACCTAAGAATAGAAGATACGATAAGAATGACTTCACTGCTAGGAAGCATGGTAAAGAAAGGGAACCATGGGTTCAGAAACCTATGCCCTTTCCTCCCAAACCATCCAAGAAAAAGGATGATGAGGATTTTCAGCGATTCGTTGAAATGATCAGACCTGTCTTTCTGCAAATGCATTTGACAGATATGCTCAAAATGTCTCCGTATGCTAAGTACATGAAAGATATTGTGACTAATAAGAGGAGGATACCTGAGGTTGAGATTTCCATCATGCTTGCTAATTATACCTTCAAGGCTGGAACTCCTAAGAAACTAGGTGATCCCGGTGTGCCCACTATACCTTGCTCCATTAAAGGCAACTACGTTAGAACTGCTTTGTGCGACCTTGGAGCCGGTGTTAGTGTTATGCCTCTCTCTTTATCGTAGGATTGAACTCGATAAGTTGACACCCACTGAAATATCTCTGCAAATGGCCGACAAATCAACTCCTTTCCCTATTGGCATTTGCGAGGATGTGCCTGTTGTGGTTGCTAACACCACTATCTTAACAGACTTTGTTTTCTTGGATATTCCCAAGGATGATGCAATGGCTGTCATCCTCGGAAGACCCTTTTTAAACACTGTAGGGGCTGTTATAGATTGCAACAAAGGCAATGTCACTTTCCATGTCAACGGTAATGAGCATACGGTGCACTTTCCGAAGAAACAATATCGAGTACATTGCATCAATGCTATCGAAAAAACTTCATCGATTCTTATTGGGAGCTTTGAATGCCCTATTCCTCGTGTCAAGATGAAGTATGATTTTCTTGTTGGGGACATACACATCCCCATTGAGGTGACCTAGTGACTATTCGAGAAATTCTCCGTCTTCTTTTGCGATTCGAGAAGTTTTGTCGAGGGGATTTGATCAACCCCATTGACGGATTTCTTTCGATGACCATGAGATGGATGAATCAAGGAGTCACAAACCTCTGTTCCAAGCTTTCACTTTAAGTTGCTTAGAATAAAAATGATAGATTTAGTATAGTTTTCCCTGTTTTCTGTCTTAGCGTCCCGTGGAAAAGTACCCCGGAGCTGGTTATTTCCCTCCATGGGAGTAGACCAACTTAGGCCAAAAGCCTAAGCTTGGGGGAGTATGTGTTCTCACCGACTTTACATTCTTGCTTATGCTTTCACTTTGTTAGCCGGTGTTCACACTTTGCCACTGTATCATCCATGCTAGTTTATTTTCTTTTTCTCGTTTTCTTTTCGTGTGTCTGTCTAGTTTGAGAAAACCCAAAAATATTTTCTTTTCTTCTTTTGCTTGTTGGGAGCTTTCCCGTGTAAATAGTTTTCTTTTTCTTTGGGTCAAGGTAGAAGACCATGGTTACAATGTTTAGTGGCTCTTGCATGCATACCTGTTTAGCTTTCAAAGAGCCATATTACTGTGTCTTCTCCCTTGTGTTTGCCTGCAGATTCCAGCTTTAGTCCAATGCACGAGCACGCTTATTATTGTTCGCATCGTTCGGTCGTGCAAGTGAAAGGCAATAATGACGATATATGGTGAAGTGACTGAGCCTGGAAAAGCTGGTATGAACTCGATCTATTTTGTTTTTGTAAATATGACTAGCTCACTGTTCCTAGTTCAGCTTTGTTGTGAGAGAAACATGTTTGCAATGACAACTTAGAGATCATAGTTGCTTATGCCATGCTTACTTAGCTAGGAGCTTATAATGGTTTGCCTTGGTTGCCAACATGAATGTTGAGATGACTATGATGTAGTATGATAGGATGGTATCCTCCTTTGAATGTTTAAAGTGGCTTGACTTGGCGCATGTTCATGCATGTAGTTGAAACAAAATCAACATAGCCTCTATGATATTCATGTTCATGGCGATTTATGTCCTACTCATGCTTGCACTCAATGTTTAGTTAATCTCAATGCATTTTGATGACTGTTGTCGCTCTCTAGTTGGTCGCTTCCTAGTCTTTTGCTAGCCATCACTTGTACTAAGCGGGAATACTGCTTGTGCATCCACTTCCATAAAACCAAAGTTGTTCCATATGAGTCCACCATACCTACCTATGTGTGGTATCTACCTGCCGTTCCAAGTAAATTTGCATGTGCCACTCTCTAAATCTTCAAGAAATAATCTGTTTTGCATGCCCGAACCGCTCATGTGGTGACAGGGGGCTATTAGTATCTTCCATGCTAGGCGTGTTATCCTCGATATGTGTTTATTCACTATCATTCACGAGAAAGGGGTCGGTAATTGGAATTCCCAGTTCCATGCTCAAATCGAAAAGATAATTGCAAACAGAACTCCCCCAGGATTGATGTTGGTATGGACGGTACCCGAGGATTCGGCTAGCCGTGGAGTGTGATTGATTGGTGGTGGGGGTGTCAAAACTTTACTTTTCTGTTTGGGAACCGCCTATAACATGTGTAGCGTGGAAGATGTTGAGAACTCTTAGTCATTGCGTTGACAATGAAAGCATGCCACCAAAAATTATTATCTCTGTTTTCAAAGCTTGAGCTCTGGCACCTCTCAAATCAATGCTTCCCTCTGCGAAGGGCCTGTCTATTTATGTTCCTGTTGAGTCATCCTCCTCTTACAAAAGCACCAATTAGAGAGCACCTCTGTCATTTTTATGCTTTGCTTTTAAGTGTGCTGAGTATGACTGTGACTGGATGTTCTTTGCCAAGAATTACAATGTTTAGTCAGCCCTTGGTCTTTGAAGGTGCTCTGCATTTATGTTTTGCGGTCTCAGAAAGAGCTAGCGAGATACCATCTATTCGTACTGCTTCATGATTGTTTTGATTGAAGTGTTGACGTTTGAGACTTATTATTATTTGCTCGCTAGTTGATTATGCCATTGATATGAGTTTACGGTGAGATCTAGATGTCATTTGCTTATGTGGTTTGCTTGTGATCTTGCTGAAATTCTGGTTATGTGTTAGACATAGTTGCAACAACAAGATCAAACAGAGTTCGTCAAAGTTTTTCTTTTGTCTCTTTCAGTTGTCAACTGGATTGCTTGAGGACAAGCAAGGCTTTAAGCTTGGGGGAGTTGATACGTCTCCGTTGTATCTACTTTTTCGAACTCTTTTGCCCTTGTTTTGGACTCTAATTTGCATGATTTGGATGGAACTAACCTGGACTGACGCTGTTTTCAGTAGAATTGCCATGGTGTTGTTTTTGTGCAAAAATAAAAGTTCTCGGAATGTCCTGAAAATTTACGGAGAATTTTTCTGGAATAAAAGAAAAATACCTGCACAAAGATCCACCGGAAGGGGCGTGCCAGTGGGCCACAAGCCCATGGGCCGCGGCCACCCCCTAGGCCGCGTCGTGAGGGCTGATACGTATCAAACGTATCTATAATTTTTGATGGTTTCATGCTATTATCTTATCAAACTTTGGATGTTTTGCATGTCTTTTATATATTTTTTGGGACTAACTTATTAACTCAGTACCAAGTGCCAGTTCCTGTTTTTTCCATGTTTTTGACCCCTTTCAGAGGAGATTTTGAAGCGGAGTTCAAACGGAAGAAAATCCCCGAAAAGATTTTTCCTGGAATGGAAGAAGATCGGGAAACTTGAGAGCCAAGGCAGGGGAGCCTCAGGGGCCCCACAAGCCCCCACCCCGCGGCCAGAGGGGTAGGCCGCGACCCACGGGCTTGTGGGCCCCCTGAGCGCCCCCTGACCTAGGGGTTGCGCCTATAAATTCCCTAAAAATCCCAAAACAAATCAGGAGATCATCGAAAGTACTTTTCCGCGGCCGCAAGCTTCTGTCACCGCAAAATCCCATCTGGGGCACGTCCTGGTGCCCTGCCGGAGGGGGGATTTGGATACGGAGGGCTTCTTCATCAACACCATGACCTCTCCGATGATGCGTGAGTAGTTCACCATAGACCTACGGGTCCATAGCTAGTAGCTAGATGGCTTCTTCTCTCTCTTGGATCTTCAATACAAAGTTCTCCATGATCTTCATGGAGATCTATCCGATGTAATCTTCTTTTGCGGTGTGTTTGTCGAGATCCGATGAATTGTGGATTTATGATCAGATTATCTATGAATCTTATTTGAGTTTCTTCTGATCTCTCTTATGCATGATTTCATATCCTTGTAATTCTCTTCGAGTTGTGGGTTTTGTCTGGCCAACTAGATCTATGATTCTTGCAATGGGAGAAGTGCTTGGTTTTGGGTTCATACCGTGCGGTGACCTCACCCAGTGACAGAAGGGGAAGCGAGGCACGCATCGTGTTGTTGCCATCAAGGGTAAAAAGATGGGGGTTTCATCATTGGTTTGAGATTATCCCTCTACATCATGTCATCTTGCTTAAGGCGTTACTCTGTTCGTCATGAACTCAATACACTAGATGCATGCTGGATAGCGGTCAATGTGTGGAGTAATAGTACTAGATGCAGAAAGTATCGGTCTACTTGTCTCGGACGTGATGCCTATATGTATGATCATTGCCTTAGATATCGTCATGACTTTGCGCGGTTCTGTCAATTGCTCGACAGTAAGTTGTTCACCCACCGTGATATTTGCTATTATGAGAGAAGCCTCTAGTGAACACTACGGCCCCCAGGGTCTACTCCACACCATATTTTCAGCCTTACACCTTCGTTGCACTTTCCGCCTTCAGTTCTCACTTTGCAAACAATCTTGAAGGGATTGACAACCCCTTTGAAGCGTTGGGTGCAAGCTTGTTTGTGTTTGCGTAGGTACTATGGACTTGACGAGGCCCGCCTTCTAGATCGATACCTTGGTTCTCAAACTGAGGGAAATACTTATTGCTCCTGTGTTGCATCACCCTTTCCTCTTCAAGGGAAAAACCGACGCAAACCAGAGAAGTAACAAGAAGAATTCCTAGTGCCAAGGAAGGACTTTTGTTGCCGCAGCAGAAGAATTTCTGGTGCCGTTGCCGGGGAGGAAGATCAAGTCAAGAACTCATCCAAGTAGGTGTCGCAAACTCATCTCTTGCATTAACTTTGTTTGGCAGTTGCCTCTCGTTTTCCTCTCCCCCACTTCACCAATTTGCCTTTTTCGTTCGCCTTTTCTCGCCTGCTCTTTGTTTGCTTGTGTGCTTGTTTGCTTGGTGAAGTCACCATGAACGAAAACACCAAACTTTGTGACTTCTCGAATACTAATAATAATGATTTTATTAGTACTTCGATTGCTCCCGCCACTAGTGCGGAGTCATACGAAATCAATGCCGCTTTGCTGAATCTTGTTATGAAAGAGCAATTCTCTGGCCTTCCTAGTGAAGATGTCGCATCCCATCTCAATATCTTCATTGAGCTTTGCGATATGCAAAATAAAAAAGATGTGGATAATGACGTGATTAAATTGAAGCTTTTTCCTTTCTCGTTGCGAGATCACGCAAAAACTTGGTTTTCTTCTTTGCCCAAAAATAGTATCGATTCTTGGGATAAGTGCAAAGATGCTTATATATCCAAGTATTTTCCGACGGCTAAGATCAGTTCTCTCCGTAATGATATCATGAATTTCAAGCAACTTGATCATGAACATGTTGCACAATCTTGGGAGAGAATGAAATTAATGATTAGAAATTGTCCCGCTCATGGCTTGAGTCTTTGTATGATTATTCAAATCTTTTACGCTGTCTTGAATTTCGCTTCTAGAAATATCTTGGACTCCGCCTCAGGTGGAACGTTCATGGAAATCACGTTAGGGGAAGCCACAAAGCTCTTAGAAAACATCATGACAAACTACTCTCAGTGGCACACTGAAAGGTCACCTACTAGTAAGAAGGTACACACTATAGAAGAAATTAACTCATTAAGTGCTAAGATGGACGAGTTAATGAATTTGGTTGCTAGTAGAAGTGCTCCTTTGGATCCTAATGATATGCCCTTGTCTTCTTTGATTGAGAGTAGCAACGCTAGCTTGGACGTTAATTTTGTTGGTAGGAATAACTTTGGCAACAACAACGCTTTTAGAGGAAACTATGTTCCTAGGCCTTTTCCTAGTAACTCCTGTAATAACTTCGGCAACTCCTACAACAATACTCATGGAAATTACAATAGATTACCCTCTGATATAGAGAGTAATATCAAAGAGTTCATCAACTCTCAAAATATTTTCAATGCGTCCATAGAGGAAAAACTACTCAAAGTTGACGATTTGGCTAAGAGCGTTGATAGAATTTCTTGTGATGTTGATGCTTTGAAAGTTAGATGTGCTCCTCCGAAAATCAACATGGATGAAACTTTAAAAGCTATGCGTGTTTCCATGATTGAGAGCCAAGAAAGAACCGCCCAAATTCGTGCTAGACATGAATGGCTTAAAAAGGCGTATTCTCGTGATAAGAATCACGAAGATCTTAAAGTGCTTGGTGTGACTCCCATTGAATCTTTGTTTTCTTGTGTCAAACCTAATGATTATGGGGCTGGATATGAATCCACTTTGGTTGAAAAGTGCCCCAATGATTTGGAGTCCATCTATCTTGATGCTAAAAGCATAAAAAGTGGAGTAGAAGATGTTAAAACTTGGAGTAGTAATGAAATTACTACCGTGGATTTCAAGGAATTCAATTATGATAGTTGCTCCTTGTTTGAATGCATTTCCTTGATGCAATTCATGTTGAACTCTCCACACGCTTATAGCCAAAACAAGGCCTTTACCGATCATATCGTCGAAGCTATGATAAAATCTGTTGAAGAGAAACTTGAATTGGAAGTCTCTATCCCTAGAAAGCTTCATGATGAGTGGGAACCTACCATCAAAATCAAAATAAAAAACTATGTGTGCAATGCTTTTTGTGATTTGGGTGCTAGTGTTTCTGCGATTCCAAAGTCTTTATGCGATGTTCTGGGTTTTAATGAGATTGAAGAGTGTTCTCTTAATTTGCATCTTGCTGATTCTACTGTCAAGAAACCCATGGGAAGGATCAATGATGTCCTTATTATTGCAAATAGGAACTATGTACCCGTGGATTTCATTGCGCTTGACATTGATTGCAATCCTACATGCCCTATTATTCTTGGTAGACCTTTCCTAAGGACTATCGGTGCTATCATCGATATGAAGGAAGGGAATATTAGATTTCAATTTCCTTTAAGGAAGGGCATGGAACACTTTCCTAGAAAGAAAATAAGATTGCCTTATGAATCCATGATGAGGGCCACTTATGGTTTGAGCACCAAAGACGACGATACGTGATTCTATCACTTTTGTGCCTAGCTAAGGGCGTTAAACAATAGCGCTTGTTGGGAGGCAACCCAATGAATTTATCTTTTTCTTTTTGTTTTGTTGCGTCCACGCCATCACAATTCTGTTGTGATTGTGTGTTTTTGTGTTTCTTTTTGTGTCTGAGCCAAGCAAATCCTTTATGACTAGTCTTGGTAATGGTTGTTTGATCTTGCTGGAAAAAGATAGAAACGTTTCGTTCACGAGATGATTTTTCATTTTCATTCAGAAAGATATTTTGAGTTGATTCTTTTTGCTGCTAATTTATATGCTTTTTGCCCAGGCCTTCGTAATGTTTTAGATTTTTTGAGGTACCATAAGTATATGAAGTATACAGATTGCTACAGATTGGTCTGTTTTTGACAGATTCTGTTTTTGTTGAGTTGGTTGCTTGTTTTGATGAAACTATGGTTAGTATCGGGGGGTACTAGCCATGGAAAAATGAGAATACAGTAGCTCATCATCAATATAGATAGAATTCAAGTTTGCTACAGTACCAAAAGAAGTGGTAGTTTGTTTTCTTGTGTTAATGTTATCACGAGTTTCTGTTTAAGTTTTGTGTTGTGAAGTTTTCAAGTTTTGGGTGATGTTCTCATGGACAAAGAGATAAGGAGTGGAAAGAGCTCAAGCTTGGGGATGCCCAAGTCATCCCAAGCCAAATTCAAGGGCACCAAAAAGCCTAATCTTGGGGATGCCCCGGGAAGGCATACCCTCTTTCGTCTTCAATCCATCGGTAACATTACTTGGAGCTATATTTTTATTCACCACATGATATGTGTTTTTGCTTGGAGCGTCTTGTATCGTAGGAGTCTTTTCCTTTTTTTGTGTCACAATCATCCTTGCTGCACACCTTTTTGAGAGAGAGAGACATGCACTCATCGTGATTTTTGCTAGAATGCTCATAGTGCTTCACTTATATCTTTTGAGCTAGATACTTTTGCTCTATGTGCTTCACTTATATCTTCTAGAGCACGGCGGTGCGTGATTTGGTAGTTGGCTTATCCTATGAAAGTAGTCCCAAATGTGATAGGTACCCAAAGAGGATGCAAAAACCTCCATCTTCATGTGCATTGAGTAGAAAGAGAAGTTTTGATTCCTCTCAAATAGATTTGAGACATGGATTTGGTAATATTAAGAGTTATGTTAGTAGGGTGTTGTGAATCTAGAAATACTTGTGTTGAAGTTAGTGATTCCCATAGCATGCACGTATGGTGAACCGCTATGTTAGGAAGTCGGAGCATAATTGAGAAATTGATTGTCATCCTTTGTGTTGAGGTCGGGGTCGCGCAATGGTTTACACCTACCAACCCTTCCCCTCGGAGTATGCATTTAGCACTTTGTTTCGATTTCTAATAAAAACTTCCGCAACAAGTATGTGAGTTCTTCATGACTAATGTGAGCCCATGTTATAGATGCACCTTCACCTTCCACCATTGCTAGCCTCTCTAGTGCCGCGCAATTCTCGCCGTTGCACAAACCCACCAAATTCCTTCCTCAAAACAGCCACCATATCTACCTACTATGGCATTTTCATAGCCATTCCGAGATATATTGCCATGCAACTCCCACCGTTCCGTCTCATGACTTGTGCCGTCACTCTCATATTGCCATTGCATGATCGTAAGATAGCTAGCGAGATGTTTCAACGTCATACGCCATGCTAAATCATTGCACATCCCGGTACACCGCCGGAGGCATTTCCTATGGAGTCATCATCATTGTGATATTTGAGCTGTGAGTAAATAAAAGTGTGATGATCGTCATTATTAGAGCATTGTCCCATGTGAGGAAATAAAAAAAGAGGCCAAAGAGCCCAAAAACAAAAAAGAAAAAAAGAAAAGAAAAAAAAGAGGCCTAAGAGCCCAAATGAAAAAAGAGAAAAAGAGAGAAGGGACAATGCTACTATCTTTTTCCACACTTGTGCTTCATGATAGCAAAATGTTCTTCATGATTGAGCTTCTTGCTTTGTCACTACCATATGCTAGTGGGAATCTTCATTATATAACTTGGCTTGTATATTCCAATGATGGGCTTCCTCAAAATTTCCCTAGGTCTTCATGAGCAAGCAAGTTGGATGCACACCCACTAGTTTTCCTTTTGAGCTTTCACATACTTATAGCTCTAGTGCATCCTTTCTATGGCAATCCCTACTCATTCACATTTATATCTATTAATGGGCATCTCCATAGCCTTTTGATACGCCGAGTCAATGTGACCATCTCCTCCTTTTTGTCTCACAACCACCACCACACTTTATTCCACCTATAGTGCTATATCCATGGCCCGCGCTCATGTATTGCGTGATAGTTACAAAAAGTTTGAGAAAGTAAGAGTTCGAAAACAATTACTTGGACAATACCGGGGTTGTGCATGATTTACATTAGTTGTGTGAGAATGATGGAGCATAGCCAGACTATATGATTTTGTAGGGATAACTTTCTTTGGCCTTGTTATTTTAAAAGTTCATAATTACTTTGCTAGTTTGCTTGAAGTATTATTGTTTTCACGTCAATAGCAAACTATTGTTTTGAATATTACGGATCTGAACCTTCATGCCACGTGAAATAAGTTGCAAAGGACAACTATGCTAGGTAGCATTCCACATCAAAAAGTCATTCTTTATCACTTCCCTACTCGAGGACGAGCATGAGTTAAGCTTGGGGATGCTTGATATGTCTCCAACGTATCTATAATTTTTTATGGTTTCATGCTATTATCTTGTCAAACTTTGGATGTTTTGCATGCCTTATATATATTTTTTGGGACTAACTTATTAACTCAGTGCCAAGTGCCAGTTCCTGTTTTTTCCATGTTTTTGACCCTTCCAGAGGAGATTTTGAGACGGAGTACAAACGGAAGAAAATCCCCGAAAAGATTTTTTCTGGAATGAAAGAAGATTGGCAAGCTTGAGAGCCAAGGCAGGGGAGCCTAGGGGGCCCCACAAGCCCCCACCCCGCGGCCAGGGGGTAGGCTGCGACCCACAGGCTTGTGGGCCCCCTGAGCGCCCCCTGACCTAGGGGTTGTGCCTATAAATTCCCTAATTATACCAAAAAAATCAGGAGATCATCGAAAGTACTTTTCCGCCACCGCAAGCTTCTGTCTCCGCAAGATCCCATCTGGGGCACATCCTGGTGCCCTGCCGGAGGGGGATTCGGATACGGAGGGCTTCTGCATCAACACCATGACCTCTCCGATGATGCGTGAGTAGTTCACCATAGACCTACGGGTCCATAGCTAGTAGCTAGATGGCTTCTTGTCTCTCTTGGATCTTCAATACAAAGTTCTCCATGATCTTCATGGAGATCTATCCGATGTAATCTTCTTTTGCGGTGTGTTTGTCGAGATCCGATGAATTGTGGATTTATGATCAGATTATCTATGAATCTTATTTGAGTTTCTTCTGATCTCTCTTATGCATGATTTCATATCCTTGTAATTCTCTTCGAGTTGTGGGTTTTGTCTGGCCAACTAGATCTATGATTCTTGCAATGGGAGAAGTGCTTGGTTTTGGGTTCATACCGTGTGGTGACCTCACCCAGTGACAGAAGGGGTAGCGAGGCACACATCGTGTTGTTGCCATCAAGGGTAAAAAGATGGGGTTTTCATCATTGGTTTAAGATTATCCCTCTACATCATGTCATCTTGCTTAAGGCGTTACTCTGTTCGTCATGAACTCAATACACTAGATGCATCCTGGATAGCGGTCGATGTGTGGAGTAATAGTAGTAGATGCAGAAAGTATCGTTCTACTTGTCTCGGACGTGATGCCTATATGTATGATCATTGCCTTAGATATCGTCATGACTTTGCACGGTTCTATCAATTGCTCAACAGTAATTTTTTCACCCATCGTGATATTTGCTATTATGAGAGAAGCCTCTAGTGAACACTATGGCCCCCCGAGGGTCTACTCCACACCATAGTTTCAGCCTTACACTTTTTACTTCGTTGCACTTTCCGCCTTCAGTTCCCACTTTGCAAACAATCTTGAAGGGATTGACAACCCCTTTGAAGTATTGGGTGCAAGCTTGTTTGTGTTTGCGCAGGTACTCTGGACTTGACGAGGCCCTCCTTCTGGATCGATACCTTGGTTCGCAAACTGAGGGAAATACTTACTCCTCCTGTGCTGTATGACCCTTTCCTCTTCAAGGGAAGAACCGACGCAAACCAGAGAAGTAACAAGAAGAATTCCTAGCGCCAAGGGAGGACTTTTGTTGCCGCAGTAAAGGCTTGTGGGGCCCACGTGGCACCACCGCCCCCAAACTCAGCTCTATATCTTCCGTCTCGCCCGGAAAAAATCAGAGAGAAGGATTCATCGCGTTTTGCGATACGGAGGCGCCGCCACCCCCTGTTCTTCATCTGGAGGGCAGATCTGGAGTCCGTTTGGGGCTCCAGAGAGGGGAAATCGTCGCCATCGTCATCATCAACCTTCCTCCGTCGCCAATTCCATGATGCTCTTCACCATTCGTGAGTAATCTCATCGTAGGCTTGCTGGACGGTGATGAGTTGGATGAGATCTATCATGTAATCGAGTTAGTTTTGACGGGGATTGATCCCTAGTATCCACTATGTTCTGAGATTGATGTTGCTACTACTTTGCCATGCTTAATGCTTGTCACTAGGGCCCGAGTGCCATGACTTCAGATCTGAACCTATTATGTTGTCGCCAATATATGTGTGTTTTAGATCCTATCTTGCAAGTTGTAGTCACCTACTATGTGTTATGACCCGGCAACCCCGGAGTGACAATAGCCGGAACCACTCCCGGAGATAACCATAGTATGAGCAGTTCATGTATTCACCAAGTGTTAATGCGTCGGTCCGGTTCTTTATTAAAAGGAGAACCTTAATATCCCGTAGTTTCCATTAGTACCGCGCTGCCACGGGAGGGATGGACAATAGATGTGATGCAAGTTCTTTTCCCTAAGCACGTATGACTACATACGGAATACATGCCTACATTAGATTGACGAACGGGAGCTAGTTACTTATCTCTCCGTGTTATAGCTGTTACATGATGAATCACATCCGTCACACTCATCCATCATCGATCCACTGCCTACGAGTCTTTTACTACTGGTCCTTGCTACGTTACTTTGTCGAGGCTTGTCCCTTGCTACAAAAGGGATTGGGCCACTTTGCTGCTACTGCTGTTACTTGCTGCTGCTGTCACTACCGCTATTCCTTGCTACTGCTGTCACTACTGCTGTTCCTTGCTACTTCGTTGTTACTTGTTGCAAGACCCTTTTCTGACACCGTTGCTGGGAAAGAATAGTTCCCCGTCCACGTGCAACCTACTGGCGCCATTGATACAATAGTTAGGAATAGTGTGCCGTCAACACATCTGTTTCTCACACCGTTGCTATCATACTACTTTGCTACTAATACTTTGCTTGCAGACACTAATCTTTCAGGTGTGGTTGAATCTGACAAACTCAGCTACTAATACTTGAGAATATTCTTTCGCTTCCCCTTGAGGCGAATCAACAAATTTGGGTTGAATACTCTACCCTCGAAAACTGTTGCGATCCCCTACACTTGTGGGTTATCACCGCCCCCTCCCCAGCAACGTTGTGAGCAAAAAAACCCCTCCTCTTCCTCCCTTCTCGCTCCGACGATCCCGTCCCCAGCCACCGCTCTGCTCGTCCGGCCCGTCCCCGTGGCCATGACCTCGCCCCGCCGCGCTCGTCGCGTGATGGCCTCGACCCGCCCCTTCTCTCGCCGCGTGCTCCGCGTCGCGCTGCACCTCCTCCTGCTCCCCGCTTTCGCACCTTGGCCGCGACGGGTTGCGCTCCCCGTGCGCTCCCGCACCCTACGTCGCCCCGCCATGCGCCTCTCGTGCCCCGACGTCGCATTGGCCGCACGTGTCGCATTGCGGCTTGCCTCTGGCCGCTGGCCACAACCCGCTATGTCGCCCCTCTCACTCCTCCCGCCGTTGCTTCCTTCCGGGCCCTTGGCCCGCCGGCATTGCCCCTCGCCATGGCCAATTCGGCCTGAGGCCACCCGGCCATCTCCTAGCCGATTTGGTTAGTGGGGGCTAACCCCCCCCCCACTAACCGCACTACACACTGACAAAGGGGGCCCAAGCACCCTGAAAAATGAGTAAAAAATTAGAATAAACAACTAATTAAATTAAGTAATTAGCTAATTAAGTATAATTAAGATTAACCATTTTAATTAATTTGCTCTTAAATTAATGTGCCAATGACACGTGGGACCATATCCAATTAACACTAATTAATTTGTTTAATTAAACGTGTTAATTAGTTTAGTTTAATTAGAGAATGACACGTGGGACCAGACCCAATTAACACTAATTAATTTGTTTAATTAAATGTGTTAATTAGTTTAGTTTAATTAGAGAATGACACGTGGGTCCCACTCCCCTAAATTAGTCTGATTAATTATTAATTAAACTAAATTAAAATGTGAGTATGACGTGTGGGACCTCATACGTCCATTTTGCATCATGTTTTCATGTTGATATTTATCACTTCTTGGGCTGTTATTTCACTTCACGGTACAATACTTATGCCTTTTCTCTCTTATTTTGCAAGGTTTACATGAAGAGGGAGAATGCCGGCAAATGGAATTGTGGCATGAAAGTGGAGCAAAGTTGAGATACCTATTCTGGGCAACTCCAAACACCGTAAAAATCAACGAGGATTCTTTTTCAGATTTATAAAAATAACCGGGCCGAAGAAGTGCGTGAGGGGCGCGTGCTGGTGGCCACAAGCCTACACGACGCGGCCACCCCTAGGCCGCGCCATGAGGGTTTGTGGGCAGCCTGCTGGCCCACTAGCCCCCTCTTCTGATATATGAAGGGTTTCGTCCAGAAAAAAATCAGAGGTTTCGTGGATTTTTCGCCGCCACGAGGTGGAACTTGAGCAGAACCAATCTAGAGCTCCGGCAGGACGATCCTGCCGGGGAAACTTCCCTCCCGGAGGGGGAAATCGTTGGATCGTCATCACCAACACTCCTCTCATCGGAGGGGACTCGTCACCATCAACATCTTCATCAGCACCATCTCATCTCCAAACCCTAGTTCATCACTTGTAACCAATCTCCGTCTCGCGACTCCGATTGGTACGTGTAAGGTTGCTAGTAGTGTTGATTACTCTTTATAGTTGATGCTAGTTGGATTATTTGGTGGAAGAGTTTATGTTCAGATCCTTGATGCTACTCATTACCTCTGTGGTCATGAATATGATTATGCTTTGTGAGTAGTTACTTTGGTTCCTGAGGACATGGGATAAGCCATGCTAATAGTAGTCATGTGAATTTGGTATTCGTTCGGTATTTTGATATGTTGTATGTTGTTTTTCCTCTAGTGGTGTTATGTGAACGTGGACTACATAACAATTCACCATTATTTGGGCCTAGAGGAAGTCATTGGGAAGTAGTAAGTAGATGATGGGTTGCTAGAGTGACAGAAGCTTAAACCCTAGTTTATGCGTTGCTTCGTCAGGGGCTGAT